>NW_015090886.1:38914-43035 GCF_001431845.1 Calidris pugnax
CTGTCACCACGGCAGTGCCCATCCGAGGGGTCAGAGGGTGGTGACACCCAAGTCTGACACCCCGGCAGCCCCGTGTCACTGTCACATCGTGCTTGGCCGTGCCCTGTTGGATGGGGACCCCCTGGGGGACACCCCCGTGGAGGGGGCTGGGTGGTGGGGTCTGTCCTGGTGCCAGGCAAACAGGGGTGTCCATCTAGGGTGGGCATTTAGGGGTGCCCATCCAAGGTTACTCATTCTGGAGTCCCCATCTAGGGATTCCCATCCCAAGGTGTTCATCCCAGGGTGCTCTTCCAAGGGTGCTGGTCCAGGAGTGCCCATCTTGGGATGCCCATCTAGGGGTGCTAATTCAGGGGTGCCCATCTAGGGGTGCTAATTCAGGGGTGCCCATCTAGGGGTGCCCATCCAAGGTTACTCATTCTGGAGTCCCCATCTAGGGATTCCCATCCCAAGGTGTTCATCCCAGGGTGCTCTTCCAAGGGTGCTGGTCCAGGGGTGCCCATCTAGGGGTGCCCATTTAGGGGTGTCCATTCAGGGGTGCCCATTCAGGGATGCCCATCTAGGGGTGCTAATTCAGGGGTGCCCATCTAGGGGTGCCCATCCCAGAGTGCTCTTCCAAGGGTACTGGTCCAAGGATGCTGATCCAGGGGCACCCACTCAGGGGTGCCCACTCTGGGGTGGTCACCTAGTGATGCCCATCCTAAGGTGTTCATCCCAGGGTGCTCATCCAAGGGTGCTGGTCCAGGAGTGCCCATCTCGGGATGCCCATTTAGGGGTACTCATTCAGGGTTGCCCATCTATGGGTGCCCATCCCAGAGTGCTCTTCCAAGGGTACTGGTCCAAGGACGCCAACCCAGGGGCGCCCACTCAGGAGAGCCCACTCTGGGTGCCCATCCCAAGGTATTCATCTCAGGATGCTCTTCCAAAGGTGCTGCTCCAGGGGTGTCCATCCCGGGGTGCCCACCCAGGGGTGCTCATTCAAGGGTCCTCATCTAAGGGTCCATATTGGTCATTTAGGAGTGGTCACCTAGTGATGCCCATCCTAAGGTGTTCATCCCAGGGTGCTCATCCAAGGGTGCTGGTCCAGGAGTGCCCATCTTGGGATGCCCATCTAGGGGTGCTAATTCAGGGGTGCCCATCTATGGGTGCCCATCCCAGAGTGCTCTTCCATGGGTACTGGTCCAAGGATGCCAACCCAGGGGCGCCCACTCAGGAGAGCCCACTCTGGGGTGCCCATCCCAAGGTATTCATCTCAGGGTGCTCTTCCAAAGGTGCTGGTTAAGGGGCGCCCATCCCGGGGTGCCCACCCAGGGGTGCTCATTCAAGGGTCCTCATCTAAGGGTCCATATTCAGGGGAGTGGTCATTTAGGAGTGGTCACCTAGTGATGCCCATCCCAAGGTGTTCATCCCAGGGTGCTCATCCAAGGGTACTGGTCCAGGAGTGCCCACCTTGGGATGCCCATCTAGGGGTGCTAATTCAGGGGTGCCCATCTATGGGTGCCCATCCCAGAGTGCTCTTCCAAGGGTACTGGTCCAAGGATGCCAACCCAGGGGCGCCCACTCAGGAGAGCCCACTCTGGGGTGCCCATCCCAAGGTATTCATCTCAGGATGCTCTTCCAAAGGTGCTGCTCCAGGGGTGTCCATCCCGGGGTGCCCACCCAGGGGTGCTCATTCAAGGGTCCTCACCTAGGGGTCCCTACGGGGGGTGCCCATCTAGGAGTGGTCACCTAGTGATGCCCATCCTAAGGTGTTCATCCCAGGGTGCTCATCCAAGGATATTGGTCCAGGAGTGCCCACCTTGGGATGCCCATCTAGGAGTGCTAATTCAGGGGTGCCCATCTATGGGTGCCCATCCCAGAGTCCTCTTCCAAGGGTACTGGTCCAGGAGTGCCCACCTTGGGATGCCCATCTAGGAGTGCTAATTCAGGGGTGCCCATCTATGGGTGCCCATCCCAGAGTCCTCTTCCAAGGGTACTGGTCCAGGAGTGCCCACCTTGGGATGCCCATCTAGGAGTGGTCACCTAGTGATGCCCATCCTAAGGTGTTCATCCCAGGGTGCTCATCCAAGGGTACTGGTCCAGGAGTGCCCACCTTGGGATGCCCATTTAGGGGTGCTCATTCAGGGGTGCCCATCTATGGGTGCCCATCCCAGAGTGCTCTTCCAAGGGTACTGGTCCAGGAGTGCCCACCTTGGGATGCCCATCTAGGAGTGGTCACCTAGTGATGCCCATCCTAAGGTGTTCATCCCAGGGTGCTCATCCAAGGATATTGGTCCAGGAGTGCCCATCTCGGGATGCCCATCCAGGGATGCCCATTTAGGGGTGCCCATTTATGGGTGCCCATCCCAGAGTGCTCTTCCAAGGGTACTGGTCCAGGGATGCCAACCCAGGGGCGCCCACTCAGGAGAGCCCATCCCAAGGTATTCATCCCAGGGTGTTCTTCCAAAGGTGCTGGTCCAGGGGTGCCCATCCCAGGGTGCCCACCCAGGGGTGCTCATTCAAGGGTCCTCACCTAAGGGTCCCTACGGGGGGGTGCCCATCTAGGAGTGGTCACCTAGTGATGCCCATCCTAAGGTGTTCATCCCAGAGTGCTCTTCCAAGGGTCCTGGTCCAAGGATGCCAATCCAGGGGCACCCACTCAGGGGTGCCCACTCTGGGGTGGTCACCTAGAGATGCCCACCCTAAGGCGTTCATCCCAGGGTGCTCTTCCAAAGGTGCTGCTCCAGGGATGCTCACCCAAGGGTGCCCACCCATGGGATCCTGGCCGGCGCGGGACCACAAACCCACCCGAGGGTGCTTGTCGAGTGGCACCCACCCAGCGATGCCCAGGGACGGGGGGTCCCCACCCAGGGGCCCCATCTAGGAGTGGTCACCTAGTGATGCCCATCCTAAGGTGTTCATCCCAGGGTGCTCATCCAAGGGTGCTGGTCCAGGAGTGCCCATCTTGGGATGCCTATCTAGGGATGGCCAATTGGGGGTGCCCATCTATGGGTGCCCATCCCAGAGTCCTCTTCCAAGGGTACTGGTCCAAGGATGCCAACCCAGGGGCGCCCACTCAGGAGAGCCCACTCTGGGGTGCCCATCCCAAGATATTCATCCCAGGGTGCTCATCCAAGGGTGCTGGTCCAGGAGTGCCCATCTCGGGATGCCCATTTAGGGGTACTCATTCAGGGTTGCCCATCTATGGGTGCCCATCCCAGGGTGCCCACCCAGGGGTGCTCATTCAAGGGTCCTCATCTAAGGGTCCATATTCAGGGGAGTGGTCATTTAGGAGTGGTCACCTAGTGATGCCCATCCTAAGGTGTTCATCCCAGAGTGCTCTTCCATGGGTACTGGTCCAAGGATGCCAACCCAGGGGCACCCACTCAGGGGTGCCCACTCTGGGGTGGTCGCCTAGAGATGCCCACCCTAAGGCGTTCATCCCAGGGTGCTCTTCCAAAGGTGCTGCTCCAGGGGTGCCCCTCCCAGGGTGCCCACCCAGGGGTGCTCATTCAAGGGTCCTCATCTAAGGGTCCCTATTCAGGGGAGTGGTCATTTAGGAGTGGTCACCTAGTGATGCCCATCCTAAGGTGTTCATCCCAGAGTGCTCTTCCAAGGGTCCTGGTCCAAGGATGCCAATCCAGGGGCACCCACTCAGGGGTGCCCACTCTGGGGTGGTCACCTAGAGATGCCCATCCTAAGGTGTTCATCCCAGGGTGCTCATCCAAGGGTATTGGTCCAGGAGTGCCCATCTCGGGATGCCCATCCAGGGATGCCCATTTAGGGGTGCCCATTTATGGGTGCCCATCCCAGAGTGCTCTTCCAAGGGTACTGGTCCAAGGACGCCAACCCAAGGGCACCCACTCAGGGGTGCCCACTCTGGGGTAGTCACCTAGAGATGCCCACCCTAAGGCGTTCATCCCAGGGTGCTCTTCCAAAGGTGCTGCTCTAGGGATGCTCACCCAAGGGTGCCCACCCATGGGATCCTGGCCGGCGCGGGACCACAAACCCACCCGAGGGTGCTTGTCGAGTGGCACCCACCCAGCGATGCCCAGGGACGGGGGGTCCCCACCCAGGGGCACTAAACCGGGGATGCCCGGGGCTGCCGTCGGGGTCCCGGGGGGGGGGGCGGGAGGAGCCGGGCT
>NW_015090886.1:43045-52218 GCF_001431845.1 Calidris pugnax
CGGTGGCCGGGCAGGAGCCGCCGGCAGCGCGGAGCTCTCAAAACCGCCCGGCAGCTCCCGGTGCCGCCGCCGCGGGAGCTGCCCGCGCCCCCGGGGCTGGAGACACCATGAGCCCGGGCAAGTGACAGCGGGGACTCGCTCCGGTGCCCAGGTAAGGGCGGGATGGGACCCCCGGGGGTGCGGGGGGACCCGAAGGGACGTGTCGGCTCCGTCCAACGGGGCTCCGCAGCCGCTCGGTGCCCCCGGTTCCCCGGGACGGCGCGGGGGGGGTTCTGTCCCGACGGCGGAACAGGGGGTCCCCGTCCCGGAGGGGGCTCTGGCGGGGGTGGCGGAGCCAAGGATGGGATGGAGCCGGCCCCCCCGAGCCCCAGCCGCCCCTCCGCATCCCCGCAGCCGTCGGGGATGGAGCCGCAGCCCCGGAGCCCGGCGGGGACCCCCGCACTGGGGGCTCTGCCCTGTCCCGGAGCTGGGTGGCGGTGGGTCCGGCCACCCCCGGGGGTGGCTTTCGCTGGGGGTGGTAGTGATGAAGGTGATGGAGGTGATGAAGGACCTGCCACAGCCCCCGGCTTTTGTTTCTCCGCTCTCGGAGGGGGCAGCCCCGGGGAGGGGAGGCTGGTGGTCTGTGGGGCAGCCCCCTCCTCAGCGCGTCCTGCCCGGGGCCAGGACTCCAGAAGGGAGGAAAGCAGCATCCCCCACCTTCCTCCCACTTCTCCAGGTCTGTGTGGGTGCTGCAGGGCTGCCCTGGAGCAGGTTTTCCCCCATCAAATGTCATTGCATCCCCTCTCCCCTGCCCCGGTTGGCTGAGGGTGGGACTGGAACTGGGACCATGAATGGGACTGGGAGCTGTGGGCAGCCCCAGGACCCAGATCCTGGATTTAGGACTTGGCTGACACCAGTGTCCCTGTAGTCACCCCATTGGCCGTGCTGGAGCTGATGGAGCAGCTGTGGGGCTTTTAATCCTCCCTGCAGCCGGAGCCCTCCGGGTCCCTGTGCAGCTGGGCCACATCCTGCTGCGTTCTCAGGCAGGACGAGGTACAGAGCTCTCAAGCAAATCCTAATTTTCGTGGTCTGCTTGTGGGTTTCTTGTCCCTCCTGCCCCCCTCCAGGATGGATTCCCGGCCCCAGCTGCCTGTTTTGTTCCTGGCTCTTGTGCCAGCATCTTTCCTGCATCCTCTTCCTCAGCCCTCTGTGTTTCTTCTGCCTTGGGTGGCCCCATTCGGCGTCAGGGTCTTCATACAGTGGCTGTTCAGGGATGGAGTTGGTCCATCTTCGTCCTGAACAAACTCTCCTCCTCTGGGGCATCGAGTCCCTTGAGAAGAAACCAGCGGAGGGTTGAAATCAAGTTCCTGGTCCTACAGGAAAGGAGAAGGAATTGAACCCACTTGTTTTGGGACGGGAGCTCGGTGACACAAAGGGGGAGCATCTCCCTCTGCCAGGAGCGGAGCCATCCCCGCTTGAAAAATAACTTTTGGGCTACAGCAGGCTTTTTTCCTGCAATGGGTTTGTGGCAGATCTTTCAGGCAATGTGGGATGGAGACATTTGAAAATGAAAAGTCTAAGGGGCTGGACCAGCTTCCCGTTCCGCAGTGGGTTCCCACCGTCTCCTTACTCAGGGAATTGGGGAAACCACCAAAGTGACTTCATCAGGCAATTCCCTCTTTGTCTACTTTCCCTCCGCTTTAAAAAAAAATCAATATTCTGGAGAAAGAGAGTAACATCCCTAAAAATTCCAACTGGATATGGGAATACTGCACCGTGGGGTGCAGGGAACAGGGGAGGACCCCGGGGTCTCCTCTCAAACACAGCCCCAAACCTGCTGGTTTTCTTCTGGGATGGATTGTGGTGCATGGGACCGGTGAGGGACAGGAGGTGCAGGCAGGGATGCTGCGTTTGGGGTAGGTCTCCAAGGGTGGAGTGAAATAACCCTCAGAGTGCAGCCTGGAGGGGGTTTAGAGAAGATCTGCAGCCTTTTCTGGGCTGCTTTCACCACACAAAGCGGGTGCAGCCCCATGGTCCCACCTTCACCTTTTGGACCGTCTCCATCCTGCCTCAGCCAGACCCATCCAAGAGATGGAAGGACCATCCTGTCCAAGAGATGGTCCCTTCACCACCTTCACCCACCCGATTTCCAAGCATCTGACAGACCCCCTATTACTCTGCTGAAGAGTTAATTGGGGCCACATGGTCCTCTGGGGATACCATGGCTGTGGGCAGCAATTAACACCCTAATCCAGCCCCGGGCCCCATCACGCATATTAAAAGCAGGATTTTCCACATGGGGTGGCCAGGGCCCGCGGAGCCGGGGCTCGGGCAGCACACTTTCAGCAAAGCTGCTTAGATGCTAAGCTTTATTAAATGAGTCAGGCAGGATGACAGGATTTGGGGGGCTGATTAACATGAAACCCAGGCTGGTCCGTACGGTTGTGACCGTGTTCGTTACGGCCGAGGGGAACGAAGGTTGAAGCAAACGTGCTCAGGTTAGAAGAGCTCGGGCAGGAAAATCTCTGGAGATGGAGGACCTTGACTTTCAACTCGCAGTCAGGGTTGAAGTCACGAGGGGAGGGACTCATGAGTGGGAATAACCCCAAAACGGGATTGTTAGAAGTCCTGAGCCCTAGAAAAGAGCTGCTGGACCCCATGGAGAAGCTTCAGTAGCTCCCAAAAAAATTCAGCAGAAGTTATTATAGGTAGATAAATAGAGAGGAGATGGATAAATAAATTCTGTAAGTACCCTTGGTGGACAGAAAGCAGTTGATGCCTCTGGAAGATGATTTTGACCCCAGTTCCTAATGCCCTCACCATTCCACCATTTTCCTGCTGGAATTCCCTAACATCTCCTTGTCCCCTTGTTGCAGAGGTCGGAGATGACCAAGACGTATGCCAAGCCCAAAGAGATGGCAGAGCTTGTGAGCACCCAAACCTGGATGGATGAAACGTTGGGCTCCAAAGAGGAGCTAAAGGAGGAGGACAGCAGGCAAGGTACTTTTGGATTGATGTCTGGTTTGAATGAAGAGCACGACAGCATCGAGGAAGAAGAGGAGGAAGAGGATGATGGGGAAAAGCCGAAGAGGAGAGGACCAAAGAAGAAGAAAATGACCAAGGCGAGGCTGGAGCGGTTCAGGGCCCGGCGGGTGAAGGCCAACGCCCGGGAGCGCACACGGATGCATGGTCTGAACGATGCTCTTGACAACCTGCGGAGGGTGATGCCCTGCTACTCCAAGACTCAGAAATTGTCCAAGATTGAGACACTGAGGCTTGCAAGGAACTACATCTGGGCTCTCTCTGAGGTGCTCGAGACGGGGCAGACTCCTGAAGGGAAGAGCTTTGTGGAGATGCTCTGCAAGGGCTTGTCCCAGCCCACCAGCAACCTGGTGGCCGGCTGTCTGCAGCTGGGACCGCAGACCTTGTTCCTGAAGAAGCATGAAGAGAAGTCCCCAGTGTGTGAATCGGCCATATCCAGCCACTCCTTCAGCTACCAGTCCCCGGGGCTCCCAAGCCCACCCTACGGGACCATGGAAACCCATCTGCTGCATTTAAAGCCTCCGACCTTCAAGAGCTTGGTGGATGCTTCCTTTGGAAACCATCCCTCTGACTGCACCACTCCCCCCTATGAGGGTCCCCTGACGCCGCCCCTGAGCATCAGCGGGAACTTCTCCTTGAAGCAAGATGGGTCTCCAGACCTGGATAAATCCTACACCTTCATGGCTCACTATCCCTCCGTCAGCCTGGCGGGAGCACATGGACATGCCTCCCACTTCCAAAACACGGTCCCTCGCTACGAGATCCCCATAGACATGAGCTACGAGTCCTACCCACACCACGTGGCCGGGCCCCAGCTCAACGCCATCTTCAATGAGTAGTGAAGAAGAGTTAGACCCAAATTCTTGACGCAGAGAGAAGTTCATGGAGCTGTTTCTAGAATGGACACAACTGGAGTGAGGAAATCGCTGCCACGGGGTGAAAGACTCGTGAGCATCTCTGCAGGACATCCCCGTGGGAGGTTCAGCTGGCTCTTCTGTCCTCTGCCACCAGCTCTGCGCTGGTACCACCCCACTGGTTTCCAAGCTGTCCCCAGGAGCCACGTGAACCCTTCCCTATGGCTTAACCCTGAGGAGCCACCTCACCAAAAGCTGAGCTGCTGCCTCCTGCTCCCTCTCCCCCAGAGATGCTCATGAAGGTGGCTTCACCCTGCAGGACTTTCCGCCTGAATGCACTCCAGCACTTGGGATGGTCCATTGCCAAGATGTTACGGCTCCTTTTCCTCCCTCCTTGGGGTGGTGGGGTATGGGCACACCTCTGTCTTGCATCAGGTGGAGACGAGCCCCTCCTGCCCCTTGGGGTGACCGGTTCCCCTTCCACAGGCTCTGATGGGTCATGGTTTTCCCACTTCAGCCATGGCCAGATGGGCTGGCAGAGGTGGCAATGATCTCGACCACTTGCAGAAGACCGACATGGTTGCTTCTACTTGAAGCTTCCCACACAATGGAGAACCTTATCTTTGCTGCCACCATATTGTCCCATGGTCCAGCCAGGCTCAGAGCTTCTCTGAGATGGTCCCTTCACCGCTCTCCTCCTGCACTGAGCCTGGTTGCCTGTCCTCTTCTGAGCCTCAGACCTCACACATGACCCACAACAACCACGAGTTCATCAGCACACGGCTCCTGAAACCTCGTTAAGGGAGCGTTGATCTTCCAGAGCACAAATATCCCAGCTGGAAGAGGAGCTCTCAGCTGAACCCTGACTAGGACCACATCTTCTTACGGTCTGTAGTGTCATTTCTCACCATCCGTGTCCTGAAGAACATCCTGCCAAAAGAATTGTGTCTTAATTTCCCGTTTTATTTATTATTTACTGTGTGTGTGTGTGTTTGGGGGGGGGTGTCTAATTTATTTCCTTCCATGTTACATGAAACGTGGGATGTGCTGAATAACCTCCTCATGTTCCAGTTGACTCCCAAGTGCTTAGTTGGAGTTAAATTTATTTCCTTCCATGTTACATGAAATGTGGGATGTGCTGAATAACCTCCTCATGTTCCAGTTGACTCCCAAGTGCTTAGTTGGAGTTAGCTTTGTGGAGACGTGTGGTTTTTGCAGTGCTGTTGCTCCAGGATTATTTATTAGCCATTATTTATTTAATTTATTTTCCTCCTGCCCTCATGGTCCAGTTTCTGACGATGAAACCAAGTATTTAACCAAGGGGTTACATATTTAATGTTGAACTATGTATTTAACAGGGCCATTTCTTGGATTCTGGAGGCTGATGGTGCCCAGCAGCTCCCAACCATTCCCTTCTATTTCTAGATGAGCAATAACTTTTAAAGGCTATGCAACTATTTTTTTGGATATTTTTTTTTTTTCAAGAAAATCCAGGCAACTATTTTTGATGTCCCACTGGCCAAACCTCCCTGTTTCACAGAGGTGTTTTGTATAGAGTTGGGAATTTGGAGATGACTTGAGCTCCAGAGGTCCCTGCCCAGCCCCTGGGTCCTGGGGCTTCTTCCCTTTTGTACCGAGAGCAAATGTTTATCCTTTTGTAAAAAAAAGCAGAATTGGGTTTTTAGCTCAAATAAAGTTGTGGTCTTGTTGCAAGCAGCGTCTCCCTGGGGCTGTTGTCTCCTCTTCTGTGGTCTCCAGCGAGGAGGTGGTGGTGGTGGTGGTGAGGTGCTGCCTGGGGGGAACCAGAGGATCCCAGTTCAAATAAAGTTGTGGTCTTGTTGCAAGCAGCGTCTCCCCGGGGCTGTTGTCTCCTTTTCTATGGTCTCCAGCAAGGAGGTGGTGGTGGTGGTGGTGAGGCTCTGCCTGGGGGGAACCAGAGGATCCCAGTTCCCCCATGCTGGGGTCCAGCTGGGATCCCTGACCTCAGGGCTGGGCTCCATGGGCTGGTGGTGGTGGCCATGGGACCAACACTGACCATGGGACCAGCACTGGCCATGGGACCCCCTGGGAAGGTCATCTCCAGAGGCATTGGGGTGGTGGACTCAGCTGTGGGGTGAGTGTGGGTGCATTTACAGAGCTGCTGCTGGCTCTGAGCGGTGTGCGTGGGGTGCGTGTCACGAACACACCTGCACACACGTGTAGACACGCACATGAACACGCACCCAGTCACACACGCGCTGCCCCAGACCCACATACATGTGTGCACCTCCACGGATGTGCCCGTACACACAAATATCACACCCACGTGCACAAACACGCACAGGAGGCCCTTTGCACGTGTGCACGCTGACACGCCGTGCTGGTGCTCTCTCCCGTGTGTGTCTATGTGTGCACACACTTGTGAGCAGCCCGTAGATGCGCACAGGGAGGTGACACGTGCCCTGCACACACTCGTGTGTCGTCTCTGCTCCCGTGGCCGTGCAGAGGGAAGGTGCAGGGGATGGGGGTGACCTGGTGTCACCCCATCTGACCCCTCTCCCCTCCCCACAGCGGGGCGAGCGTGACCCCCACCCCCCAGCACCCACAAGCCCTCAGTTCCCAGCTGCACCGAAAAGCCCCAAACAGCTTCTGGCGGCCGTGGGGGCCTCTCGCGTGGGGACCCCCCCTGTTCCACGTGTCCTCGCACACCTCAGTGCCTCTGTGTCCCCAGACCCCGCGTGCCGGCTGCTGCCGGGAGCCCGGTGGGAGCCGCCGAGCGCCGCGTCCCCGCAAGCTGTGCCCGGCACACGGCTGGCGCTGCCCGGCGCGGGGCGAGGGCGGGGGGCTCTCGGGGGGCACCCGCAGCTGCAGCTGCACCGAGATCACAGAATCACAGAATCACAGAATCTTCTAGGTTGGAAGGGACCTTCAAGATCATCTTGTCCAACCGTCAACCCGACTGACAAAAATAGACACCCACACAACAAACAAGGAGCATCATCACTAAACCAGACCTCCCAGCACCACATCAACCCGGCTTTTGAACACCTCCAGGGATGGGGCCTCAACCCCCTCCCTGGGCAGCCCATTCCAATGGCTGAGAACCCTTTCAGGGAAAAAATTGTTCCTAATATCCAGCCTGAACCTCCCCTGGCCCAAGATGGGCCGGGGGAGACGCTGCGGCCCTGAGCGGGGACAGGGCTGGGGCTGGAGAGGAGAGGAGAGCTCCTGCGTGTCCCCAAGGAAGGGGGGAGCATCAGATTTTGGGGAGAGATGGGCTGGGGGTGCCCCTACCTGGGGGTGCATCGACCTGGGGATGCTCCTCCTGAGGGTGATCCTACCTGGGGTTGCACCTATTGAGGATGCACCTACCTGAGGATACACCTACCTGGGGATGGTCCTACCTTCAGGTGCTCCTACCTGGGGATGTTCCTACCTTGGGATGTTCCTACATGGGGATGCTTCTACCTGGGGGTGCATCAACTTGGGGATGCTCCTCCTGAGGGCAATCCTACCTGGCATTGCACCTATTGAGGATGCACCTACCTGAGGATGCATCTACCTGGGGATGCTCCTACCTTGGGGTGTTCCTACCTGGGGATAGTCCTACCTTGGGATGTTCCTACCTGGGGGTGCATCAACTTGGGGATGTTCCTGCCTGGGGATGCTCCTCCTGAGGGTGATCCTACCTGGGGTTGCACCTATTGAGGATGCACCTACCTGAGGATACACCTACCTGGGGATGGTCCTACCTTCAGGTGCTCCTACCTGGGGATGTTCCTACCTTGGGATGTTCCTACATGGGGATGCTTCTACCTGGGGGTGCATCAACTTGGGGATGCTCCTCCTGAGGGCAATCCTACCTGGCATTGCACCTATTGAGGATGCACCTACCTGAGGATGCATCTACCTGGGGATGCTCCTACCTTGGGGTGTTCCTACCTGGGGATGGTCCTACCTTGGGATGTTCCTACCTGGGGGTGCATCAACTTGGGGATGTTCCTGCCTGGGGATGCTCCTCCTGAGGGTGATCCTACCTGGGGTTGCACCTAGTGAGGATGCACCTACCTGAGGATGCACCTACCTGGGGATGGTCCTACCTTGGGGTGTTCCTACCTGGGGATAGTCCTACCTTGGGATGTTCCTACCTGGGGATGCTTCTACCTGGGGGTTCATCAACTTGGGGATGCTCCTCCTGAGGGTGATCCTACCTGGGGTAGCATCTATTGAGGATGCACCTACCTGAGGATACACCTACCTGAGGATACACCTACCTGGGGATGCTCCTACCTTGAGGTGTTCCTACCTGGGGATGCTCCTACCTTGGGATGTTCCTACCTGGAGATGCTTCTACCTGGGGGTGCATCGACTTGGGGATGCTCCTCCTGAGGGTGATCCTACCTGGGGTTGCACCTATTGAGGATGCACCTACCTGGGGATGGTCCTACCCTGGGATGTTCCTACCTGGGGATACTTCTACCTGGGGATGCACCTATTTGGAGATGCCTCTCCTGGGGATGCACCTACTTGGGGATGCAAACATATGTGCACACACCCCCTGAACACCTACAGACACACACACGTGTGCACACAAACCCAGCCCTGGACACTTACAGACACACACACACACGTGTGCACACACCCCTGAACACTTACAGACACACACACGTGTGCACACAAACCCACCCCTGGACACTTCCAGACACACACGTGTGTGCACACACCCCTGAACACCTACAGACACACACACGTGTGCACACACCTCTGGACACCTACAGACACACAAATGTGTGCACACCCCCTGAACACTTACAGACACACAAATGTGTGCACACAAACCCACTCCTGGACACTTCCAGACACACACACGTGTGCACACACCCCTGAACACCCCCCCCCCCCATCCCCCCGCCGTGGCCAGTGGCCAAGCCCGTCTCGGTGCCAGGTCCCCCCGGGTGCGTGTGTGCCCGACAGCCGGGGAATCGCCCCTTCCAGCAGCCCCAGCCTGTGCCAAGAGGGCAGGGAGCCGTGCCAGGATGGGGCAAACCCTGCTCCTGTGCCCCCCCTTCCCCCCCCACCCCGGGGCTGAGTGTGTGCAGGGGCGTGCGAGAGCACAGCTGGCCCCCGGCACACGTGTTGGGGGGGGAGAAGGACAAGGGAATACCCCCGTGTGACTGCGGTCCATGAGGAGCTCCAGGGCTGTGGCTCCTCTGGCTGGCACTTGGGCTCCTTCAAATCCCCCGTGGCTCCTGAGGTTTGGCTCTGCTGGGGCTGCGGGATGGCCAGGAGCTGAGAACTGGCACGCTCGCCACACCCCAT
>NW_015090886.1:52440-58696 GCF_001431845.1 Calidris pugnax
CACAGCTGGCCCCCGGCACACGTGTTGGGGGGGGAGAAGGACAAGGGAATACCCCCGTGTGACTGCGGTCCATGAGGAGCTCCAGGGCTGTGGCTCCTCTGGCTGGCACTTGGGCTCCTTCAAATCCCCCGTGGCTCCTGAGGTTTGGCTCTGCTGGGGCTGCGGGATGGCCAGGAGCTGAGAACTGGCACGCTCGCCACACCACATGCTCCCCAGCGCTGGCACAGGTCCCTCTTCCCCCCTGGGTGGCCCAGGTGGGGACCTTTTCTTCACCGTGACTCGATGGGTCCCTGCAGCCCCTTCCCAGCATTGGGGGGGGCTGGGAGAGGTCCCAGTTGAGGGGGGGATGGGGCAGGTGGGGTCTGGGTGATGGGAAAGGGCGTCTGGGGAGGCAGCGCCGCTGGTCACCAGCCCCAGTGAGGACCCACCAAACGTTGGGGATGACAGGGTGCCCAGGAGCAGAGCCCTACGAGAGAGCCCATCAGCTGCACTTATGGAGCCTTAATGACTAATTAGCACTGGGGACAAAGGAGCCCTTGTTAGAAACTCTCCCCTTCCCATATAATGCCAGCTGAGATTGGAGGATGCCCCTTCTCCTGGGAGAAGGTCTCAGGAGGCTGGAGCAGGTACCAGGAGCCTCCGATGGTCCAGCATCTCCTACAACTCCCATGGCTGGAGGAGCATCGATTTTGGAGGCAGAGCAGGGACCGCTCCAGGCACCTCTTGGATGTTCCTTTGACTGCAGGGTCTCCACCTGGGCTCACATGGAGGTTGGCTCAGGAGGCAGAGCAGCCCTTCCAGCCCCTCTCTGTCACCCCAGCACCCAACCCCATCCCTGGGGGAGCTGCCTGAAAACCAGGACTCTTTTTTCAAGGATAGTGGAGGGAGAAAGATGGCTGAGGAACGTGCAGGATGAAGGATGAAGGATGACTATCAGAGGTGAAAAGTCCAGCTGGGAAGAACCTCCTACACCATCCTTCCTTGGGCAGGTGGAGAAGACCCCAAGGAAGGGATGTTTTGTCCCTCATTCCCATGGCAGCAGTTGTGGTGTCCAGGACCAGCCGGGCACATGGTCAACAGTGGAGAAGCCACAGTTGGGAGCAACTCTTGGCCCTGAGGGTCCTGACTCTGGGTCGCCCTGGTTTCCCGAGTGGCGGGGGAGTGCCCGGACCTGTATAATTGCTAAGTCTTTTTAAACCCCAGATTTAAAAGCTGTAATTCTGATATTGTTTGTAATCTGATAACACCGTGAGCCACTGAGCTCCTAATGTGCCCAGCTTGGGAAACCACAAGGATTTTCCCACTAAGCCGAAATATCAGACTGTTGATTCTTGAGTTAATCGTCTTTTCCCCCTTGGGGACAACAGATTTTGGCAACTAACTTTCTTGCTGATTAGTGCGGGTCGGTGGGAGAGGATGGTCCCAAGAGGATCACCATGGTGGCACCGTGCTCAATGCTGGGGAAACTGGGATGTGCCAGGAGGCAGCTTGTCTGCACCCACCAGGCATCGAGGGTTCAACTGGGCTCGTGCAAAGCCGTGACCCTCAGGCTCACACCACGTGTGACAAACCCACCCATCATTCGCACGTTTAGAGCCTCCAGGACAAATCTCTTCTTTCCATGAGTCCAAGTTGGTCCTGGATGTGTCTGTGCAGGCAAGTGACTCCTGAGCACGGTGTGTCCCCATCCCTGCACCATCCAGCATCTCCCAGTCCACCTGCCCAGCATCCCACCGAGTCCTGACGTGGTGTGTGTGCAGCTCCGGCCACCCAGGTCCTTGGAACATGCCACCAGGCAATGTCACAGCAGAGGAGATGGTCCCCTTGGCACCTGGGAGAAGAGCCTGGGCAGCCTCAGCCGGCACATCTATCGTAGATGAGATATGAGGAAGAAATTTTTCACTCTGAGGGTGGCGAGACACTGGTCCAGGTTGCCCAGAGAAGCTGTGGATGCCCCATCCCTCGAGGTCATGGAATCATAAAATAGTTGGGATTGGAAGGGACCCCAAAGACCATCCCATTCCACTCCCTGCCCTGGGCAGGGACACCTCCCACCAGACCAGGTTGCTCCAAGCCCCCTCCAACCTGCCCTTGAACCCCTCCAGGGATGGGGCAGCCACAGCTTCTCTGGCCAACCTGGGCCAGGCTCTCACCACCCTCACACCAAACAAGTTCTTCCCCACATCTCAGCTCCATCTCCCCTCTTTCAGTGGCAAACCCTTCCCCCTCCTCCCATCGCTCCCCTCCCTGATCCAGAGTCCCTCCCCATCTCTCCTGGAGCCCCTTGAGGGACTGGAAGGGGCTCCAAGGTCTCCCCGGAGCCTTCTCTTCTCCAGGCTGAACCCCCCCAACTCTCTCAGCCCCCCGTCCCAGCAGAGGGGCTCCAGCCCTCCCAGCATCTCCGTGACCCTCCACTGTGTTCAAGGGGTTCAAGGCCAGGTTGGAGGGGGCTTGGAGCAACCAGGTCTGGTGGGAGGTGTCCCTGCCCAGGGCAGGGGGTGGGGCAGGGGTAAAGATGATCTTTAAGGTCCCTTCCAACCCAAACCATTCTATGACGTCCCAGGCTGGGAATCCCTCTGAACTTTCAAAAAGATGCACCTCACGTATCCAACTGGGGAACCACGGCTGCTCTCACCACCCTGCTGCACCCCCCTGTCCAGGGACTCAGGGGTGGGTGAGGACCCTTTCCCACCCCCAGCCCAGTGGAGATGGGACCGTGCTCCCCATCCCAGGGCCGTGGGGTGGGTAATTCGCACAAATCCCGGCGCTGGCTCCGCCGAGCCCCTAAGCTCTTTGCCGCGCTCCGGCTCAGCCGCGGTTCAATCTGTTTGCAAAGCTGTACAGAGTGTTTACTCAGCGGGGACTGGGCCAGGGGATTAAGGGAAATGTTTCCCCAGCATCTGCTCGGTCCAGTCGTGGCCAGCACTAGAGCATCCCTCGTCTCCGGGGGCCACCCCGGCTCTCCAGCCACCCCAGGTCTCCTGGACATCCTCACCCTGCCATGGGGTGTGGGGACCGCGCTGGTTCCGAAGGTACTGAGTGTCCTCCTGGCACCCAAAAGGACTTTGCTGATGGCTCTTGGTCTGACCTTGGTGCTGGTGTGGGTCCTGGTGGGCTGGGCTGACCCCGAGGGGAGCTCAAGGTGACCAAGAGGGACTGTCATGTGGCTGGGAGAGGTGTCACCCCCTCGGTACCTAAGCGATATTTACCCTGTGCCAGCTTGAGCAGCAGAAGG
This sequence comes from Calidris pugnax, assembly GCF_001431845.1. Lineage (NCBI taxonomy): Eukaryota > Metazoa > Chordata > Aves > Charadriiformes > Scolopacidae > Calidris > Calidris pugnax. Next base: position 55,676 of record NW_015090886.1, read on the forward strand.
GCCCTTCTCGCAGGGTCTTCTCCTTCCTGAGCCCCTCTTCAGCGTCCTGAGCAGAGCCAGAGCATGCAGAGAGAAGGGGACACAGATGTCACCATGAGTCTCACCCCAGCTGGGCTCTCCAGGAGCAGTGGCCAGGGTGGGGGAGGACCAGGAGCACCAGAGGATGCCACCCGAAGCAAGTCATCCTTCTCCCCCCTCTCCCACCATCTGCCCTGGTCTGGAAACCTCAGAGATCACGTTTGAGGGATTTTCCAGGGGTGTCACTTGGACCTGAGCCCCGGTGCTCCAGCAGAGCGGGTGGAAAACACCTGGGCAACCAGAGGAGCTGGTGGGGGCCCAGCTGCCTGTCCCCGAGCTGTGCCACCCCACAGCCGTCCCACAGCCTGCTCTGCTGGGGGCTGTGTGACCACCCAGGGCTGCTGTCAGGTGACAAATCGTGTCCTGTGACAGCAGAGTGTGTCACTGTCCTGCACACGAGGGCCTGGGCTCCCACAAGGGCTGCCAGCCCTGAACATCCCCCAGGTCAGGGGATGGGACCAGGGCCACCCTGTGCCGGCGGTAGCGCAGGCAGGGACAGGCAGGGACAGGCAGGGACAGGCAGGGACAGGCAGCCCTGGGTTGTCCCCAGAGCCTGCGCTGGCACCTGGGTGGCACCAGGAGCTTCATTCAGCCCCATCCCTGGCTGAGACACGGGAGATGGTGGCTGTGGGGCACTGCCCAGAGCACGCACACACACTGGGCTGAGGTTTATTTATTTTTTTTTATATTATAATACAAGTTCAGTAACCTCCCTGGCTTAATCCCCAGCAGATAAACTAACAGCGGAGAGATTTGGAGTTATTGACGAAGTCTTGCTGCTCGGGTGAGATTAGAGCCCGGCTTAATCTTGTAGCAGGAGGGTTTGGGGACGGTTTAATCAGAATTTGTACAGGAATAATCCCGTCTTTAAACTCGTCCCCGGCCCAATCCCTCCCAAGTTGTAATCAGGCGGGAGCCCCTCAGATGAAGAGCCCTCGGGGGGTGTTTCCAGCCCAAGCGATGCAGGAGGAGCCCCCGGAGCCAAGGACAGGCAGGTGATGGGGACCCCACACTCCCCCCACCCTGGGCACTGCCACCTTCTCCAGCCCTTCCTGGAGGGGGAAACTGAGGCACAGCCCCCAATTCTTGCTCTCCCCCTGTGGGGTGACTTAATATGGGCTTCTGCAAAAGATTGAGCTTGCCACGTGCCCACGAGATGCCCAAGCCAGTGTCACCCCTGGAGGTGCCTGGAGGCTGCTGGGGACACTGGGATGTCACTGCCCAGCAAACATGAAACCCCTCTGTGCCAGGGGATGGGCACCCCAAGGCAGGTGACACCAGGACCAGCCCAGCCCTGGGGACCAACCCAAAGCTGGGGGCTCATCCTGCCATCCACAGGTCCCCATGGAGGGCTCCGAACGGGACCCTGGTCAAGCAGCCGTGCTGGGCTATTGGAAGATCTCCTGGGCAAGCAGCCCTGCACAAACCCCACCTAATCACAAAGCCAAATTAAATCACCTACAAAGGGGGTTGCACCCACCGCTGAGGGAGCTGGGTGAGGACTTTGGGTCTCCAAACCCTGCCCTGGGTGCGCACTTTGGGTCTCCAAACCCTGCCCTGGGTGCCGTAAGCAGCTCCCTCAACCATCCTGTGCCTCAGTTTCCCCCCCCCTGGGCTGCCGGGACCCCCGGACCCTTGTGCAGCGCCAGGGCCCGGCGGGGACGCGGTGGCTTTTGTGCCTCGTCGGCTCTTTCAGGGAGCACAAAGAGGGGACACGGCGGCACAGATGGACCCTTTCAGAGGGGAGCGGGCTCCTTTCTCCGTCTGCCGCCGGGCTCTGCCTTCCGTCGCAATCCCCCTTAATTGAATCCGCACTTTCATAGCTCATTACCCCCCTGATGGATTGGATTAGCCCGGGCTGCAGCTCCCCGGCCTCGGCGGGGAACAGTTGGCTGCTCGGCGTCCCCGCGGGGAGTGGGAGAGGGGTGTGAGGGGGGGTCCGGGCCGTTAGCCCAACCTCGGGGGGGGGGGGCGTTTGAGAATGGGAAGAGCATCCCTGGGATGGAAATGTGGAGAGTCCTGGGGCTGTTCAGCTGGAGAAGAGAAGGCTGAGGGGGGGTCTCATCGATGCTGAGCAATAGCTAAAGGTGTGGGGGGGAAGAGGATGGGGCCAGACCCTCACCAGTGGTGCCCAGTGACAGGACACAAACTGGGGGGCATCACAAAGAGTGGGGCCAGAGGGTGGAGGGAGGACATCCCCCTCCTCTGCTCTGCACTGGGGAGGCCACAGCTGGAGACTGGGACCAGTTTTGGGCTCCCCAGTTCAAGAAGGACTGGGAACTGCTGGAGAGAGTCCAGAGGAGGCTGCGAGGATGATGAGGGGCTGGAGCATCTCTCTGCTGGGGAAAGGCTGAGGGATCTGGGGCTGTTCAACTGGAGAAGAGAAGGCTGAGGGGGGATCTGATTAATGCTTATAAATACTTAAAGGGTGGGTGTTGGAGGATGGGGCCAGACTCTTCCCAGTGGTGCCCAGGGACAGGACAAGAGGCAATGGGCACAAACTGGGACACGGGAAGTTCCATCTGAACACGAGGAGGAACTTCTTTGCTGTGAGGGTGTCAGAGCCCTGGAAGAGGCTGCCCAGAGAGGGTGGGGGTCTCCTGCTCTGGAGAGATTCCAACCCCCCTGGACCATGACCCTGTGGGACCTGTTCTGGGTGACCCTGCTGTGGCCAGGGGTTGGGGGAGATGTTCTCCAGAGGTCCCTTCCCACCCCATATCATTCTGTGACAGCAGCCTATCCTTGTTGCCTCCTTGCAGCCACGCTGCCTGTCCCCCTGCCCCCTCTGCCTTCACTGGCTTCCCTTGGAGGAGTCTCCGTGGCCCCAGAGGGGGATCAGGGATGCCAGCTCAGCTGTGTCGATGGCCCGGTGGCCCGGGGTGGTGGCCTTGTGCACAGCTGAGGTGCTCTATCCATCCCTGATGAGCCCGGTGTTGTGCCCAC
>NW_015090886.1:59757-61667 GCF_001431845.1 Calidris pugnax
GGGCGTCCCCGCGGGGAGTGGGAGAGGGGTGGGGGGGGGGGCCCGGGCCGTTAGCCCCACCTGGGGGGGGGGGGACGACAACGGACGCCACCTCGGCTTGTTCCTCCAACGGCCAGACCCAGCTGTGGGTCAGCCCCACAGGCATCCATCCCTGCCCCGGGATGGTGAGAGCGTGGTCCTCGCTGTGCCCTGGGGGGTGTTAGGACACCCCCACTCCCCCCGCCCAGGTGACAGGTCGTGGTCCTGGTTCTCCCCAGTGGTGTTTATTTGAGAATGGGAAGAGCATCCCTGGGATGGAAACGTGGAGAGTCCTGGGGCTGTTCAGCTGGAGAAGAGAAGGCTGAGGGGGGGTCTCATCGATGCTGAGCAATAGCTAAAGGTGTGGGGGGGAAGAGGATGGGGCCAGACCCTCACCAGTGGTGCCCAGTGACAGGACACAAACTGGGGGGCATCACAAAGAGTGGGGCCAGAGGGTGGAGGGAGGACATCCCCCTCCTCTGCTCTGCACTGGGGAGGCCACAGCTGGAGACTGGGACCAGTTTTGGGCTCCCCAGTTCAAGAAGGACTGGGAACTGCTGGAGAGAGTCCAGAGGAGGCTGCGAGGATGATGAGGGGCTGGAGCATCTCTCTGCTGGGGAAAGGCTGAGGGATCTGGGGCTGTTCAACTGGAGAAGAGAAGGCTGAGGGGGGATCTGATTAATGCTTATAAATACTTAAAGGGTGGGTGTTGGAGGATGGGGCCAGAATCTTCCCAGTGGTGCCCAGGGACAGGACAAGAGGCAATGGGCACAAACTGGGACACGGGAAGTTCCATCTGAACACGAGGAGGAACTTCTTTGCTGTGAGGGTGTCAGAGCCCTGGAAGAGGCTGCCCAGAGAGGGTGGGGGTCTCCTGCTCTGGAGAGATTCCAACCCCCCTGGACCATGACCCTGTGGGACCTGTTCTGGGTGACCCTGCTGTGGCCAGGGGTTGGGGGAGATGTTCTCCAGAGGTCCCTTCCCACCCCCACTAGTCTGGGATTCTGGGATTCTGGGACTCTGTGATGGGAGGGATGTGGGGACCAGCTCCCGATGGGGCATCAATGCCCTCACTCTGCATCTCAGCTGACTTGTGGTAGCACCAGAGGAGGGGGGGGGGTGCTCAGCCACCCCAAATGAGGGGCAGGACGCCGGCACGTGCCACCCCCAACCCTCCACCCCCCCTCACTCCCCCCGGCTGCCGCTCGTGTGTCCATATGGGCCAACGGCCACCGCGGCTCCTGGCCCCGCTCTCTCATTAACCTCTGCTCCGGGGGTGGGACCCCCAGCCCAGCTGCCAACGATGCTCTGCATCCCCTCCCTGGCAGCTCGGGGGTCTCGGGGGGGAGCTCTGCTCTCCCCACCCCCTTTCATTCTCAGGGTAAATCACTGTAAAAGAAGGATTTGCCATCCCAAAACCCCGGCTACCCTCCTACTCCCACTGTGATGGGGCTCGACCCCTCTCTGTGGCATCCCCAGGCGGGCAGGGGGAGAAGAGGGACACTGCCCCCAGGGTCCCTTCCAGCCAGTTGGTCACGGAGCCCACCACAAATGTGAGGGCTGGGTTGTTTTGAGTCATTTTCTAGCTTAACTTGTGCTCAGGGCTGGGAGAGGGGGTCCCTGAGCCACCTCGGAGTGTCCCGTACGCAGGACAGTATCTCCCTCACCATAGAGCCGAGCGTCGCGGCTGGCAATGGGGCAGAGCATGGGGAGGATCGATGGGGGGACATTTCTGCCTCCCCTTAAAACTCTGAGCCCCAGGAGAGGGAGGTGGATGCATCCACACCAGGCTTTTTGTAGGACCACCCCAGCGGTGGCGAGGAGGGATGCTGCCCCGGGGCAAGGCGAGGGCTGGGGCCCCATGTCCAGATGGAGGTCCCGTCCTGCCAGCT
>NW_015090886.1:61677-76507 GCF_001431845.1 Calidris pugnax
ACCACCCCAGTGGCGTCCCTTCAGCGGCGGTGGCGAGGAGGGATGCTGCCCCAGGGCAAGGCGAGGGCTGGGGCCCCGTGTCCAGATGGAGGTCCCGTCCTGCCAGCTCGGACATCTGATCACAGCAGAGAAAAAAAAAAAAAGTGCCCGCGGCGTAAATGGTTTAGCATATTCCCCTTCTGCATCCTCATCCCTCTGCATCCTCATCCTCTTAGCGAAAGGTACCGCCGGGCACTCCCGGCAGGAACATCCTACCAGATGTGGCCAGAGTCCCATCGGGGTAGTTAGTGCCGTATCGCTTACGGGAGGGGATTAGAGAGCCTCCACTTAGAGTCGCGGTCCCCAAGGCCTCTCGGATTAGGCTATAATGCAGCAGGCTTTGCCTTTCGGGGGCTCAGATGGAGCCCTGACCCTCTTCATCCTCACTTTGCGAAAGCGCTAATGGCCGGGAGCTGGTGGTGGAGCCCGGGGCTGGGACTGTCCAGAGCCCGGATATAACACCCGGGCTGCCATGGGCCGTGCCAGGATCAGTCCTGGAGGGATCTCTTCAGAAACCTTAGCTATTCCCAAGGTGAGACCCAGCAGATGAGCTGGGCCAAGGACCTGTGGGTGACAGAGCATCCCTCCTCCCAGGACCCTGCATTTCCAGCATCTCTCCTTCAAAATAGGGGGGATCTCCCCTTCCTCCCCCCGCAGGGTGGTTCACCTTGCCCAGGGGCAGGGCAATGATTGGGGACACACACACATGTGGGTGTCCTGGGAGGTGCTCGGGGTGTCCCGCCTGCCTCTCTGAGCTCTGCAGACCCTGTGGGTGTCTCCCAGCCCCCCAGAGACTCAAAGAAAAGCCCCCCACCTTGCCCCAGTGTCTGCACAGCGGCTCGTCCAGGTGGGGTTCATCTTGGCCTTGCTTAAATCTCAATGTTGGGAGCCCAAACCAGGCTCCAGGGATGGAGGGAGCCTTCCTACCCCTGGGGCATCCCCTGGAGGGATGTGGCGATGGCCACCCACTCATTTCTCCTCCTCCTGGTCCTCTGTGCACATGGGAAAAATGGGGAAAACATAGGGAAAAAAACACCCTGTGTGTGCCTAGAGGTTCAAAATCACACCCGGAGAGCTGTGCCCTGGGTCTGGCTCTCCTCATGGTGGTGTGAGTCAGGAGTGTCTCCACCACAGGGCCAAGGCAACGAGTTTCAGTCCCCACTGGCCCAGAGCAGGTGAAGGAACCCAAGCCCCGGCCCCGGTTTGCCCCATCTGGGCAGAGAGATTTTGGGGGGAGCCGAGGGGTTACCCCAATATTCCCTCCACACAGAGACGGGGGGGCAATGTTCCCCCGAGCCCCCCCACGAGCTCAGCTGTGGCGGAGGCACCCAGGCAGCCCAGGAGCCCCACGGAGGGAGGGCAGCACCCCCCTCCCCCCCCCCGAAACCCCCCGACGCGGCCGCGCTCAGGTGGGGGATGCGACGGCGCGGTGTCGTGTGTGTGTGTGTGTCCCCCCGAGAGCGAGCCTTGTCCCCGTCAGGCGTGGGGCTGGGGGGGCCCCCAGAGTCCCCGAGCTGGCAACAGATGGCTGGAGGCAGCTTGCTGACACCTGCCCCTCCTCTCCACCCCTCTCCTGCCCTTCCCTTTCTTCTCCCCCCCTCGTTTTGTTCGAGTTCCCAACGCTTTGGGGGGAAGCCGGAGGGTCCCCCCCTTCCATGCTTCCCCCCCTTGGCCAAAGGGAGAAGGACCCCAGGGCAGAAAGATGCAGGGGGATGTGCTGGCCCCGGGGAGGACCAAGGGGTCCTTCAGGTGGAGGGATGATGCTGCAGAGTCTCTGCCCAGGAGTTTGGGGTACGGGGAGCCCTGCTGATGGCTGGATTTCCAGTACTCCCCCTGGCCTGGCCAGCTGGGTATGACCTTGGCAGGCTGCTGCCTCCCACCCTGATGCAGGAAGGCTCCATCAGACCAGCAGATACCCCCAAAAGTGCCCACCTCAGCCCTCTTTGCCCCCCCCTCCCCAGCTTGCTGCAACCAGGGGGGTCCTTCTGGATGCGGACGAAGTGCAGACGCTCCCCAGCATCACCTGAGTATCTCCAAGCACTGACCAGTCCTCCTTCAACCAAGGGGGTTCCTTCTGGATGTGGACAAAGTGCAGACGCTCCCCAGCATCACCTGAGTATCTCCAAGCACTGACCAGTCCCCCCTGTGCTACACCCACTACCGTGGCAGCAAATTGAGCCGGGGTGGGTGACCTTTCTCTGCAAGGTTTTGCCTCCGTTCACCCCAGAAATGGATGCTGGAAAAGCATTTTTCCAGCCCTGGGAGTGGGGCTGGTGGTGACTGTGGGGTGTAGGGGACCTGTGGGCAGGGGACATCACTGTCCATGTTGCCTGGGGCCACCGGGGTCCTTCTAGACCTTCTAGAGAGGTTTGACATCAAGGATGCTGCAGGGACGCGAATGGGCTGAGGGATGGAGAACCAGGAGGAGGAACTGGGTCCAGTGCCAGCACCCACCCACTGCCTCCCGACAGCTCCTCTCCAGGCTTTGGGATGGGCTGGAGCGAGGAGGAAGGTGCCCGGAGCATCCTCATCCCCCAACCAGGCTGTGCCCTGCCCCGTGCAAATGCCCCCCCCGCCATGAGAGCATCTACCAGCTGGCACAAGCCGCCTTGGCCAGGGCCCCGGGGCTGCCCCACAGCGCTTGAACCCACAGCTTAACCCCCTCCCCAGCTCCTGCAAACAGCCCCCACCGCACCCAAGGGCTGTGGGGCACGGGAGAGGAGCGATGCCCACGCTGCCGGGCAGGGAGCTGACGGAAGGGAACCGACCCTCACCCATCCCAGGTCCCCCCTGCACCCCCTCTTCCCCGCTTTCCCAGTGCATTTCTATAAATCAAGCTGTGGCATGCCCCCCCTCCCCTGCGGCGGGGTTTGGGGGTCACCTGTGACCCCTGGCAGATGGTGCGGGGACTCCCACCCCTTCTCCGGGAGCTGTTGCAGTCGGCCATCTGTCAGGCAGCTCCCAGCTCCCCGCTCCCGCCCCGGAGCTGCCGCGCAGCATCCTCACCCTGGGACCCGGGCTGCTGCCTGCCCTGCCAGAGCTGGGGGGGCACAGGCAGGAGAAGTGGGGGGCAAAAGGCTGCCCGGAGCTGGTGGTGGTCCTGCCCACCCAAATCTGGAATGGACCTTGGGGGGGGAAGAGGGAGATGGGGGTGAGGGTGGGGGAAATAATGGGATCCTGGTGCCTCTGGGGAGCTCTCGTTAGGGCTGGCATCGTCAGCAGGGATGGGGCTGGCGGGGGTCCTTGTCACCTCCCGAGAGTGGGGGGTCCTTTCCCCGGACCAGCTTGGGGGGCAGTGAATGGAGTTGCAGGGGGTGTCATCTTGGGGGTCCCGCTGCCCAAGGGGGCTCTGGATTTGTGTCCCCCCCCTCATTGTGCTGCTGAGAAAAGCACCTGGAGCCCTGAGCAGCCCCCGCTCTGGGCATGGGGTTGGGGGGTCTCTGGGGACGCGTGGCCCCCCAAGGAGGGCGCAGCTGGGAGAGGATGGAGGATGCACCTTCCGCAGACCCCAATTTCCTTGTGATGGCCCCCAAGGAGAGGCTGCCTCTGGGACAGAGACCCGGGGGCCCAGCAGCTCAGATGTCTCCTCAGTCCCTGAGTGGGGCAAAGCCTTGGGGCAGGACCCTCGGGGCAGGACCTTTGGGGCTCAGGGACATCAGGGAGCAAGGCTGATCCCACAGCACCCGGAGAAGCTGGGTGGGGGGGTGGATAGAGCAATTAGGGGACAAGTTTTGGTGCCACACTGGAGGGGTAAGTGGCACAGACAGTGTCACCGCCCCAGGCTGGCAGGAGCTTGCTTTTTCCAGTATCCCCACCCCTCTGCTGTCCCACACCAGTAGATCCAGGGCAGTGAGGGGCTCGACCTGGTAAGATGCCCCAGTCCTGGGGGGTCTTGGCTGTCCCCTGGGTTCCCCAAAGAACCAGTTCCTAGTGGGGTACCCTCCTATGGGGCACTAGTACCACCCTATGGCTGGGGGACAGGCTGCCTGTGGGGAATGGGAGGCTGCAGCCCCCCCAAACAGGGCTCCTGGAGGAGTAGGGGGGGGCACTATCACCGCAGAACAGGCTTTGCTCTGTGTCCATGTGTCCCCCCCTCCCCTGCCATTACCAGGGAGATCCGGGGCTGGAAGCTTGAGCCCCCCCTGCTACACCCCATGGTATGTGGGTAGATGTGGCCCTGGCAGCAGCTGGGGGTCCCAACACCCCCCAGCCAGTACCTGCCCTGTCCCTGGCACAGAAGTGGTGGGGAGGGGGGGACCATCACCCAGGAATGGGACACTTCTCCGTTCAGGGTCAGTATTTATTTCTCTCGGGGGTGCTCCTTTCCACTGCCAGCCCCCCACCTCCTTCCTCCTGCTCTTCTGCTGCCCCTGGGGGACACGACACTCGGTGGCACAGGGGGGTGCCGCAGCCGCAGCCTCCGTCCTCTCGCTGCCTCCGCGCAGGGTACGGCCACCGCCGTCCCCCCCGGCTCCCTCCAGTGCCCTGCGCTGGTCCCGGGGCACGGCCATCCACCTCCCACAGCCTGACCAGTCCTGCCCAGTGCTGTGGACCCCTGGTGTGGGGCAGCTCAGGGCCCCAGCGTGGGGCTGCGGTCACCCCCCGTCTTCCAGTCTCAGGATGAGATCACGTAGGCGGTGGCGATGTATTTCCTGCCGTTGCCGTAGGTGGACTTGGTCCAGGGGTAGGTCTGGATGCTCAGGCTGTAGCCACCCAGGCTCAGGTGACATCTGTGGGGACACAGCCTGGGTCATAGACCTGCTCTGGCCTGGGGAGCTCTAGATGTCCCCAACCAGCGCTGCTCCATTCCTGAGCCCCACAATGGCATCTCTGGGGTGCCCTTGGTGTCCCCAACCAGCGCTGCTCCATCCCTGAGCCCCACAATGGCATCTCTGGGGTGCCCTCAATGTCCCCAATCAATGCTGCTCCATCCCTGAGCCCCACACAGCATCTCTGGGGTGCCCTTGGTGTCTACAGATGAGCACTGCTCCACTCCTGAGCCCCACAACAGCATCTCTGGGGTTCTCTCAGTGTCCCCAACCAGCACTGCTCCATCCCTGAGCCCCACAGAGCATCTCTGGGGTGCCCTCAGTGTCCCCAACCAGCGCTGCTCCATCCCTGAGCCCCACAATGGCATCTCTGGGGTGTCCTTGGTGTTCCCAACCAGCGCTACTCCATCCCTGAGCCCCACACAGCATCTCTGGGGTGCCCTTGGTGTCTACAGATGAGCACTGCTCCACTCCTGAGCCCCACAACAGCATCTCCGGGGTGCCCTCAGTGTCCCCAACCAGCGCTGCTCCATCCCTGAGCCCCACAATGGCATCTCTGGGGTTCTCTCAGTGTCCCCAACCAGCACTGCTCCATCCCTGAGCCCCACAGAGCATCTCTGGGGTGCCCTCAGTGTCCCCAACCAGCGCTGCTCCATCCCTGAGCCCCACAATGGCATCTCTGGGGTGTCCTTGGTGTTCCCAACCAGCGCTACTCCATCCCTGAGCCCCACACAGCATCTCTGGGGTGCCCTTGGTGTCTACAGATGAGCACTGCTCCACTCCTGAGCCCCACAACAGCATCTCCGGGGTGCCCTCAGTGTCCCCAACCAGCGCTGCTCCATCCCTGAGCCCCACAATGGCATCTCTGGGGTTCTCTCAGTGTCCCCAACCAGCACTGCTCCATCCCTGAGCCCCACAGAGCATCTCTGGGGTGCCCTCAGTGTCCCCAACCAGCGCTGCTCCACCCCTGAGCCCCACACAGCATCTCTGGGGTGTCCTTGGTGTCCCCAACCAGCGCTACTCCATCCCTGAGCCCCACACAGCATCTCTGGGGTGCCCTTGGTGTCTACAGATGAGCACTGCTCCACTCCTGAGCCCCACAGTGGCATCTCTGGGGTGCCCTCAGTGTCCCCAACCAGCATTGCTCCACCCCTGAGCCCCACACAGCATCTCTGGGGTGCCCTCAATGTCCCCAACCAGCACTGCTCCATCCCTGAGCCCCACAATGGCATCTCTGGGGTGCCTTCAGTGTCCCCAACCAGCACTGCTCCACCCCTGGTCCCCACACAGCACCTCTGGGGTGCCCTTGGTGTCCCCAACCAGCACTGCTCCACCCCTGATCCCCACACAGCATCTCTGGGGTGCCCTCAGTGTCCCCAACCAGCACTGCTCCACCCTTGAGCCCCACATAGCACCTCTGGGGTGCCCTTGGTATCCCCAACCAGTGCTTCTCCATCCCCAGAGCTGTGTGGGGCTTGGGGACCCGCTCGGCTGCTGATGGGGCTCAGGAGGGCACTGCTGGCTGTGGGGCCAGAGGACAGACGGATGCAGACGGACACACGGTACTTACGCCCTCCCGGGACGCGCGATGAAGCACAAGGTGTAGAGGCCAAACTCAAACTCCGGGCTGGAGCCGATGAAGGCAGAGCCCACCTCCTTGTAGAAGCCGTCCCAGCTGAACTGCAGCCCCAGCACGTCGGGGTAGGTGTCCCACTAGAGAAAGAGGGTTTGGGGATCAGCCCCCCAGCCCCACTGGGCTCCAGGGGCCACAGGGCAGGGAATTCAAGCAAAGTCCATCTGCCCAAGGAGCCAGCATCCTCACGGCCTCTCCAGGGATGGATCCAGAGCAGCTTTCAGCTGGTCCGAGGGGCCACCAGACAGAGCCCCCCAACCTCAAAACTCCCCCTTTTGCCCATTTCATCATCTTTTCTGGACCTTCCCACCCTGCCTCCATCCCAGGGTCCACACAGGGAGCCAGAGGGGATATGAACATCTCTGGTGCCTCTGATTCACCCCATTTGGGGATGTGATTGATTTGGGATGTGGCTGATTCAGGTTGTGATAGATTTGGGGTGTTCCCAGCTGGTGCACAGCCGCAGACCCCCTGGGATCACTTACCGGCCCCTCGAAGTTGTGGCTGAAGTAGTTGACGGCGCCCTGCTTTTCCAGCAGGTAGAAGCGAATCCAGTTGTGAAATCCAGACACCTTCCCTTTTTTCACCTCCCCTAAACACAAGCGAGACCGTGGGGTGAGCACCCCCAGCTCAACACTGCCTGGAGCCCCCCCATCCCCCCCGGTGCAGGGTCTACCTGAGAAGACGTGCTCGAAGCCGCTGGAGTCCTGCTCGCCATCACCTCTGGAGTAGAGCCCAAACCACATCTCCTTCAAATCGGCGAGGAACTCCTGCTCGGAGCCGTAGCGATCTGCAGGGAAGGGGACACGAGGTGAGAGGTGTCCCAGGAGGGGGCTGGGGGTCTCCCACCCCTATCCCTCAGGAGCAACCCAGCTCAATTCTCCCATGTCCTGGTAGCCCTCTCCCATTCCCCTCCAGACTGCATCCTCCCAGTTCATCCCTCATCCCACTGGTCTCTCGTTTTGGGTCCCCAACCTGCGGGGACCACAGTCTCCACCCCAGGCAGCTCTGCCCTGCTCCACACTCACTTTTTTTGTGGAGGAAGGCGAAGAGTTTCTTCATGAGCTCGGTTTTCATCACCTCCCGGAGGAAGTTGTCCTGCTCCCTCAGCTCCTCAGCCGTCACCTCCTCCTCCCGGCCAGTGGCCCTCTGGTAGTTGTCCAGCAGTTTGATGAAGCTGGCGTAGGTGGGTTTGGAGAAAAGCTTCTCATTGACGTATTTGTAGAGCCTGGAGAGAGCAGATCCTGCAATCAGCCGGGAAGCAGAGGTCCCTTCCAAAACCAACCCTCCCTGGCTGGAGGGTCTCTGCCGTGCTGGCCCTTGGACATCCCCCCCGAGGACGCTGGTGCAGACTCACGGCAGCGGGGACCGGTCCTCCTGGTCACCCGTCTCATCGGGGGAGGCCTGGTACTGGGGGTTAATGGCGATGTCCGTGGGCTGGGCTTTGTTGTGATCCGCCTTGTAAAGCTGCTCCGAGACCTGCAGGAGCTCCTCATCGGTGATGGCATCACGGCTCCTGGAGAAACCCTCTGGAAGGAGAGGCAAGAGGTTGGCAAGAGCAGATAGCAGCTCCCAAAGCTGCAGATCAGCCACCCACAGAGAAGCGAGGGCGACGCAGCGTTGGGTGTTGCATCAGGATGTCACAATCCCGGGACACAGCAAGTCAAGGGGTGCAATGGTGGAGGGAGTGTCCCAACACACACCATGCCCTGGGGACAAGAGCCAGCCACTGGGCTGCAGCCATGGGAACCTTTCATTAAGCACTGGGCGAGCTGGGAAACATCAGTCCCTGTCTCCCAGGTGTAGAATCATGGAATCATCTCAGTTGGAAGGGCAGCGGGGACCGGTCCTCCTGGTCACCCGTCTCATCGGGGGAGGCCTGGTACTGGGGGTTAATGGCGATGTCCGTGGGCTGGGCTTTGTTGTGATCCGCCTTGTAAAGCTGCTCCGAGACCTGCAGGAGCTCCTCATCGGTGATGGCATCACGGCTCCTGGAGAAACCCTCTGGAAGGAGAGGCAAGAGGTTGGCAAGAGCAGATAGCAGCTCCCAAAGCTGCAGATCAGCCACCCACAGAGAAGCGAGGGCGACGCAGCGTTGGGTGTTGCATCAGGATGTCACAATCCCGGGACACAGCAAGTCAAGGGGTGCAATGGTGGAGGGAGTGTCCCAACACACACCATGCCCTGGGGACAAGAGCCAGCCACTGGGCTGCAGCCATGGGAACCTTTCATTAAGCACTGGGCGAGCTGGGAAGCATCAGTCCCTGTCTCCCAGGTGTACAATCATGGAATCGTCTCAGTTGGAAGGGACCTTTCAGCTCGTGGAGTCCAACCATCAACCCAGCACTGCCCAAACCACCACTGACCCACATCTCTCAGCACCACATCTGCCCGGCTTTTAAACACCTCCAGGGATGGCGACCCCACCCCTTCCCTGGGCAGCCTCTTCCAGTATTTGATAACCCTTTCAGTGAAGAAATGTTTCCATCCTAAACCTCCCCTGGTGCAACTTGAGGCCATTTCCCCTTCTATCACTTGTCGCTTGGGAGAAGTGACCGACCCCCAACTCTATACACCCTCCTTTCAGGGAGTTGTAGCAAGCGAGAAGGTCTCCCCTCAGCTTCCGCATGACATTGCTCTTTGAAACACCCTTCCATCTCCCATGTTTCAGGTCTGTGGTGACCAGGGGATGCAAAAACCAACTTGCCCCCATCCCTGGCTGCTTGGTACCGGCCCACATCCCCCAGCTCCAGGGGAGGGAGGTAACCCTGCTGGTGAACAGGCAATGGCTCTTGCTCCACCATGTGCTCCCCAGTGACACACCATGGTGTGGGGCGGTGGGCAATGAGGTGACACGGGCAGGAACAGGGACAGATACCAGTATGACACCCCGATGCCACCAACCCCCAGAGGAGCAAGCTGGGGTGAAGCTGGTGGGGTGGTTTATGGCCCTCGCTCAGGAGAGGAGCTACTCACCGCGGGTGCGAGCTGCGTCCTCGTCCCGTTCCTCACCTGCAGGGAAAGGAGAAGGAGCTCTGGGTGATGGAGACACGGGCTGGGGCTGCTCAGGACCACTCTGCCCTGGTCTGAGCGACATAGGACTCATTTATCTTCTAATGCCTGGGAGAACTGCACTTTTAAAATCCGCTGCTGTCTGAATTGGTGAAAATATGTACTTTATAGCCCACTATGGTGTGCAGGATTCAAGATCTCAGTGCTTCGAGGTGCGGGGATGAGGAGTGAGACCCGAGCACTCGCCCCAAGCTGCCAACAGGGTTATTCCATACCATGAACTGCACTTTCCATAGAAATTAGAAACTTTGCTGAGGAGATCTTTCTCTCTCCCCCTTGGTGGCTGCCACCCTGAGAACTTCTTGCCCCGGTGCCGGAGCCCTGAGCCCTTCCCTTCCTCCTGAAGCCCCAGCGCTCACAGGGTCCCACAGTGGCTGTCCCTGCTGGGGGGGACCAGCTTCTGCTGATGGGATGGGCTGGGGATGGTCCTTGTGTTGGTGTTGGGTATTATTAATATTAATTACATGGTTTTACTCTATTAAATCTATTTATATTTCAGCCCTTGTGTTTCCTTGTTTTTCCCCCGATTCCTCTTCCCGGGTGGGGAGGGGTCATTGCGTGAGAGAATAATTGTCTAAATGACAATAAATTGTTGTGGGTTCCTCAAACCATGACACACACGTATTGACGCAGGCTTGAAACCAATCCCTTTGCACCCCCCAGCCGGGTTCTGGGGGTGAGCGGCCCCCTCCCCCTGACTCCCCCACAGCTGGGAAGGATGCTCACCCTCTCGGCAGAGCCTGTAGTAATCCTCACAGCAGTTGTGGTACCGCTCGCACTCGTCGTTGCAGTGACACTCATCCTCTGGGCTGTAGGGCTCCTGGCACCGTCCCTTGCAGGAGTCAGGGGCCGTGTACAGGCCTTGGGGAGAGAGAAACAACAGAGTGGTCCTCAGGATGGACCCACCACCCTGTCCCAGCCACACATGACCCGGGAGCATCCTTCCTCCTGCCCACGCTCCTCTCCTGGGAAGGTCCTGAAGGACCAGGCTCCTGCCCCGGAGCTATTTGGGGTCCTTTGTCAGCATTCAGGGGTAGCATTTTGACTGGCTGAATCCTCAGGACCCATCTCCATGGGTCACTTCTCCTCGGCTGTGGACATCCACCACCACGCCAGGGCCACTTCACACCAGGAAACACATTCTCAGCCATTAATTGCCCCTTCTGATTCACCTCTCTAATGCCAGGCTTAGCAGGAGAGCCCCAGGTCCTACCATCCCCAGGCCGGAGGAGTGGTGCCACATTCCAGATGTCTTTGTTTGTGACCCGTCAGTCACTCTTTCTGCCATGCTGGGAAAACTGGGAGCTCCTTCCCCAGCTATTTAGATGTTAAATGTGTCGTCCAGCAAGTGCTTTATTACAGAGGGTGGCAAATCTAAAAATAACGCAGCAGCTCAAGCTGTGGTCAGAGTAGAGCAAGTGCCACGTCTCAGGAGGATGGTGGACACTTGCCGTCAAGTGAAGAGGGGCTGTAGGGGACAAGGATGTGGGGTTTGTCGAAGAGACTGACCAGAGACTGCGTGTTTAGGGAAGGTGCCTTATCCTCAGTTGTTGATGGGAGCAATGGGGTGTCCAGTTCTGGGCTCCCCAGTTCCAGAAGGACAGGGAACTGCTGGAGAGGGGACAGCAGAGGCTACAAAGGTGATTAAGGGCCTGGAGCATCTCTCTTAGGAGGAGAGGCTGAGGGGCTTGGGTCTGTTTAGTCTGGAGAAGAGAAGGCTGAGGGGGGATCTGATCAATGCCTACGAATACTTAAAGGGTGGGGGTCAGGAGGATGGGGCCAGTCTTTTTTCAGTGGTGCCCAGGGACAGGACAAGAGGAAATGGGCACGAAATTGTAAATAGGAAGTTCCATCTAAACATGAGGAGAAACTACTTTCCTTTGAGGGTGGCAGAGCCCTGGAAGAGGCTGCCCAGGGAGGTGGTGGAGTCTCCATCTCTGGAGACATTCAAAACCCTCCTGGACACATTCCTGTGCAACATGCTCAGGGTGGACTAGATGATCTCCAGAGGTCCCTTCCAACCCCATACCATTCTGTGATTCTGTAATGGGACAGCAGACAGCCCAGGCATGGCTTTCTGGGCATCCCTTTGCTCCAGCCAGGAAGGTGATCATCTCCAGGGACATGCTGAGAAGATGTGTCTCAACCCAGCTGCCTGTAAAGGGATCCCTGGAGGAAAGGGTGTTGCTTTCCCTTGCAACCCTACAATCACACAGCACCTTAAACACCACTGGGTCATCTGCCTTGATCTCCAGCAGGTGAAACACACCCTCGAGGCAACTCCTGACAGAGCAGCAACCAGAGTGACATCCAAGTGTTGGTCACACTTGATGGCTTGTCCCTACAACTGCATTGCTCGCTCTGCTGTCTGGCATTTCCCTCAAATTACTTGTGCTTTTCGGAACCCCATCACCAAGGTCCCACAGGTGCTGACGAGGTGGGAGAACCTCTTTGCCCCACCAGCCAACCCAGCCCAGGCTGGTGGACCGTGCTGTGAGGGGACACTGCTGACACCCATGTGGCTTCCAGCCACCAGGTCCTTTTCTGCAAACCCACTTTATAGCAAGAGGGGTGTTAGTGGGAAGGGGTTTCTCGAGATGCTCCTGGAGGCCACCAGCCCTTGGTGCTACTTCAGTCCCATTTTTGCTCCTGGGAGGGGCTGCAGAGGGAAGGATCATTCCATGGTTTGGGTGGCGAGTGATGCTCATGGTGTCCAGACGCCCCCAGTCTCCCCAGTCAACTCAGCACAGGAGCTGGGTCTGGAGCTCCGATGGTGCTGGCAGCCGAGATCCCTGTCCTTGGGATGGATCCCTCTGATTCCTGCAGCCTCAGCCAGGATAAATGATCCTGAATCACGCATCCAGGCTCGTTTTCCAGCAGCAATCCCCGAGCTATTGTGCAAGGCAGAAATTGCCCACACATCAGTCACCGCTGAGACCTTCCCGGTCCTGGGGCACGTGCTGCCAGAGCATGTCCCAGCAAAGCCCCGATACCGGGGTGTGCAGTGACTCAGGCGAGGATGGGAGCTTTGCAGAGGAGGCTCCGCATCGCACCGTTGCCCGAGGGGCTCAGCTGTGGGCTGCCGAGGCTTCTCCACCATCCAAGGGACCATGGCCAACACAGAAGGACATGGCCAGCGACGCTTAAATACTCACTCGATACTCTGGCCGGTCCAGCCAGCGGATATTTTCTGGCTGCACAAAAGCCAGACAAATATTTCTCATTTTCAGCCCTTCAGCCAGATCCATCCCTCCCCCGAACACAGTTTTTTTGGACAAGAACAAGCTCCTTTTCGTTTCTGCCAAGAAGAGCCTCGACCCAGAAAGCGCGGGGCCGTTTCCTGAGCGGCTCCATTCGCCAAGGTGTGGGGAAACGTCCCAGACGTGACGGAGCCCTCCCGGCAAATCTCATCCCCGTTCAGTGCACGGACACAAAATTAGGGCTCCTCTCAGAGCCTCAGTCCCTGGCCTGACTCAAAACCTCACTGCACTGTGCAAACACAGACCCAAGACCAACCCTGACTCTAAAAGAGCCCGTTTGAAGGACAAATTAACCTGCGACAAAAGAGCTATTGATGGCCTGAGCTCCCAAAACATTTATTTACATGCTCCTGGCCCCTGAAACCACATGTAACTGTGGGTGCAAACTGTCTGTGGATAATCAGGCAAAAATCTCCCACTGCTGTCCTGCCCAGCCCAGGATAAGACAAGTGATTACACGGTGAAGGTGTCTGAGCTCAGACAGGTCCATCGGGGTGATGCTCTGGTAGCTCTGGTCCCACACGTATGCCAAGGAGAGACCACGACACCAGCCAGAGAAGCCGCCCACCTTCCCAGCCACGGTGAACCCAGTGACACCTTCAAGCAAGAATAACTTGGCACTTGCATTGAAGAAATTGAGATCACAGCAAATCCTCCTGCTGGATTTGGGAGCTGCTCTTCGGCCACCAGCCCCACAAAACTCCTCACCATTAATCCCGAGGGGATTCATCTGCCTCTGAAACACCAGCCCGTTGGCAGCCTCAGGAGGGATGAACTCCCATCTTGCAAATAGATCACGGTTCACCCTTAATGCAAGACGATGGCAAAGAGGGCACCTTAGTCACGCGCAGGATCCTGGTCATCCCAGAGCCAAACCCTGGTGCCCACAAGCCACTACTTGTCACAGCATCTGCCTCAAAGACAGCGCTACTCTTTATCATCTCCCCTGGCCTGTCTCCTCTCGTAACAACCGCAGAGTCCTGAAGGGCAAAACACCTGACTTCACATTTTGCATGACACCTGACTGGCCCCTCCACCCACAGGGGGAATTGGGGGTAAGGGATGAGAAAAATGCTTCCCTTCGTCCTCCCACAGTGTGGGAGGCTGGAGGAGGCAGAGGAAGGTGGTCTCACACAACCCATCTTGCAAATAGATCACGGTTCACATTTAGTGCAAGACGATGGCAAAGAGGGCACCTTAGTCACGCGCAGGATCCTGGTCATCCCAGAGCCAAACCCTGGTGCCCACAAGCCACTACTTGTCACAGCATCTGCCTCAAAGACAGCGCTACTCTTTATCATCTCCCCTGGCCTGTCTCCTCTCGTAACAACCGCAGAGTCCTGAAGGGCAAAACACCTGACTTCACATTTTGCATGACACCTGACTGGCCCCTCCACCCACAGGGGGAATTGGGGGTAAGGGATGAGAAAAATGCTTCCCTTCGTCCTCCCACAGTGTGGGAGGCTGGAGGAGGCAGAGGAAGGTGGTCTCACACAACCAGAACACAGCAAGATGCCCCAGGCAGCAACTGGTGGGGAAGCCTAAAGATGCAGGAGAAGCCTCAACCCATCCAAGAGAAGGATAAACCACCTTCACCACCAGCTGAGCCCCCCGGAGAGGGTGGAGAAAGCCCTCCACCACGAGAACATCCCTCAGCCCTGGAGGAAGCCCTCCACCACGAGAACATCCCTCAGCCTTTCCCCTCCAAAGCTCTGCCGGATCCAAACTGGCGAGGAACCAGCTTCCCCAGTACAGCCCATCTCCCGGCTGACGGCATCACCCTCAGCACCCTCCGCTTTCATCCCGGCGCTGGCCCCTTACCATCCGGGGCACCGGCGGGTTGAGCCCCTCTGCCAAAGCAAGGCTCCATTACTCACTGCCAGACGCGCAGCCCAGGGCTATTCCTGCCCCGACGAGGAGGATCCAGCTCTTCATCATCCCCGTAGACGTGGGGCTGGGCGTCCCGGAGCCTCCCGGAGAGCAGGTTGGCAATGACGTGGTTCCCCGGCACTCCCTGCTATATGTGGGTCCCTGGGGAGGTGGAGGTGTTTGGGGGG
>NW_015090886.1:81129-96007 GCF_001431845.1 Calidris pugnax
GGTGGGGGGGGAAGGAGGAGCATGATGCCACCGAGGACTTTACGGGCAAGCTGCACCCAAACTTTGCCAAAACTCATTATGTGCATGACTTAATTATAGGCTGCCTGGACTGGGAGCAGGGCTGGTAAATCCAGTATCCCAGTATTGCTCCACTCCATGTGTGCCTGACCCCCCGGGGGGGGTTGAGGAGCACGGGGAGGTCTTTGCCAACCCAGAGCCCAGCGGGTCTATTAGAGATGCAACCTGGTGGCCAGTGCCACAGCCTCGTCCCTCGGTGGGCCACACGCTCCCGTACAACTGGTGCTAACTGGGGACAACTTTCTGCTCCCCAGTTAATTGGGGATAACGATCTCTCCTTCCTCAGCCTCTGTCTCAGGAAACTGTGCTCCCCAGGTCCTCCAGCAGCACAAGGAAACCCCGTGACATAACCACAAGCCAGGCTTTGTCGTTGAAGCTGCTCAGGAAGCAGGTTTTGTGGGCCACCCCAGTGTGGTCTCGCTCCTGGGGCGAGCCCAGAGCTGGTCCATCCCCACCCTGTGTGGAGCTGCCCTTCTCAGGGAGCCTCCACAGCCCTGGGCAACGCCGAGGGGGAACACAGTCCATGCTTGGTGTGGTCACCAGCCTCTTCCCTGCCCACAGCAGGGCCAGCCCTGCTCAATTCAGTGTATCCCAGTGGAAGATGTTCCCAGACGGTGGGTGTTTTGGTGTATCCAGCTGGAGACAGCTTTCCATTCTACCACAGCCTGGGGGGGACTCGGATCCCACTTTTTCCTGGTCCTGGAGCATGTTGTACATGCTGACCAGTACACCCAGACACATGGGAGTGACCGGGCTGGAATAGGTCAGCACTCATCCTGCCTCCAAGGGCATCTTCGCGCTGCTTCTGAAACATGGCTCAACCTCCCTGTCCTCAAAGGGGCACCTCAACCGTCCCTGAGCCGATCTCCATCCTCATCCCTCCACTACCCAGCTCAGCTCAACACCACGTCAGCAAAATAACCCAGATCCAACCCCCCCCATCCTCCTGGAGCCTGGTTTAAAAACTGCCGTTTTCCTGTTCTGGTTTGGAGAGCAGAGCCCTGGGATGAGCAGGAAGGAACCTCCTCAACTCGTTTTGCTGACGGAAGATGTTGGGCAAGTTCAGCTCTTCCTCACATCACCCTGTCTCTTCCCAGCCACGGTCCCTCAAGGGCCAGCATGGGCTAACCTCAGCTCATCCACCCGGGAGCAGGGTATTGTCCCCAAGCATCACCCTTCCTTGGCTTTTGGGGGAAATAACAAAGAGACCAGCAGCGGACACTGGTGCTGCACCCGAGGATCCATCACAGGCACCGCCTGGTTTCTGGCTTCTCCTCACAGGGTGAGGTGGTTTCTCAGGAAGCCTCGTCACAAGCCTTGCCCAAATGATTTCCACCAGCCGCTTCTCTGCCTCCTTGCCTGTGCACTGCCACAGACCCAGGGATGGCCCAATCCTGGCTGGTTCCCTGTGTCCCATGTCCCTCTGGTTTGACCAGGTGCTTGCTTGATGCGATGTCGGGAAGACTCCCCACCCGGAGGCTCCTGGAGCTTCTGTAAACAGCCCCAGGCTCTCCTGGGCAGCTTGCCATGGTGGCTACCAGATGGTCACGCTCCCAGTGCTTTCAACACCAGAATCAGCATGTCTAGGGCAGGGTGTCCCCACCAAGGAGGGGTTCACTCCTTGTCCATCTCCACCTTGGCAGGTGAGGACTCACCTCCAAATTCCCCCTGGGCCAAGGGGGGGCAGTTTCTAACGCCCATCAGCAGAGCAGGCAGCTGCCTGCACCTCCTCCTGCCAACACAGCAGCATTGCGACAGCCTTATTCCCCCCCGGCTGCGTTAGCTGGCACGGGGGAGCCGTGTTTGGTGTAATAAGGACCAGGTTTGGCTTCTTTCTCACCCCTCAGTCATTTCCTATCCTCCACCCCGAGCTGGTGACCCCGCTGACCTGTCCTCCCCAAGAGCAGCCGTTGTGTCACCCCGTGCTGGGGCTGCTCTTTGAGTCCATCAACTGGTTCATGCACAAACCAACCTTGCCCCAGCTCCAGGCAGTGCCTCGGGCCCTGTTGGGGGTGAGGAGCTCCCATCGGTGGGGTTGGACATTGGACTGTTGGCCACAGCTGTCACACAACCATCTTGCTTCTCTGAGATGCCCTGGAAGAGCAGGAGCTGCAGCATCTGGAGTTGGAGCAAGTCCCTCAGAGCTCGGTGAGGGAGCTGGAAGCCCCCCATGGAAGATGGTGGAGGTGGAGCCCGTCTCTTCTTGCAGAAGGTTGCTTTCCCAGCCTCACTGGGGAGGATGAAGCCTTTTGCCTTGGGCTTAACTGGGAGCGTCAGCTCCATCAGCAAAGATACAGAAACAACATGTTTGTCCTTGTTCCTCAGCCACACCTTCCAGAAGCTGGTGGCTGGGTGTGAGGACTCTCCACCGGCTGTCCTCGCACACCAGCACAGTCCCACACACCTTGTTCCCACCTCAACCTTCCAGCGGTGCTGGACCTGCAGCCACCAGAGCCCGCCAAGCCCCTGGGGACAACCTGCCTCTCCTGGACCGGACTCATGGTTTGTAGGTCCTGGGACAGGAGCAGGTCGGTGTGTCCTGGGCCACGGTCCAGAGTCAACCACTGGTGACAGACAGACAGACAGCGTCGCTGGCTGCCACCGAACCCTGTCACCCTGTTCCGGGCACTCGCCCACGAGGGCTGAGTCAAGCACCCCAGGGCTGGCTCCATGTTCCTCTTGTGTTAGAGCCAAGGAGAGGAGACAGGAATTGCCCACACTGAGCCCCTGGTAGCCGCCCCGGAGTCCTGGTGGCCACACTTGCTCCTGTGCCCAGCAATGCTGGTATCTCTCATCCCTTGCACTACACCCTCGTCCAGACCTTGGTTTTACCCATGATCTTGCTCAAGGAGGCAAACATCCACCCTCTTATTTTTCCATGGTCCAGTGTTTTCTACCCGCAAGGCTGTCCAACGCCCAGCTTCATCTCCATCCCCTCCCGCCATCCTCCTCTTCACACCCCCCTGGGCTTGCTGACCTTTTATGATGGAATCACAGAACAGTTTGGGTGGGAAGGGACCTTAAAGCCCCCCCCAGTGCCACCCCCTGCCCTGGGCAGGGACATCTCCCACCAGACCAGGTTGCTCCAAGCCCCCTCCAACCTGGCCTTCAACCCCTCCAGGGATGGGGCAGCCACAGCTTCTCTGGGCACCCTGGGCCAGGCTCTCACCACCCTCACAGCAAACAAGTTCTTCCCCACATCTCAGCTCAATCTCCCCTCTTTCAGTGTCAAACTTTCCACCTCGTCCCATCACTCCACTATCTGGACTATTTATCCAAGTTTTCCCTCACCCTCGGGACGTTCTGGGGCTTCTGCAGCTCCATGGGAATTGCTGGTGGGGCTGGACCTTCACGAAGACACGGCTTTTGAAGGACACTGGCTCGTGAAGGGGCATGGACTGTGCTGAGCTCCCCAACAGGATGCTCTCCACAGCCTGCTCCGGGAAAACCAGACAAGGGTCAGCTTTTCCACTCGAGCGGAGGTTTCTCCAGCCAACTGGGCCCACGTCCCGCCTGCAGCCGAGAAGGAAGCCCCCAGACACATCCATCGACCCGGCCAACCTGCGGACTGAAGGTAATCTGCAGGCCCAGAAACATCTGGAAAACGTACAACTCTGGTTTAACGCTTTCTTCCCCACACACAAGCTCTTCCATTTCAAGGCTCCTTTGGTCCTTCAGGGCAAAGATCCAGGGAAAGGCGGCTGTGAGAGGTCAGGGCTACCTGATTTGGGTCCAAGGAATCACCATTGCTTCTCTGCCCTGCCCTGGCTTGCCTGGACACACTTTCTGCTGGGACCACGCATGGGGCTGGAGTTAAGAACCTGGGAGATGGTTGGTGTCACCACCTAGTCCTCATCAAGCATGGCCAATGGAGCAGAGAACCACAAAGCCAAGCTTTACACTGCAGGGGGACCCAGAGGTCCTGGGATGGATGTGGTGCTGGGAGCTGCCAGGAACCCTCGTAGCTGGCTGCATCGCCTGAAACATCATTTAGGTGTGATGGGGACTTTTATTTTAAGCAACCCGTTCATCTGCACGGTGATACTGAAAAGAACAATTAACGCAGCAAAGCTCCGGTCCCCTCTAGCCCAGCCCTTGGGGCAAGGCTTGGGGGGGCTTTGGCTTGTGGCTCCACGGTGTCCTGGCTGGGGCACAGACCTGCCAGGGGCTACGAGCCTCCTCCACGCTGGGACCCAGACAATGTGGGAGCTTTGGGGGGCCACAAACTCCCCTGAACCCCACAGCTTCACCCAGGCCTGCTCAGAGCGTTGGGAAGGTCATTGCTAAAATTGCTCCATGGGCAGACAAAGATGCTCTGAAGGGAGGGAGAGGGGTCCCCCCCACACCCCGGGTCCATCAGCTCTGCCTCCTTCAGAGACATCTCCCCCAAACCCCCAACAGCAACTGGTCAGGGGTTGGGGATGGCCAGAGCAGGTCACCATCTCCATCACGAGGCCACCACAGCTTCCTCCCACCAGGGATGCTCTCCTGCCTCTGCACCATGGCTGTAGGTGGCTATTCCTGCCCCCATCCATGTGGGGAAACTGAGGCACGGAGAAGGCTGTGGTTAGCCCAAGGCTGGTTTAAGCCCCAACAGTCCTGGGAGGGCTCAAGATACTTTCCCCATGGGCTCCTGGGGTCATGCAGCTCCCAGAAGATGGGACAGGGGATGCAGCCAACACCTCCCATGGGACAGACAGGACAGAGGGAAGGGCAGGTCCCCTCTGGAGCTGCCCCCAGGATCTGTGGGGCAGCGCAGCAGCACGAGCCAGACCCCAAGCTCAGCCTGGGTGTCTGCATCCCGATGGAGACATGCCTGCTCGTAGGGATGCTCTGGCTCAAGTCCCTCTGGGAGCACGGGGCACCTTCCAGCCCGGCACCCCAAGGGGAGGCAGCATCAGGGGGCGCATCCAGGGCTCCATCCATCCTCCCTGGCCCACGCAGGGAGTGAATCCAGGCTGCTGCACGGAGAAGAAAGGGGAGTGCAGCCTTGTGTACAAAAATACCTCTATTGCTCACTCCGCTGTCCCTGGCCCTCGATGGCCGCAGCCCGGCTGCATCCCAGCATCCCGGTGCCGGTGGCCAGAGGCTGCTCTTGGCCGGCTCCAGTACATCCCCATGCCCAGTGCTACTGGGACCAGAGCCACCAGGACTGTCCCCGCCGCCGGCAGAGGGGCTGCCACATCCCCTTTTCCCCCCTACGGCCCCCTCAGGACTCCAGGTCGTGCGAGAGCCGCAGCAGCTCCTTCTGGCTGTCGATGGCTTTGAGGTGCTGCAGGTAGGCCCAGGTGGAGACAGGGCTCCGCACGCTCAGGGACTGCTCCGAGCCTGCCCGGGAGAACCGAGATCAGGGCTGGGCTCAGCGATCCCCCTCCATCGCCCCCAGCTCCACTTGCCAACCCTCTCCATCACTGCTGGCTCGGCGCATGGATCCCCCTCTCGCCTGAGTCACCGATCCCCTTCCACTCCTGCTGGCTTGGCTCACTGATCCCCCCTCAGCACCCCCAGCTCAGCTCAGCAAACCTCTCCATCACCTCCAGTTGGCCCCCTCTATGGCCTCTTTCTCAACTCATTGAAATTCCCCCTCCATCCCCTCGCCCTCTGCTCATGGATCCCCTCCATCCCCTCTCCCTCTGCTCATGGATCTCTCCATCCCCTCTCCCTTGACTCATGGATCCCTCCATCCCCTCTCCCTTGACTCATGGATCCCCTCCATCCCCTCTCCCTCTGCTCATGGATCCCCTCCATCCTCTCTCCCTCTGCTCATGGATCCCCTCCATCCTCTCTCCTTCTGCTCATGGATCCCTCCATCCCCTCTCCCTCTGCTCATGGATCCCTCCATCCCCTCTCCCTTGACTCATGGATCCCTCCATCCCCTCTCCCTTGACTCATGGATCCCCTCCATCCCCTCTCCCTCTGCTCATGGATCCCCTCCATCCTCTCTCCCTCTGCTCATGGATCCCCTCCATCCTTTCTCCCTCTGCTCATGGATCCCCTCCATCCTCTCTCCTTCTGCTCATGGATCCCTCCATCCCCTCTCCCTCTGCTCATGGATCCCTCCATCCCCTCTCCCTTGACTCATGGATCCCTCCATCCCCTCTCCCTTGACTCATGGATCCCTCCATCCCCTCTCCCTTGACTCATGGATCCCTCCATCCCCTCTCCCTCTGCTCATGGATCCCTCCATCCCCTCTCCCTCTGCTCATGGATCCCTCCATCCCCTCTCCTTCTGCTCATGGTTCCCTCCATCCCCTCTCCTTCTGCTCATGGATCCCCCTCCATCACCTCCAGGAACATGTTGGAGCTGAAGGAGCAGGAGCAAGCGGGGACAGCCTTGCTCCTTGGGTAAAAGTGATGCCCCATCCTGCTGCCTAACACCCAGAGAATCGCAGGAACTTGCTGGAGCTGAAGGAGCAGGAGCAAGTGGGGACAGCCTTGCTCCATGGGGAAAAGCGATGCCCCATCCTGCTGCCTAACACCCAGAGCGCTTCTGACGTGCTGGAAGCACCCCCTGACCCTCTTCAGCCCCAGGAGTTGCCCACTGGTGCCTCCAGTGACCTGTGGGCTCACCCCACGCGGGAGAGAGAGCTCAGCCTCCATCCCTGGGTACTCCCAGGCATCAGCACCATCAGGACCAGCTTCCACCCACAGTAGCTGGGCTGGTGCCCCGGGATGTCCCCACAGGATCCCAAACCCAAGGACGGTGGGTGCAGGCTCCCCTGGGCTGGCCCTGAGGAGTGAGGGGGTCCCCCAGGGCAGGGGTGGGGGTGCGGATGGGTGAGCCCCAGACGTACACGTGGAGATCCTGACGGCTTTGGGGTCCTCCGGCCGGTGCGGGGAGCGATTCCTCAGTGGGGAGAGCGGAGCTGGGGGCGGAGAGAGAGAAAGAGGGAGCTCAACCCCATCCCCAGGGGGGTGCTGACCCCCAGACCCCTCCTCAACCCCCAGCCCCGGCAGCACTCACCGTGTGCGTGGCCCCGGCAGCGCTGCAGGACACGCACCGTCTTTGCCATCATGTGCTGTGGGCAATGCACAAAGGTCACTTGCTGTCACCCGGCCCCACTTTGCTCCCCAGCTGGTGAGACACGGTCCCCTCCGGCTTCAGCGGTGGCCACCCCATGTCCCCCCAGCGAGGGGACAACCAGGGGTCCTGGCTGCCGGCAGGGGCAGGGGGGAGGAAGAGGGGAGGGCACTGTGCCAGCACCACAGGGATGCTCTGGATCTGCATCCCAGGGGATGGGGGGGGACAAGCAGGTCCCCCCAAGGTGGGGATCCACGGGGGAGCCAACCCGCCCCACTCACCATCTTCTCAAAGTTGATGAGGTTCTCGGCCAGCGTGCGGTTGCCCTCGTGGATGAAGGTCATGTCTGTGGGTTGGGGGGGGGAATGATTGGGGGGATCAGGTCTCCATCACCCCAGTCCGACCCATTCCCACCTGCACCCGCAGCTCCCAGGCCAAGGTACCCACCTTTGAGGAGGAGGGGCACGAAGGGGATGATGGGGGGGCTCAGCTTGGCGACGGCCAGACGATAGACCCTGTGGTTCCACGACGGGTCCTGGGGATGGAGCAGGACCCTCAGCACAGGGAACACAGCCCCGGGTGCTGCCTGCCCCGGGTGCAGGGAGAAAAGTGGGGGGAGCAGCACCTCCATGGCACCCCTGTGACCTCACACCCTTTGGGAAGCGGGGACAAACCCTGCTGGGAGGGGGGATACAGGGCGGGAAGGGGTCATGCTCACCAGCATCCGCTCCAGCGCCGAGTGCAGCTTTCGGATCTTGTGGGGCAGCCTCTGGGCAGAGAGAGGGTCACTGTCACCCCAGTTCTCCCACCCCCATAGAGGGTCTCGCCCCCAGAGAGGGTCACCGGCACCACGGCTCTCCCACCTTCAGAGACTCCCCAGAGAGGGTCACCATCTCTGACGCCCCAGCTCTCCCACCCCCACAGACCCCCTAGACAGGGTCACCATCACCCCAGCTCTCCCACCACCAGAGACATCCCCCAGAGAGGATCATGATCACTGCACCCCGGTTCTTCCACCCCCAGAGACCCCCAGAGAGGAAGAGAGGGTGACCATTGTCAGCGCCCCGTCTCTCCTTCCCCAGGAGACCTCCCAGAGAGGGTCACCGTTCCTGGCACCCCAGCTCTCCCTCCCCCAGAGATGCTCGGAGCCCATTGTCACCCTGGTGGGGGGTACTTTGGCCCCCAACTAGGTCCAACCAGACTCCGGAGCTGATCCTGTGGGATTCCCAGTGGGAAACACTCCCTGCCCTCGGCATCTCCTTTGCTCAGAGCTTGGGGGTGCAGGTTCTGCCTGGATCCCAGCACCGGGGCCACCCTTGGCCAAGCCAGGGGACCCAGATCCATCACCGCAGACCTCGAGGGACCTCCAGGGACCTGGCAGCAGCCCGGATGCAGTTACCTCCCAGGTCTTGGCCAGGCGGCTGACGGCCGTGTTGCTCACACCAAACATCACCGCGAAGAAGGAATTCAGGTTCTTCTGCTCCTTGAGGCTGTGGGTGAGGACAGGGTCAGGCAAGGAGGCCACCACCGGCTCCATCCTGGCAGGGACGGGGACACGGGTGGCAGGGCACTCACTGTGCAGCCAGCTTGATGAACTTGCGGAGGAGCTGGGCTCTCCTGCCCACCTCGGGGCAGAGGCACAGCTCCGTGGCCACCCAGTACTGCAGCTCGTTGAAGCGCCGCATCACCCGCTCCAGGTTGGCCGTGGTCACGTCGTGAAACTTCTGCGGCCCCACGATGTAGTGGATCATTTCCACCTGCAAAGCCCAACGTGGCGGCTGAGGGGGTGCCCCGAAAGCCACCCCAGGGGCATCTCCTGCCCCGCTGTGGGGGCTGGCCTTGCCTGGTGGATGCTCTTGAAGAGGTTCCAGTCGTAGTCGGTGAGGTGGCTGGCCAGGTCCTTGGAGCTGATGAGGTCCAGGGTCTCCGAGGAGCCGACGTGAGGGCCCAGCTGCTCGGGGTGGGGGGTCTGTGCAGAGGAGAGAGGATGCCCAACCCCTCGGGCCATTAGCCACCACACAGAAGGCAACACCAGCCCCTTCCCAGGATGGACCCCCCAACCCTGAGCTGCTGTGGAGGCACCACAGCCCCAAATGACGCTCAGGGGTGGTCACCACGGTGCTGCCCATCCCCAGGACCCCTGCCCCATGCTCACCAGGCTGCCCAACTCCTCCACGCTCACGGCAAAGAGCCTCTCGTTGAGCCCCAGTGCCGTGAACACCCCCACGGCGTCCGGCTGCAGCCCCACTTTATCTGCGGGAGAGGGGATGGTCGGTGCCGGGATGGAGAAGGGGCCCGATCCTGGCTGGGCAGGGGGCAGTTGCCACCCTGGGAGGGTGACATCCCCCGGGGGTGGGGGGGGAACCCGCTCACCTCCAGCCGAATTCACCTTCACTAGGATGTGCTCCCGGTCCCGGCCCAGCCGGGGGGCCAGGGCCCGCAGGATGTCCCGCACCGAGGCGTTGACCGGCAGCACCGTCATCAGGCACGAGTGGTCGGGTCTGTAGATCTCGTAGGACACTGTGGAAGGGAGGACCAAAGGGTTTTAGTGTCCCAAGTGCTGGGAAAGGGACAGTCCCCACTGTCTGTGACCCTACCTTTGTCCTGGGCTCTTAAGGCACAGCTGCTGCTCAGAATGGCCTCCTCCTGGCTCGAGAGCCAGTTCCCCGAGCTCCGAGCCTGGGGGAAAGGTGGGAGAAAGTGGGGAGGATGCCACCCCACCGGCCACCCCTCCTGCCGGGGGTCCCCAGAGGGTAGGGGTGACCCAACTCTCCACCCCTTCTCATCCTGACACCCCCCCGGGGCCACCCCTACCTTGGGCTGGGGAGAAACGCTGCCATCTCCGTTCTCCAGCCTGCAGGGAGAGGATAACGGGGGTGTCAGAGCCCCACAGCCCACGCTGGAGACAGAACCGGGTCCTGCAGCCCCCAGGATTCAGGCCACCACCAAGCCCCCAAGCATCCCTGGGCACCGGGGGGTCCCAGCAGTGTTTGACACCTTCCCTGTGGCTGAGAAACCCCCACCTTGGGACGAGGTGGCCCAAAGAGCTGCTGGCATCCCCTCAGTCGTGGCAATCATTGCTTTGCTGGCCAAAAGCTCAGCCCCATTTCATTCTGCATCCCACAGCGACCAAGGGCTTTGTTTGTGTGTGCAGCTGCCAAAAGCCTGGAATATAATTTTACAGCTCTCTCTAACCCAGACATCCCTCGCCCCTTCCTTCCCAGGAACTCTTGGGAACCTGCATTTGATCCAACGTGCCACTTCTTGGGGTTTGTTTTCTGTTTTTTTCCCTCCTTCCCCTCGGTGCTGAACTGCTCGATAAAGCAGTTACTGCTCAAACCCAGGATTTCAGGCAGCTAGTCCAAATCTGACACCCACCAACGTGGACTAGTCAACCTCATGCCATAGATGCACAACATCCCCCGGGCATGAGGGGTGCAGGACCTGGGGACACGGGCACCAGCGGTGGTTCTAGGGACAGGGACGGGCTCTGTTTTGGATGGGGACACCCTTTCAACCCCTGGGAGGACTCACGCTCGGGGCCGCCGGCGCTCCTGTGCTTGCTCCTGGACCAGCCCGCCCAGGCGGGGGTCCTGGCTGGCCAGATCAGCCAGGTTCTGCAGGGAGGAAGGTGGCCAGTGGTCAGTGGGGGGTGGTGACAGCCGGACCCCTCTGGGGACCCCCCCCAGCCCTGTCCCGCTGCCGGTACCTGCAGCAGAGCCGTGGTGCTGCGGTCGCCCTGCAGCAGCCGCCCGTAGAGCAGCACCCACTGGCTCACCAGCCGCAGGATCTTCCTCCTCTTGTGCAGGGAGTAGGTGGCCTTCTCCTGCTCCGAGCCCTCCAGTGGCTCCGCACGGAAACTGGGAACCAGTCAAGGGCACCAGCACGGGGTGATGGGGACACCCCCCACCATAGGTGTGCACCCCATAGGATGGGAGATCACAGAATCACAGAATCTTCTAGGTTGGAAGGGACCTTAAAGATCATCTTGTCCAATCATCAACCTAACTGACAAAAACAGACACCCACACAACAAACAAGGAGCATCATCACTAAACCAGACCTCCCAGCACTACATCAACCCATCTTTTGAATACCTCCAGGGATGTGCCCAAGAGCTCGGGGGATTCAGGTCTCCCCTGGCCAACCCCTGAGGTCCCACCAGGGTGACAGGGACCACGCTGGGTGCCGCTGGCCCCTGGCAGGGGGTGTGTGGTGTAGGATGGAGCCCACCCCCCCCCCAATCCCAGTTCCATCCGCCCCAAGAGTTCAGGGGATTCAGGTCTCCCCTGGCCAACCCCTGGCCCAAGAGCTCGGGGGATTCAGGTCTCCCCTGGCCAACCCCTGAGGTCCCACCAGGGTGACAGGGACCACGCTGGGTGCCGCTGGCCCCTGGCAGGGGGTGTGTGGTGTAGGATGGAGCCCACCCCCCCCCCAATCCCAGTTCCATCCGCAGAAGGATACTGGTGCAGCAGAGCTCTGCAGAGCTGCGAGGTCGGCATGAAGACGGTGTAGGTCAGCAGGAAATCCCCCAGCAGCGTGTCTGCAAGAGACCAGGCCACCATCATTCACCCATCACCACGGCCAGTGGGCTGGGGACACGCTGGTCACAGCCGGGCGGGTGCAGCTGGCCAGGAACGGGTCACCCCTGCCCTACGTGGGGTTGGCCTGTGGTCTCCACCACCACGGTGACCGTGCTCCTTGCGGGTCAGTTTTTGCTTCTAAAAATGATGGAAAGGGCTGGCAAAGGTGAAGGTTTTGGAGGCTGAAAGAAAATCCAAAGGCTGGAGGAAAAGCGCCAGCGTTGGCCGTGAGCGAGCCCCGAGGACGATGACGCCAGCTGGGATTTTTGACCCGCTGGGGACACCTCCTGGTTCCCATCTCACCCGGTTTTGCTCCATTCCAAAGGCAGAGGGAGACGGAGGGATGTGGGAGAGGAGAGAGGAGACGCTCCCTGCCCTGGGGCTGCCTCCCTTTCCCAGCCCCAATGGGGGATTTTAGGGTAAGAGGAGCAGTTTTTGGGGTGGAACACGGGGAATAAGGCAGTCCCGCTCGGTGCTGGTCCTCCTGCCCATCTCAGGGTGGCTCGGGGACGTGGTGACCGGAGTTGAGGGGTCACACTTCACTTACCCACAGGGTCGTAGAGCGTGGCATCGAGCCTCATGAACTCCAGCAGATGCTCGAGGATCTTCTCCGGTGTCCCAGCCATCACGAAGTACCTGGTGGGCAGAACACCGGGCTCATCAGGGATGGATAGAGCACCTCAGCTGTGCACAAGGCCACCACCCCGGGCCACCGGGCCATCGACACAGCTGAGCTGGCATCCCTGATCCCCCTCTGGGGCCACGGAGACTCCTCCAAGGGAAGCCAGTGAAGGCAGAGGGGGCAGGGGGACAGGCAGCGTGGCTGCAAGGAGGCAACAAGGATAGGCTGCTGTCACAGAATGATATGGGGTGGGAAGGGACCTCTGGAGAACATCTCCCCCAACCCCCGGCCACAGCAGGGTCACCCAGAGCAGGTCCCACAGGTCCAGGTGGGTTTGGAAGCAGGAGACCTCCACCCTCTCTGGGCAGCTTCTTCCAGGGCTTTGACTCCCTCACAGCAGAGAAGTTCCTCCTCGTGTTCAGATGGAACTTCCCGTGTCCCAGTTTGTGCCCGTTGCCTCTTGTCCTGTCACTGGGCACCACTGGGAAGAGTCTGGCCCCATCCTCCTGACACCCACCCTTTAAGTATTTATAAGCATTGATCAGATCCCTCTCAGCCTTCTCTTCTCCAGCTGAACAGCCCCAGGTCCCTCAGCCTTTCCCCAGCAGAGAGATGCTCCAGCCCCTCATCATCCTCGCAGCCTCCGCTGGACTCTCTCCAGCAGTTCCCAGTCCTTCTTGAACTGGGGAGCTCAGAACTGGTCCCAGTCTCCAGCTGTGGCCTCCCCAGTGCAGAGCAGAGGAGGGGGATGACTTCCCTCCATCCACTGGCCATGCTCTTCTTGAAGCCTCCCAGGAGACCATTGGCCTTCTTGGCCACAAGGGCACATTACTGGCTCATGGTCCTCCACAAGAGGAGGTGAACACCACCACCAGGACTCCTGGGTCTTTTTCCACAGAGCTCCTCTCCAGCAGGTCACCCCCAGCCTGTCCTGGTGCAAGGGGTGATTCCCCCCCCCAGGTACAGGACCCTGCACTTGCCCTGGTTGAATTATCACGTCACCTGCTGCTCCGCGCCGTGGCTGGCTGGTTGCTGCCACCCTGCAGGTTCTTCTGCAGGACCAGCACCACCTTCCCGTGCTCCTTCAGGCGCATGGTGTTGGCCTCCACATCCTAAAGAGAAGAACCAGCCATCAGCCCAGTATGGATCCATCAAGCAACCCCTGGCTGGCTGGTGGCACCCCAAAACCCTCTATGGGCACACAGAGAAGTGTCCTCCCCTGCAGACACCACAGAGGGTGACGGTGTGTCCCGACTGCGACTCGGTGCCCCCTGAGCCCCCTGCCCACCTTGAGGATGTGGTTGAAGTCCTGCTTGTCCACTCGGAGGAAGTGGCAGTTGTCCTCTCGCAGGATGATGGTGGCCGCCCGGGGTGCGTCGTTCACCAGCGCCAGCTGCCCAAAATCGTCCCCCTCGTGCAGTGTGGCCACCAAGCCCTGGAAGGGGATGCCCACAGAGGGTGAGGGATGGGGTGGGAGCTCTCATCCCCACTGAGGGACAGTGACATGAGGTGTCTGGAGAGCCTGGCTGCACAGGGAGACCCCTACCTTGCCATGGGTCACCACATTCACCGAGCCCTTCCAGATGATGTACCAAGACGTGCCTTTGTCTCCTTGGCTGAACACTGCAGGGGAAACGGGGGCAGTCAAAGAGGGGGAGCCCGCAAGCATCCCTCCTCAGCCCCCTCAACCTCAGCCCCCAGCCCAGAACATGCAAGTTCTCCAGTCCCCTCTATCCCTGGTCCACCAGGAGACAGCAGGAGCATCCACACTGATGGCAACGGCTCCATCCTTCCTCCCCGGGCTGGGGACCCTTTCCTGAGGGTCCTGGGGTCCCACTGCACAGCTCCTGGGGCACACGATACTCACACACGGTGCCTGCTCTCTGGTGGGACTCGAACATCAGCACGGATGCCAGCTCCCGCTTCACCTGCGGCAAGAG
Source organism: Calidris pugnax (assembly GCF_001431845.1). Lineage (NCBI taxonomy): Eukaryota > Metazoa > Chordata > Aves > Charadriiformes > Scolopacidae > Calidris > Calidris pugnax. The sequence continues at coordinate 95,374 of NW_015090886.1, forward strand.
GAACCTGCCATCAGGGTCACCCCAGCCCAGAGACAAGCAAGGAGGGGACATGGATGGGGACAGAGTGGGAAAGGAATCTGCCATCAGGGTCACCCCAGCCTGGAGCCGAGCGAGGAGGGGACACGCATGGGGACAAGGGACAGGATGGGAAGGGAGCCCAGAGATGCTCAGAGAGGACCAGGAGAGGATGCCCAGGTGGGAGGTGATGGGGTGCAGGAGGATTTGGGGACCAGGAGTGGTTTGGGGACACACACAGGCACCGCGGTGGAAGCTGGGCCCAGTGGCACTCACCGAGTTGGAGAGATGAGCCACGGCTTTGATGTGGAGAAGCTCCTCAAATATGAGCTCCAGCTCATCCTCTGTCCTCTGGGCAGGCCTGGGAGGGGACAGGGAGGGGTGGGGGGTGTCAGCAGCCGATGGGATGCAGGAGGATTTGGGGACCAAGAGTGGGGACACACACAGACACCGCGGTGGAAGCCAGGCTCAGCGGCGCTCACCGAGTTGGAGAGATGAGCCACGGCTTTGATGTGGAGAAGCTCCTCAAATATGAGCTCCAGCTCATCCTCTGTCCGCTGGGCAGGCCTGGGAGGGGACAGGGAGGGGTGGGGGGGGTCAGCAGCCATCTGTGCCCCCT
>NW_015090886.1:114711-120908 GCF_001431845.1 Calidris pugnax
CCCCAGGTACAGGACCCTGCACTTGCCCTGGTTGAATTATCACGTCACCTGCTGCTCCGCGCCGTGGCTGGCTGGTTGCTGCCACCCTGCAGGTTCTTCTGCAGGACCAGCACCACCTTCCCGTGCTCCTTCAGGCGCATGGTGTTGGCCTCCACATCCTAAAGAGAAGAACCAGCCATCAGCCCAGTATGGATCCATCAAGCAACCCCTGGCTGGCTGGTGGCACCCCAAAACCCTCTATGGGCACACAGAGAAGTGTCCTCCCCTGCAGACACCACAGAGGGTGACGGTGTGTCCCGACTGCGACTCGGTGCCCCCTGAGCCCCCTGCCCACCTTGAGGATGTGGTTGAAGTCCTGCTTGTCCACTCGGAGGAAGTGGCAGTTGTCCTCTCGCAGGATGATGGTGGCCGCCCGGGGTGCGTCGTTCACCAGCGCCAGCTGCCCAAAATCGTCCCCCTCGTGCAGTGTGGCCACCAAGCCCTGGAAGGGGATGCCCACAGAGGGTGAGGGATGGGGTGGGAGCTCTCATCCCCACTGAGGGACAGTGACATGAGGTGTCTGGAGAGCCCATCTGCACAGGGAGACCCCTACCTTGCCATGGGTCACCACATTCACCGAGCCCTTCCAGATGATGTACCAAGACGTGCCTTTGTCTCCTTGGCTGAACACTGCAGGGGAAACGGGGGCAGTCAAAGAGGGGGAGCCCGCAAGCATCCCTCCTCAGCCCCCTCAACCTCAGCCCCCAGCCCAGAACATGCAAGTTCTCCAGTCCCCTCTATCCCTGGTCCACCAGGAGACAGCAGGAGCATCCACACTGATGGCAACGGCTCCATCCATCCTCCCCGGGCTGGGGACCCTTTCCTGAGGGTCCTGGGGCACATGATACTCACACACGGTGCCTGCTCTCTGGTGGGACTCGAACATCAGCACGGATGCCAGCTCCCGCTTCACCTGCGGCAAGAGGAACCTGCCATCAGGGTCACCCCAGCCTGGAGCCGAGCGAGGAGGGGACATCCATGGGGACAAGGGACAGGATGGGAAGGGAGCCCAGAGATGCTCAGAGAGGACCAGGAGAGGATGCCCAGGTGGGAGGCGATGGGATGCAGGAGGATTTGGGGACCAAGAGTGGGGACACACACAGACACCGCGGTGGAAGCCAGGCTCAGCGGCGCTCACCGAGTTGGAGAGATGAGCCACGGCTTTGATGTGGAGAAGCTCCTCAAATATGAGCTCCAGCTCATCCTCTGTCCTCTGGGCAGGCCTGGGAGGGGACAGGGAGGGGTGGGGGGTGTCAGCAGCCATCTGTGCCCCCTCTCCCCACCACATCCTGGGACACAGACAACCCTCCCCAGGAACAACCCCCTGGTCCAGCACCCTCTTTCTCCCCGTGGTTGGACAACCATGGAGGGATGCTTGGATCACTCCATCCACCCCATCCACCACCATCCCCAACCCTTTGGGACTCCATGGTGAAAATGACCCCATCCCAGGCCCCGGGGAGCCCCTGGGCCACTCACGGCTTTCGCAGGGCTCCAGCTGAACAGCCCCAGGTCCCTCAGCCTTTCCCCAGCAGAGAGATGCTCCAGCCCCTCATCATCCTCGCAGCCTCCGCTGGACTCTCTCCAGCAGTTCCCAGTCCTTCTTGAACTGGGGAGCTCAGAACTGGTCCCAGTCTCCAGCTGTGGCCTCCCCAGTGCAGAGCAGAGGAGGGGGATGACTTCCCTCCATCCACTGGCCATGCTCTTCTTGAAGCCTCCCAGGAGACCATTGGCCTTCTTGGCCACAAGGGCACATTACTGGCTCATGGTCCTCCACAAGAGGAGGTGAACACCACCACCAGGACTCCTGGGTCTTTTTCCACAGAGCTCCTCTCCAGCAGGTCACCCCCAGCCTGTCCTGGTGCAAGGGGTGATTCCCCCCCCCAGGTACAGGACCCTGCACTTGCCCTGGTTGAATTATCACGTCACCTGCTGCTCCGCGCCGTGGCTGGCTGGTTGCTGCCACCCTGCAGGTTCTTCTGCAGGACCAGCACCACCTTCCCGTGCTCCTTCAGGCGCATGGTGTTGGCCTCCACATCCTAAAGAGAAGAACCAGCCATCAGCCCAGTATGGATCCATCAAGCAACCCCTGGCTGGCTGGTGGCACCCCAAAACCCTCTATGGGCACACAGAGAAGTGTCCTCCCCTGCAGACACCACAGAGGGTGACGGTGTGTCCCGACTGCGACTCGGTGCCCCCTGAGCCCCCTGCCCACCTTGAGGATGTGGTTGAAGTCCTGCTTGTCCACTCGGAGGAAGTGGCAGTTGTCCTCTCGCAGGATGATGGTGGCCGCCCGGGGTGCGTCGTTCACCAGCGCCAGCTGCCCAAAATCGTCCCCCTCGTGCAGGGTGGCCACCAAGCCCTGGAAGGGGATGCCCACAGAGGGTGAGGGATGGGGTGGGAGCTCTCATCCCCACTGAGGGACAGTGACATGAGGTGTCTGGAGAGCCTGGCTGCACAGGGAGACCCCTACCTTGCCATGGGTCACCACATTCACTGAGCCCTTCCAGATGATGTACCAGGACGTGCCTTTATCTCCTTGGCTGAACACTGCAGGGGAAACGGGGGCAGTCAAAGAGGGGGAGCCCGCAAGCATCCCTCCTCAGCCCCCTCAACCTGAGCCCCCAGCCCAGGTCAACATGGCAAGTTCTCCAGTCCCCTCTATCCCTGGTCCACCAGGAGACAGCAGGAGCATCCACACTGATGGCAACGGCTCCATCCATCCTCCCCGGGCTGGGGACCCTTTCCTGAGGGTCCTGGGGCACATGATACTCACACACGGTGCCTGCTCTCTGGTGGGACTCGAACATCAGCACGGATGCCAGCTCCCGCTTCACCTGCGGCAAGAGGAACCTGCCATCAGGGTCACCCCAGCCCAGAGACAAGCAAGGAGGGGACATGGATGGGGACAGAGTGGGAAAGGAATCTGCCATCAGGGTCACCCCAGCCTGGAGCCGAGCGAGGAGGGGACACGCATGGGGACAAGGGACAGGATGGGAAGGGAGCCCAGAGATGCTCAGAGAGGACCAGGAGAGGATGCCCAGGTGGGAGGTGATGGGGTGCAGGAGGATTTGGGGACCAGGAGTGGTTTGGGGACACACACAGGCACCGCGGTGGAAGCTGGGCCCAGTGGCACTCACCGAGTTGGAGAGATGAGCCACGGCTTTGATGTGGAGAAGCTCCTCAAATATGAGCTCCAGCTCATCCTCTGTCCTCTGGGCAGGCCTGGGAGGGGACAGGGAGGGGTGGGGGGTGTCAGCAGCCATCTGTGCCCCCTCTCCCCACCACATCCTGGGACACAGACAACCCTCCCCAGGAACAACCCCCTGGTCCAGCACCCTCTTTCTCCCCGTGGTTGGACAACCATGGAGGGATGCTTGGATCACTCCATCCACCCCATCCACCACCATCCCCAACCCTTTGGGACTCCAAGGTGAAAATGAGCCCTCCCCAGGCACAATCTTGTCCATCACCTTCTTTCTCCCCGTGGTGGGACAGCCATGGAGGGATGCTCGGGTCACTCCATCCACCCCATCCACCACCATCCCCAACCCTTTGGGACTCCAAGGTGAAAATGAGCCCTCCCCAGGCACAACCTTGTCCATCACCCTCTTTCTCCCCGTGGTTGGACAACCATGGAGGGATGCTTGGGTCACTCCATCCACCCCATCCACCACCATCCCCAACCCTTTGGGACTCCATGGTGAAAATGACCCCATCCCAGGCCCCGGGGAGCCCCTGGGCCACTCACGGCTTGCGCAGGGCCATGGTGAGCAGCGCGTCGGGACCCAGCTGGGCCAGGAAGGCCAGAGCCTCCAGCAGCTCCTCCGCATCCCGCAGCCCAGCGCCGGGCTCAGGGCTCAGCTCCAGCTCAGCAAAGCGATAAAACTGGGTGTCCTTGTCCTGGAAATGCCACTCCTGCTTCACTGCGGGGTTGGGGAGGGGAGAGCACCGTGAGTTGGGCTGTGTCTCCATGGGAGACCCACGGGGTGCCACCCACCAGAGACCCCGGCAGCCCTCACCGTGGGTCAGGACTCCTCCGTCCACCAGCACCTGGCAGACGCCGATGGCCTGGCTGCGCGTCTGCACGGCCAGCCCCGCGCTCAGCAGCCAGTCCACCAGCTCCTTCCCCGAGCAGCACTGCCTGCAAGGGGAAAAAAAATTGCAAGAATTATCCCCAAAACCAAGCTGCGGTGCCCAGACCCCCAGGGAGCCCCAGCCTGGGATGGTGTCTGGGTGACTCCATCCACCACCATCCCCAACTCTTTGGGACTCCAAGGTGAAAATGACCCCATCCCAGGCCCCAGGGAGTCCCTGGGCCACTCACGGCTTGCGCAGGGCCATGGTGAGCAGCGCGTCGGGACCCAGCTGGGCCAGGAAGGCCAGAGCCTCCAGCAGCTCCTCCGCATCCCGCAGCCCAGCGCCAGGCTCAGGGCTCAGCTCCAGCTCAGCAAAGCGATAAAACTGGGTGTCCTTGTCCTGGAAATGCCACTCCTGCTTCACTGCGGGGTTGGAGAGGGGAGAGCACCGTGAGTTGGGCTGTGTCTCCATGGGAGACCCACGGGGTGCCACCCACCAGAGACCCCGGCAGCCCTCACCGTGGGTCAGGACTCCTCCGTCCACCAGCACCTGGCAGACGCCGATGGCCTGGCTGCGCGTCTGCACGGCCAGCCCCGCGCTCAGCAGCCAGTCCACCAGCTCCTTCCCCGAGCAGCACTGCCTGCAAGGGGAAAAAAAATTGCAAGAATTATCCCCAAAACCAAGCTGCGGTGCCCAGACCCCCAGGGAGCCCCAGCCTGGGATGGTGTCTGCTCTGAGCGACACAGGACTCATTTCTCTTTCAATGACTGGGAAAGCTGCACTTTTAGAAGACTCTGGTGGCTGAATTGGTGACAATATTTACTTTCTCACCAGCTCTGGGGTGCGGGATTCAAGGTCTCGGTGTTTTCGAGGTGCGGGGATGAGGAGGAGCGAGACCCCAAGCTGCCAACAGGGTTATTCCATACCATGAGCAGCACTTTCCATAGAAATTAGAAACTTTGCTGAGGAGATCTCTCTCTCTCTCTCTCTCTCTCTCCCTTGGTGGCTGCCACCCTGAGAACTCCTTGCCCCGGTGCTGGAGCCCCGAGCCCTTCCTTTCCTCCCGAAGCCCCAGCGCTCGCAGGGTCCCTCGAGCCCTTCCCTTCCTCCCAAAACCCCAGCTCTCCCAGGGTCCCACATGGGCTGTCCCTGCTGGGGGGGACCAGCTTCTGCTGATGGGATGGGCTGGGGATGGTCCTTGTGATGGTATCAGGATCAATATTGTGGGGGGGAACAGCTTCTGCTGATGGGATGGGTATAGTCCTTGTGATGGTATCAGGATCCATATTGTCTCTTTAGTGTTATTAATGTTAATTATTTAGTCTTATCCTGTTTACATTTCAACCCTTATGTTTCCTTGGTTTTCCCCAATTCCCCTTCCTGGGTGGGGAGGGGTCATCGTGTGAGAGAGTAATTGTCTGAATGACAATAAGTCATTGTGGGTTCCTCAAACCAGAAGAGAGGGGCAAGAGAAGTTCTGCCCTCCTCAGAAGGCTGTGGGGGTTCTGGGCAGCCCCGGGTGTCCCCACCACGGCACGGTGCCACCGTCCCACCTGTGATGCCGCAGGTGATGCTTGTGGTCCCGGATGAGGCCGGGGCGGGTGCTGGTGAGGTGGATGAAGAGGAGCTTGCCGGCTCGCCAGATCTTCTCCGAGGAGGCCTGGGGGTGGAAGGGCATGATATAGCTTGCAGAGGAAGCGGGGAGGGCATGGGCAGCGAGGCATGGACCCTGACTGCAGTGACACCTCGCATGGTCAACCGTGTCCCCAGCACCCTGCACCTCACGCCCACCCCAGCACCTCCATCACCCACCCCCACAAATGGCCAAGCATCCCAGAGATCATCCAAGGACCCCCAGGACACAGGGGTGCTCCAGTCCCCCAACCCTCCCAGCCTTCCAGACATGTTTTGCCATCTCCCCCTTCCCCAAATTCATGTCCTTGTGGGATTTCCCACCTGCGTGAGGCTGTGTCCATAGTCCAGGGTGGATTCAGTGTCCAAAAGCGGGGTCTGGAAAAACAAAAAGGTGGTTAGAATTATAGAATCATAGACTGGTTTGGGTTGGAAAGGACCTTAAA
>NW_015090886.1:120986-127536 GCF_001431845.1 Calidris pugnax
CCCCGCCCCCCCCCCCGCAGTTATGTTTAACTTCAGAAAGGGAAGTGCATTCAAATGAGGGAGCCGGGAGATAAAAGGAGGAAGTCACAAGTAAAATCCTTGCAAACAGGGATCAAAGACACGGGATTCGAGGCACGGAGCTTGCCACCGGAGGAGAAGGACTTCAGAGGGAGCTGGGGAAGCTGGCACGGCCCCCGGGGAGGGAGAGGTGTCCACAGCCCGGGGTTTTTCCTCCAACTTTGAAGCCGGGTCCAAACAAAGAGGACAGAAAAGATCTCAAACTTCGGCGGGTCACGGGAAGGGCCCAAAAAAGCCTTGGAGAACTGGAGGGTCAGCTCGCAGAGGACACCAGGGACAGGAGCCGTGGCCAGGATGGCCCACCAGATCTCCAGGTCTGCTCCCCAGATGATGGGGAGCAAGGGCTCCTGCAGAGGACGAGGAGAGCAGAGAGCTATGAGGAGAATGTGTCCAAACCCTCCCCTGCAGGCACTGGGTCTCAAATCACAGCATGGCCAGGAAAACTTAAATAAATCAATAAATCCTGAAAAATCAGCTATAACAAAGCACCAGGATGTGGTGGTTCCATGTGCCGGGAGGAGCTCGGCAGCCGAACAGCGGAATGGCTTCGAGGGATGTGTCATCCCAGAGCTGGCGAATGTGAAGCTGTTTTTTCCAAAGGATTTTAAGGGAGATGCTGGAAAAGATGGCCCAGCAAGGCAGAAAGTCGCCGAGCACGTGCTGGGTACGGGGGGAACAGCAGCGGGTAAAATTTAAAGCAGACATGCCTAAAATATGGCATATTAGAAGAAAACAAGCTTAATTTTCCCTCGCTCGTGGCCAGAGGCTCCGAGCTCCAGCTGTAAAAAAAAAGGTAAATAGTAGGATGGGTGTCAGTAGAAAGAGAGGAAAATAGGAAACCTTTCTCATCCACGGCACACCCGGTTCACCAGCAATTCAGTGCTCCCTGGGCCTAATGGAGAAAAAGGCACCCTTGGGGGGTGGAAAACCCCACTCACCCACCAAGTTTTTCACCCTATTTAACTTAAATCTGCAGGCCATGAGCTGATCCAATGCTGTTTTCTAAAGCAGTGCCTCTTTAATGTCTACGCCTTTAATGTCTATGCCGTTCTACCGCTCCAAAAATAGCTCAGGGATCCTGAAATGGCTCGGGAAGTCCCTCCTGGAGGCATCTGTCATCAGGCTGTCGGGAATAGCTGGGGACCGTCTCCGTCTGAGCAGGATCCCCGCTGTCGGGGATGCGTTGGCTGCCAACAGCCGTGACATGATCTGGGTCCAGGTCCAGGTCCAGCATCCATGGTGATGCCGATCCCCGTCGGGTCACGCTGGAGTTCTTGGCTTCCCCACCACCACTCATCTCGCCGGTTATCCCCTGTCGGCAGCTAATTTTAATCCTTGTGGTCATTTTTCTCCATCATGGAATTCATTTCCATGATTCTATGATGTTTCAGGGAAAACCATAGACTCACAGAAAGGTTTGGGCTGGAAGGGACCTTAAAGATCATCAGTCCCCCACCCTGCCCTGGGCAGGGACACCTCCCACCAGACCAGGTTGCTCCAAGCCCCCTCCAACCTGCCCTTGAACCCCTCCAGGGATGGGGCAGCCACAGCTTCTCTGGCCAACCTGGGCCAGGCTCTCACCACCCTCACACCAAACAAGTTCTTCCCCACATCTCAGCTCCATCTCCCCTCTTTCAGTGTCAAACCCTTCCCCCTCCTCCCATCGCTCCCCTCCCTCATCAAGAGTCCCCCCCAGCTTTCCTGGAACCCCTTGAGGGACTGGAAGGGGCTCCAAGGTCTCCCTGGAGCCTTCCCTTCTCCAGGCTGAACCCCCCAACTCTCTCAGCCCCCCTTCCCAGCAGAGGGGCTCCATCCACGGATCATCTCCGTGGCCTCCTCTGGCCCCATTCCAATAGGTCCTTGTCCTTGGCATGTTGGTGGCCCTGGAGCTGGAGGCAGCTCTGGGTGAAGGGTGTTCCCCCAGAGCGGAGCAGGGAGGCAGAAGGATGAAAAAAAAGCAGAAGGATGAAGAAAAGCAGCAGGAGAAGGGATGAGGCATCGCCCACCCCGGCTGCAGCCCCAGTCCAGGTGCAAAGGCGGCCCCGCTCGCATCCAAGGCGCTGCCCAGAGGGACGAGGGCTCCCTGAATAAACAACCTTTTCATCTGCGTGTGCTGCATAAATCACAGGCTGGGGAAGGCGAGCACCCGTCAGACCTGTTCTCCTCCACGCGCTGCCCAGGCCCCAGCAGTTAATGCACTTTGAGCATTAACCCCGAGACGGGGTGAGGACCATCCTTCCTCGGGGTGTCTTCACCTCGAGGGGACAGTTTTGTGGTCTCCCCCATTTTTTCCTGGCTCTAAGAGGTCTGCACCACTCCGAGCTGGGGGTAGGCACTTGAAACATGGCATCTTCTGGGCCAGATCCTCCTCAGATCTGCTGGTTCTGGGCTGGTGGGGAAGGTCTGAGTGATCCCAGCAAAAGGGACAGTCCGGATGAAAGCCTCAATTAAGGGCAGGAGTAATTAGCTGCAGAAACCTTCTTTGCAAGTGTATTCAAGGAGACAAAAACCATCTACCAGGAGCTGAGGGGAAACCAAACAAACCCTGGCACCAACTGGCAGGGTGATGGAGGTGGACACCCACCCATGGGTGCTCAGGTGGGTGCTCTGCCTTCCTGTCCCATCCCCTGCCTGGCTCCGGCTGCTCCCTCATTTCCTCCAGCCCTTTCCATACCCCTGGGGCTTCCTCATCATCCTCCTCCAGAGTCACCAACCTGCCCCCAGCACTTTTGCAACCGGTTTAGGAAAGATTGGGGGAGCGGATGGAAAACAAGCGGCTGCGGGAAGGCAGCAGGTCCCTGGGGACACTCCCGACCCGGCCACGCTGCCGCGGAGGCTGGGACACGGTGACTTACTCACTCTGCAAACTTTCCTGAGCCTCGTGACTGCCCCATGGAGCAGGAAACGCGCCGGCAATCGCAGAGCAAATGTTTGCCAACAGGAGCCGGGCTGTGGCCGGAGAGCGGAGCTGCCTCCTGTGGGATCTGGGGGGTCCACGTCACCCCCCTTGGTGCAGGTGCCAACTGCTCTGGTCCCCAACCAGCCTCTGCCATCACCCCACAAGCGAGGTCCGTCCTTGAGGCAGGGAGCCAGGACGCGCCGTGGTCCTTCTCCAGCAAGGACACCAGAGGAGACTTGGCAAAACCCTGCCCAAGGATGACCAGCTCTGAACCACCCGCAAAAAACCTCACATCTGGCCCCAAAAAACCCCTTCCCAAAGCATTCCTGCCCCCGGCTCCGGCCCCACAGGATGCCCTCCCCACCCTCACCCCCTGCCCTAATTGTCGCGGCCGCCGCGGCCGCCGGCTCCGCGCGGCTTCCGAAGGAGTCGCCTCTTTCCATCTTCCTGCTCTGGGGACGCGCCGGGCGCTGGGATCCTGCCTGTCTCCAGAAATCCGGCAGCGGCGGGCGGCGGGCCAAGGCCGGCAGGGACCGTTCCACGCTCGCGCGCCGCTTTTGTTTGGGATCCCGAGGAAAACAACAGGAGTTATTTTCAGGCTTTTACGGCTCTGGAGAAAGTCCTCGCCCATCCGCAGCCTCCGCAGGCCCGGCAGCCAGCCAGGGGCCTGCCATCTCCCCCAAGGGAGTCTCCTCGGTGAGGGGGGGTTTGGGGGGACCCGCTCTGTCCCCTCCGTCCTCTCCGGGGAGGCGGTGACACGATGGCACTTGTACCCTGGGAAGGGTGAAGGATGGAGCTGCTCGGGGACGCCGGGCTGCAGCGTCCCGCTGATGGAGCCTCGTGGCAAGAAAGAGCTGGGAGGGATTTGCCGGCACCGGGATGAGGGAAACAGGTCACCAGGAGGGATGAGACGGAGCCACCGGGCGAGGAGTTATTTCCAGGAGCCACGGGCTTGCAGCCATGGGGACAAGGGACAATATCGTTGCTCCAAGGCACATCCGGCCAGTTCCCCACCATCCGCCTCTCCCACTCCTGCCCCGAGGAATGGGCACCTGCAAAAAGTGGGGAAACCCCCCCTTTTCCCAGCAAAGATCAGCTCCACTCCCCTCAAACAGTTGTCCCCACGCACATGGAGCCACTCAGGGGGACACACACACTCCTGCACGTGCCACCGCACGGCCGGACTTTGTCGGGTTGGTCCTAGTCTGGCAGTAACACTTTCTTTCACCTCCCTGGCTTTTTGCCACCCAAAAAACTCCCCCAAAACTAAGTTCCAAAAAGTTCTGGGGAGAAAAAAAAATCAGAAAGAAGGGCAAAAAAAAAAAAAAAAAGAGAGGAAAACTTTCTTATTTTTTGTGAAGGATCTTTCAGGCCACACAGAAATGCTGAAAGTGGGGGGTGTCCCTTAAAGTAATTCTATTTTTTTCCTTAAAAACATTTGCCTCGTGTCAAGCAGTGTGGGAAGGGGGAGGTCACGAAGCTCAGCCGGGGCAGGTGAACAGGCTCCGGGGTCACCTCCCAGCCCCAAGGGGACAACAAGAGGCCAAGAGTGGGGACCTTTGGCACCCCAGGGACCCCCCAGGGGAGAGCACGGAGCCGGGGAGGGAGGACGTGATGTTGAGCATCGTCCCGCTGCCAAGAGCCAGGTTTTCTCCTGGAGAAACGGCCTGGCCCTGGCGGGGAGGGAACGTTTCGATCCCCGTGTGCCGCAGGGGAAGGTCCTTCCTGTTCAGACGCTCGGGGTTGGGGTGAGCTGCCCCGTGAGCCACGGCACAATGGCACCGGGCTGCTGCCGCGCCAGGCTCCGAGCTCTGCCCGGGGAAGGGGTGAGGGCGGGCGGCGGCAGAAACGTGCTCCCTGAACCCCTGGATCCTTGCACACCCACCTCCCTGCACCCCCGGATCCTTGTACACCCTCCTCCCTGCACCCCTGGATCCTTACACATCCACCTCCCTGCACCCCTGGATCCTTGCACACCCACCTCCCTGCACACCTTGACTGGTTCCCTGTACCCCTGAATCCTTGCACACCTGGTTCCCTGTGCCCCTTGACTGGCTCCCTGCACCCCTGAATCCTTGCACACCCAGCTTCTTGCACTCCTGGATCCTTGCACACCCAGCTCCCTGCACCCCTGGATCCCTGCACACCCTCCTCCCTGCACCCCTGGATCCCTGCACACCCTCCTCCCTGCACCCCTTGACTGGTTCCTTGTACCCCTGGATCCTTGCACACCTGGTTCCCTGTACCCCTGGATCTTTGCACACCCAGCTCCCTGCACCTCTTGACTGGTTCCCTGTACCCTTGGCTCCTTGCACACCTGGTTCCCTGTGGCCCCTTGACTGGATCCCTGTACCCCTGGATCCTTGCACACCCGGCTCCCTGCACCCCTGGATCCTTGCACACCCAGCTCCCTGCACCCCTTGACTGGTTCCTTGTACCCCTGGCTCCTTGCACACCTGGTTCCCTGTGCCCCTTGACTAGCTCCCTGTACCCCTGGCTCCTTGCACACCTGGTTCCCTGTGGCCCCTTGACTGGCTCCCTGCACCCCTGAATCCTTGCACACCCGGCTCCCTGTACCCCGGGATCCTTGCACACCTGGCTCCCTGCACACCTTGCCTGGCTTCTTGCACACCTGTCTCCCTGAACACCTGTCTCCTTGCACACCCAGCTCCCTGCACACCTTGCCTGGCTCTTTGCACACCTGGCTCCCTGCACACCTGTCTCCTTACACACCCATCTCCCTATACCCCTGGCTCGTTGCACACCAGCCTCCCTGCACACCTTGCCCGGCTCCTTGCACACCCGCCTCCCTGCACGCCCAACCTCCCAGCCAACAAACCGGAGGGGGGAGCGGGGTGGGGGTCACAGCTCACAGCCCACTGCCAGCCCAGCCGGGAAGGCAGGGAAAGGCCAGACCTGCCCTGGCAAAGCCCTGCTCAGAAAGTGGGGCTGGAGGCGGCGAGAAGCTCTGGGGGGGCCCCGCTGGGCTCTTCACTGAACCCCATCCTCGGCCAAGTGCAGGACCCCAGGCCAAGGAGGGATGCTGAGAGGGGAAAGGCAGCAGCAAAGGGGGCTCCTTGGCCCGGGGTCCGTCCCCTGGTGCCAGGAGGGACGTTGAGAGGGGAAAGTTGGCAGTGAAGGGGGTTCCTTGGCCAGGGGTCCGTCCCCTGGCGCCAGGAGGGATGCTGAGAGGGGACAGCTGGCAGAAAAGGGGGTTCCTTGGCCCAGGGTCCATCCCCTGGGGCGAGGACGGATGGAGAGAGGGCGAAACTGGAGGTGAAGGGGACCTGGAGTCCATCCGTGGGGGCAAGGAGGGACGTTGAGAGGGGACAGCTGGCAGCAAAGGGGGTTCCTTGGCCCAGGGTCCATCCCCCGGGGCGAGGACGGATGGAGAGAGGGGGAAGCTGGAGGGGAGGGGGCCTGGAGTCCATCCATGGGGCCAAGGAGGGACGTTGAGAGGGAAAAGCCAGCAGTGAGGGGGGTTCCTTGGCCCGGGGACCGTCCCCCGCGGCTCCGGGTGGTGGGGGGTCCCCCGGCCGTGCCGCCCCCCTCCCGCCCATCCCACACTCACCC
>NW_015090886.1:145391-147685 GCF_001431845.1 Calidris pugnax
AAGTCCTGGGGAGAAAAAAAAATAAGAAAAAAGGGCAAAAAAAAAAAAAAAGAGAGGAAAACTTTCTTATTTTTTGTGAAGGATCTTTCAGGCCACACAGAAATGCTGAAAGTGGGGGGTGTCCCTTAAAGTAATTCTATTTTTTTTCCTTAAAAACATTTGCCTTGTGTCAAGCAGTGTGGGAAGGGGGAGGTCACGAAGCTCAGCCGGGGCAGGTGAACAGGCTCCGGGGTCACCTCCCAGCCCCAAGGGGACAACAAGAGGCCAAGAGTGGGGACCTTTGGCACCCCAGGGACCCCCCAAGGGAGAGCACGGAGCTGGGGAGGGAGGACGTGATGTTGAGCATCGTCCCGCTGCCAAGAGCCAGGTTTTCTCCTGGAGAAACGGCCTGGCCCTGGCGGGGAGGGAACGTTTCGATCCCCGTGTGCCGCAGGGGAAGGTCCTTCCTGTTCAGACGCTCGGGGTTGGGGTGAGCTGCCCCGTGAGCCACGGCACAATGGCACCGGGCTGCTGCCGCGCCAGGCTCCGAGCTCTGCCCGGGGAAGGGGTGAGGGCGGGCGGCGGCAGAAACGTGCTCCCTGAACCCCTGGATCCTTGCACACCCACCTCCCTGCACCCCCGGATCCTTGTACACCCTCCTCCCTGCACCCCTGGATCCTTACACATCCACCTCCCTGCACCCCTGGATCCTTGCACACCCACCTCCCTGCACACCTTGACTGGTTCCCTGTACCCCTGAATCCTTGCACACCTGGTTCCCTGTGCCCCTTGACTGGCTCCCTGCACCCCTGAATCCTTGCACACCCAGCTTCTTGCACTCCTGGATCCTTGCACACCCAGCTCCCTGCACCCCTGGATCCCTGCACACCCTCCTCCCTGCACCCCTGGATCCCTGCACACCCTCCTCCCTGCACCCCTTGACTGGTTCCTTGTACCCCTGGATCCTTGCACACCTGGTTCCCTGTACCCCTGGATCTTTGCACACCCAGCTCCCTGCACCTCTTGACTGGTTCCCTGTACCCTTGGCTCCTTGCACACCTGGTTCCCTGTGGCCCCTTGACTGGATCCCTGTACCCCTGGATCCTTGCACACCTGGCTCCCTGCACCCCTGGATCCTTGCACACCCACCTCCCTGCACCCCTTGACTGGTTCCTTGTACCCCTGGCTCCTTGCACACCTGGTTCCCTGTGCCCCTTGACTAGCTCCCTGTACCCCTGGCTCCTTGCACACCTGGTTCCCTGTGGCCCCTTGACTGGCTCCCTGCACCCCTGAATCCTTGCACACCCGGCTCCCTGTACCCCGGGATCCTTGCACACCTGGCTCCCTGCACACCTTGCCTGGCTTCTTGCACACCTGTCTCCCTGAACACCTGTCTCCTTGCACACCCAGCTCCCTGCACACCTTGCCTGGCTCTTTGCACACCTGGCTCCCTGCACACCTGTCTCCTTACACACCCATCTCCCTATACCCCTGGCTCGTTGCACACCAGCCTCCCTGCACACCTTGCCCGGCTCCTTGCACACCCGCCTCCCTGCACGCCCAACCTCCCAGCCAACAAACCGGAGGGGGGAGCGGGGTGGGGGTCACAGCTCACAGCCCACTGCCAGCCCAGCCGGGAAGGCAGGGAAAGGCCAGACCTGCCCTGGCAAAGCCCTGCTCAGAAAGTGGGGCTGGAGGCGGCGAGAAGCTCTGGGGGGGCCCCGCTGGGCTCTTCACTGAACCCCATCCTCGGCCAAGTGCAGGACCCCAGGCCAAGGAGGGATGCTGAGAGGGGAAAGGCAGCAGCAAAGGGGGCTCCTTGGCCCGGGGTCCGTCCCCTGGTGCCAGGAGGGACGTTGAGAGGGGAAAGTTGGCAGTGAAGGGGGTTCCTTGGCCAGGGGTCCGTCCCCTGGCGCCAGGAGGGATGCTGAGAGGGGACAGCTGGCAGAAAAGGGGGTTCCTTGGCCCAGGGTCCATCCCCTGGGGCGAGGACGGATGGAGAGAGGGCGAAACTGGAGGTGAAGGGGACCTGGAGTCCATCCGTGGGGGCAAGGAGGGACGTTGAGAGGGGACAGCTGGCAGCAAAGGGGGTTCCTTGGCCCAGGGTCCATCCCCCGGGGCGAGGACGGATGGAGAGAGGGGGAAGCTGGAGGGGAGGGGGCCTGGAGTCCATCCATGGGGCCAAGGAGGGACGTTGAGAGGGAAAAGCCAGCAGTGAGGGGGGTTCCTTGGCCCGGGGACCGTCCCCCGCGGCTCCGGGTGGTGGGGGGTCCCCCGGCCGTGCCGCCCCCCTCCCGCCCATCCCACACTCACCC
>NW_015090886.1:148438-150437 GCF_001431845.1 Calidris pugnax
CCGTCCAGAGTGAGCCCAGCGCGGCCCCCGGAGACCCAAAACCTTGGGGTGTGTCCAGGAGCCCCTGAGCACCCTAAAAAACGGAATTCAGGGTGTCTCCAGGGGGCCCTGCCCTTCCTCTGTGAACCCAGCACGGCCCCCGGAGACCCAAAACCTCGGGGTGTCTCCAGGAGCCGCTGAGCACCCCAAAAAACGGGGTTCAGGGTGTCTCCAGGGGGCCCTGCCCTTCCTCTGTGAACCCAGCACGGCCCCCGGAGACCTAAAACCTTGGGGTGTCTCCAGGAGCAGCTGAGCACCCCAAAAAACGGGGTTCAGGGTGTCTCCAGGGGGCCCTGCCCTTCCTCTGTGAACCCCACAAAGACCCTGGGGATTGGGGTGTCCCCAGGAGCCCCCACACACCCACACAGACCCTGGGGATGGGGGTCACCTGTCTCCTTACACACCCATCTCCCTATACCCCTGGCTCGTTGCACACCAGCCTCCCTGCACACCTTGCCCGGCTCCTTGCACACCCGCCTCCCTGCACGCCCAACCTCCCAGCCAACAAACCGGAGGGGGGAGCGGGGTGGGGGTCACAGCTCACAGCCCACTGCCAGCCCAGCCGGGAAGGCAGGGAAAGGCCAGACCTGCCCTGGCAAAGCCCTGCTCAGAAAGTGGGGCTGGAGGCGGCGAGAAGCTCTGGGGGGGCCCCGCTGGGCTCTTCACTGAACCCCATCCTCGGCCAAGTGCAGGACCCCAGGCCAAGGAGGGATGCTGAGAGGGGAAAGGCAGCAGCAAAGGGGGCTCCTTGGCCCGGGGTCCGTCCCCTGGTGCCAGGAGGGACGTTGAGAGGGGAAAGTTGGCAGTGAAGGGGGTTCCTTGGCCAGGGGTCCGTCCCCTGGCGCCAGGAGGGATGCTGAGAGGGGACAGCTGGCAGAAAAGGGGGTTCCTTGGCCCAGGGTCCATCCCCTGGGGCGAGGACGGATGGAGAGAGGGCGAAACTGGAGGTGAAGGGGACCTGGAGTCCATCCATGGGGGCAAGGAGGGACGTTGAGAGGGGAAAGCCAGGAGCGAAGGGGGTTCCTTGGCCGGGGGTCCATCCCCTGGTGCCAGGAGGGATGTTGAGAGGGAACAGCTGGCAGAAAAGGGGGTTCCTTGGTTCAGGGTCCATCCCCCGGGGTGAGGATGGATGGAGAGAGGGGGAAGCTGGAGGGGAAGGGGGCCTGGAGTCCATCCATGGGGGCAAGGAGGGACGTTGAGAGGGGACAGCTGGCAGCAAAGGGGGTTCCTTGGCCCAGGGTCCATCCCCCAAGACCCTGAGGCTCAGGAACCCCAGAGACCCCCCTGTCCTGCCCGGTCCTGCAGGGCCCAGTCTCAGGGGGGAAGAACAGGGGCACAAAGGTGCTGGGAAGTGGGAGGTGAAGCCAGGAGCGAAGGGGGTTCCTTGGCCGGGGGTCCATCCCCTGGTGCCAGGAGGGATGTTGAGAGGGAACAGCTGGCAGAAAAGGGGGTTCCTTGGTTCAGGGTCCATCCCCCGGGGTGAGGATGGATGGAGAGAGGGGGAAGCTGGAGGGGAAGGGGGCCTGGAGTCCATCCATGGGGGCAAGGAGGGACGTTGAGAGGGGACAGCTGGCAGCAAAGGGGGTTCCTTGGCCCAGGGTCCATCCCCCGGGGCGAGGACGGATGGAGAGAGGGGGAAGCTGGAGGGGAGGGGGCCTGGAGTCCATCCATGGGGCCAAGGAGGGACGTTGAGAGGGAAAAGCCAGCAGTGAGGGGGGTTCCTTGGCCCGGGGACCGTCCCCCGCGGCTCCGGGTGGTGGGGGGTCCCCCGGCCGTGCCGCCCCCCTCCCGCCCATCCCACACTCACCCAGCGGATGCCCTGGATGAGGGGCAGGCTGCCCCCCTCGCCCTCCAGCCGGATCTCGTAGCTGGAGCTCCGGAACAAGTGCATCCTCTTCAGGAGCACCGAGAGCCGGTTACCGTCAGCCCCGGCTCCCCCGGGGGGCGGCGGCGGCGGCGG
>NW_015090886.1:151978-154392 GCF_001431845.1 Calidris pugnax
GTTCTGCCAAAAGGAACTCTTTCTTTTAAAATAAACCCTGGATTTGGGGCTTTTTTATTAAAAAAAAAAAAAAAAAAGATTTAAAAATATATATATTTAAATAAGCCCCAAATAGCAAAGTGATGAGAAATGTCAGCTGCATCCAAGCAGTTTGGATGTGCGTCCTTGACACACTCCTGCTTCCTCTTTTGACCGGGCACCCCAGGGATTTTGGGGGTCACGCCAGGCTCCCCGGGACTGTCACTCCTTGGGGCCACCCCACACAGGCTCGGGGAGATAGGATCTCCCTGCGTGGCCTTGGGCAAATCCCTGGGCAGCCACGCGGGACGGGGACAGCGATCCTTCCTCCACCCCCTGCGTCGCCCCAGAGCCCTCGGAGGCAGAAAAGGCATTTTCTTGGAGACCTCGAGGCTTCGGGCGCCGCTGCAGCCTCCGGTTCTTCCGCAAACCGGGATCACAACAGCCACCCACGCGTGGAGGAGCCTCGTGCCGGGCTCTGTCACCACCGACACCGTGCCCGGGGTCCGCTCTCTGGGGCAGTGATTTGGTCCAGGGTCTCCAAACCGGAGCATCGGGGCTGCTGCGTAGCCGGCCTCCGGGCAAATCCCTCCCAGGATCCCGCTAAAGGACTCCCAGGCTTTTTGACTGGGAACCCAGTATGGCTACTGGTCTGAGTGGATCCCAGCCAGGCAGGGAGAGACGGGGCAATGCAGGGGCTGGATGAGGCCGGGTTCTGGCTGGAAAACACTTCAGGGAGTGACATTTCAAATGCACGGTGAGCAGTTCCCCGTCCTGGTCCAGTTTCCCCGCTGAGGCCCCAGGGGCAGAGCAGACGTGGGTGGGTTGGATGGAGGCGGCACGTCCTGGGCACTGGGGACACTGTGGAAACGGGCACAAAAGTTCCCGTTTGATCATTCTGCTGCAAAAGCTGCATTTTCTGCACCCTTTCCTTGAAGCCTGACACGGGGGTGGGTGTGTGTGTGAACGCACAGAGCACGGGCTCCTCCTGGCCCTTCTCACAGGGTGTTTTCTGTATTTACAACGTTAAAATATCCCCCTTTCCCAGGAAACCACCAGGGCTGAAAGCTTTTCCCCTCCCATCCCTGGATGGAGGCCCTTGCTCCAGGCACAGATTGTGGAGGGGAGGTGACGTGGGGATGGGGGCACGAGGTTTACCCCAAAACATGGCTGCGGGGGCTGTGCCAGCACCTTGTGCCAGCGAGATGGGGCTTCTGGCTTTGGGTCCCCTTGGAGTTGTGTGTGCATCTCCCTCATCCATGTGTGTGTCTCCCTCACCCGTGTGTTCATCTCCCCCACCCATGGGTGCATCTCGCCCACCCACGTGTGCATCTCCCCCACCCATGGGTGCATCTCGCCCACCCACGTGTGCATCTCCCCCACCCATGGGTGCATCTCGCCCACCCACGTGTGCATCTCCCCCACCCATGGGTGCATCTCGCCCACCCACGTGTGCATCTCCCCCACCCATGGGTGCATCTCGCCCACCCACGTGTGCATCTCCCCCACCCATGGGTGCATCTCGCCCACCCACGTGTGCATCTCCCCCACCCATGGGTGCATCTCGCCCACCCACGTGTGCATCTCCCCCACCCATGGGTGCATCTCGCCCACCCACGTGTGCATCTCCCCCACCCATGGGTGCATCTCGCCCACCCACGTGTGCATCTCCCCCACCCATGGGTGCATCTCGCCCACCCACGTGTGCATCTCCCCCACCCATGGGTGCATCTCGCCCACCCACGTGTGCATCTCCCCCACCCACATGTGTGTCTCCCTCACCCGTGTGTTCATCTCCCCCACCCATGGGTGCATCTCTCCCACCCACGTGTGCATCTCCCCCACCAATGTGTGTCTCCCCGACCTGTGAGTGCATCTCCCTCACCCTTTTGTGCATCTCCCTCATCCATGTGTGTCTCCCTCACCCATTTGTGCATCTCCCCCACCCATGGGTGCATCTCCCCCACCCACATGTGTGTCTCCCTCACCCGTGTGTGCATCTCCCCCATCCACATGTGCATCTCCCCCACCCACGTGTGCATCTCCCCCACCCATGTGTGTGTCTCCCCCACCTCATCCGTGTGTGTCTCCCCCACTCGTGTGTGCATCTCCCCCATCCACATGTGCATCTCCCCCATCCATGTGTGTGTCTCCCCCACCCACGTGTGCATCTCTCCCATGTCACACCGATGGCCCCAGGAGAGCTCCAAAGCTGTCATTTCCCGGGTGTCCATCCATCCACTCCAGGTGGCACCGGGTGTGCAACACGCACAAACCTCACACTAAACAATCCTGGGCTCTCAGCCCCGCGTTTTTCCGCCCCTCCCAGCCCCTGCAGCCCATTTTAAAGGAAACCTCCCTGGCTCCAGCCCCCTCCCCCCGCCGCCCGCAACGGG
>NW_015090886.1:155415-158732 GCF_001431845.1 Calidris pugnax
AGGGGGGTTGGAACTTGATGATCTTTGAGGTCCCTTCCAACCCAAACCATTCTATGATTATTCTATGAATTAGAAGAGAAATCAGTCCTGTGAGCTACAGGGGATGTGGCTCATCTGACAGCAGAGCTCTCCCCACCAGTGATGGCCAGAGCGGGATCCCAGTTGGGGATTAACCCAGCACCCAACATCCCCAGATGCTGCTGCACCCATGCCCTTCCCCCAGTGCAGGCCAGGCTCAGGAATGCCGGAGGGTTGCCGCCGGAGCCGCAGCCCTGTGCCGAGCCGTCGTGCCGGGTCACCGGCTCCGGCCGCAGGGACACGTTTCCAACAGGCCGCCCCGGCTGCCGAGGCCGATTGGCTCCGAGCAGCGAGCTCCTGCCTCGCCATAAAATGCAAACAGGGCAGCTCTGCTTTATCTAAGTCCTTATCGCTGTATTTAACTTGCTCATTTTATCTGCGCTTGAATAATAATTAATCTCACGCAGCGGGCAGGCCCGGCCCCGTGGAAATGCACCTTCCGTGCGGAGCGTGTTGGGCTCCGGGGACCTGCCGGGGCCGGGTGACTTTGGGGAGGGAGAGCTTTGGGTGCTGGTGTTCCCAGATCTTTCCCAGTGAAACTGGTGGTGCTGGTGTTGGTGCTGTTTGACCCCTCAGATCTCACCAGTGCTCAGCCCCTCGGTGGGAGCTACGCACATCCCTTAACAAGATCCTTCAGGACTGGGATGGGATAATTCATAAGAACAGCTTTTAACATCCATGTTTTGGCAAAAAAAAAAAAAAAAAGAGTTAAAAAAATAAATTATTCCCATTTTCCTGGGTAGTTCAGGGCACAAATGATTTAGTGTGGCGTTGTCACCTCCTGTCTCCCTGCGATTTACTGCCGGGTCGTGATGCCCCCAGCGTGGGCACCGCAGCCCCCGTGGCAGCCGGAGTCCCCCCTGGCAATGCTGGAGCCAAGGGCTCGCCGCTGTCGGGCACCTCCCCATTGTTCGTTAGCACAAATCACTAATTTCCAGGCTGCTCTGACACGCACCCGCCACCCCTTGTCACCAAAGGGCCACGGTAGGACATGCCTGTTCCCTGGGAGATGAGAAGCTCCCCGAGGTCTGGGAGCTGCGACCAGTGTTCCCAGTCGGCATCCCTACAATAAACCCCACCAGCAGCATTGGGAAACCCTCCCTGGCCCCTTCCCAGGGGCTGTAAATCAGAGCAGGGTTTGCAGGGTGACAGGGAAGGCTGGCGTTTGCTCTCCGGGGCTCCCCATGGCCCTGGCTCCCCAACTCCCGGCACTCGGCAAAGCCATCCCCCTCGGCGGTGGGGACAGCAGTGGGGCAGGGGGCAGCGGCCGAGTTTTGGGGTCGTTTCCCTGGTTGAGGGACTCGGCATTCCCAGGGCGAGTGCCCAGACGTTGCCTACAGCCTGGAGCTTTAAATAGATGTGCATAAATAAAGGTGGCGGCAGAAATAGCCTATTCCTGGGGTGATGGGGAGGGCTGGGAGGATGGGGCAATGGTGGGGACTGGGAGGGTGGTGAGATGGTGAGGAGTGGGAGGATGGGGAGATGGTGAGGACTGGGAAGATGGGGAGATGATGAGAACTGTGAGGATGGGGAGATGGTGAGGAGTGGGAGGATGGGGAGATGGTGAGGACTGGGAGGATGGGGAGATGGTGAGGACTGGGAGGATGGGGAGATGGTGAGGACTGGGAGGATGGGGAGATGGTGAGGACTGGGAGGATGGGGAGATGGTGAGGACTGGGAGGATGGGGAGATGGTGAGGACTGGGAGGATGGGGAGATGGTGAGGACTGGGAGGATGGGGAGATGGTGAGGACTGGGAGGATGGGGAGATGGTGAGGACTGGGAGGATGGTGCAATTGTAAGAACTGGGAGGATGGAGTGATGGTAGGTACTGGGACGGTGAGGTGAAAGCAATGGGCAGGGGGAAAAATTAGGGGGTGCTGCCATGGGGCTGGGGTGCAGCTCCGCCAAGGGCAGTGGTCCCCACTGAGCCCCCGTGTGTGCCCACACCAGGGGGGGGGTGCTGCTTTGGTGGGGACCACTGTCAGCTTGGACCCCCCCCACCAATGTGTGTCTCCCCCACCTGTGTGTGCATCTCCCTCACCCTTTTGTGCATCTCCCTCATCCATGTGTGTCTCCCTCACCCATTTGTGCATCTCCCCCACCCATGGGTGCATCTCCCCCACCCACATGTGTGTCTCCCTCACCCGTGTGTGCATCTCCCCCATCCACATGTGCATCTCCCCCACCCACGTGTGCATCTCCCCCACCCATGTGTGTGTCTCCCCCACCTCATCCGTGTGTGTCTCCCCCACTCGTGTGTGCATCTCCCCCATCCACATGTGCATCTCCCCCATCCATGTGTGTGTCTCCCCCACCCACGTGTGCATCTCTCCCATGTCACACCGATGGCCCCAGGAGAGCTCCAAAGCTGTCATTTCCCGGGTGTCCATCCATCCACTCCAGGTGGCACCGGGTGTGCAACACGCACAAACCTCACACTAAACAATCCTGGGCTCTCAGCCCCGCGTTTTTCCGCCCCTCCCAGCCCCTGCAGCCCATTTTAAAGGAAACCTCCCTGGCTCCAGCCCCCTCCTGCCGCAGCCCGAAGCGGGGTGATGGAAGGAGAGTTTGGCAGTGACAAAGGCGGCTCTGGGTTCAAGGAACCTCCCCCCTGCTCGGCTGCCTGTCGCTGGCTGGCAAAGCCCACCCGGGAGGGTGGATTCTTGGGAGCTGCTCCTGCTCTCGAGGAGCTGGTGGTGGGATGGAAACGCTGGCGGGGCAGCGGGCCAGGATCCATCCGAGGGAGGATGCTGGCTCGGCCGCTGCAGGGAGGAACCTTTGGAAAGTTCCCCGGCCCGATGGAAAGCGCTCTGGGCTGCCTCGTGCTTTGCACATCAAGGATCCGCTCACCTTTGACAGGCCCCTGGGTCTCTGCTGACATGGGCGAGGGCTCCCCGCCTTGCACAGACATGCCCCCCCAATGCAAATTAGAGCCAATTAAGAGAAGGAGGAAAAGGTGTGAGGAAGGCAGGAGGCTCTTGGAGCGGCGTTTCCCCGGAGGAGCCCCACCTGAGCAGCTGCTGCAGAGGCAGCAAAACGTGCCAGGGACGTGACACCTGCCTTTGCCCCACCAAGGACCATGGCTGGTTCCTCTCCCTCCCCCCGCACCTTGGCTGATGCTTCCACCACCTCATCCCATCCACCCCCATCCCCACCCATCCACCCCCATCCCCACCCATCCATCCTCACCCCATCCCATCCCTAACCCCATCCCACCCCATCCTCCCCCATCCCACC
>NW_015090886.1:160077-165577 GCF_001431845.1 Calidris pugnax
CGCAGCGGGCAGGCCCGGCCCCGTGGAAATGCACCTTCCGTGCGGAGCGTGTTGGGCTCCGGGGACCTGCCGGGGCCGGGTGACTTTGGGGAGGGAGAGCTTTGGGTGCTGGTGTTCCCAGATCTTTCCCAGTGAAACTGGTGGTGCTGGTGTTGGTGCTGTTTGACCCCTCAGATCTCACCAGTGCTCAGCCCCTCGGTGGGAGCTACGCACATCCCTTAACAAGATCCTTCAGGACTGGGATGGGATAATTCATAAGAACAGCTTTTAACATCCATGTTTTGGCAAAAAAAAAAAAAAAAAGAGTTAAAAAAATAAATTATTCCCATTTTCCTGGGTAGTTCAGGGCACAAATGATTTAGTGTGGCGTTGTCACCTCCTGTCTCCCTGCGATTTACTGCCGGGTCGTGATGCCCCCAGCGTGGGCACCGCAGCCCCCGTGGCAGCCGGAGTCCCCCCTGGCAATGCTGGAGCCAAGGGCTCGCCGCTGTCGGGCACCTCCCCATTGTTCGTTAGCACAAATCACTAATTTCCAGGCTGCTCTGACACGCACCCGCCACCCCTTGTCACCAAAGGGCCACGGTAGGACATGCCTGTTCCCTGGGAGATGAGAAGCTCCCCGAGGTCTGGGAGCTGCGACCAGTGTTCCCAGTCGGCATCCCTACAATAAACCCCACCAGCAGCATTGGGAAACCCTCCCTGGCCCCTTCCCAGGGGCTGTAAATCAGAGCAGGGTTTGCAGGGTGACAGGGAAGGCTGGCGTTTGCTCTCCGGGGCTCCCCATGGCCCTGGCTCCCCAACTCCCGGCACTCGGCAAAGCCATCCCCCTCGGCGGTGGGGACAGCAGTGGGGCAGGGGGCAGCGGCCGAGTTTTGGGGTCGTTTCCCTGGTTGAGGGACTCGGCATTCCCAGGGCGAGTGCCCAGACGTTGCCTACAGCCTGGAGCTTTAAATAGATGTGCATAAATAAAGGTGGCGGCAGAAATAGCCTATTCCTGGGGTGATGGGGAGGGCTGGGAGGATGGGGTGATGGTGAGAACTGTGAGGATGGGGAGATGGTGAGGAGTGGGAGGATGGGGAGATGGTGAGGACTGGGAAGATGGGGAGATGATGAGAACTGTGAGGATGGGGAGATGGTGAGGACTGGGAGGATGGGACAATGGTGAGAACTGGGAGGATGGGGAGATGGTGAGAACTGGGAGGATGGGGCAATGGTTGGGACTGGGAGGATGGGGAGATGGTGAGAACTGTGAGGATGGGGAGATGGTGAGGACTGGGAGGATGGGGAGATGGTGAGGACTGGGAGGATGGTGCAATTGTAAGAACTGGGAGGATGGAGTGATGGTAGGTACTGGGACGGTGAGGTGAAAGCAATGGGCAGGGGGAAAAATTAGGGGGTGCTGCCATGGGGCTGGGGTGCAGCTCCGCCAAGGGCAGTGGTCCCCACTGAGCCCCCGTGTGTGCCCACACCAGGGGGGGGGTGCTGCTTTGGTGGGGACCACTGTCAGCTTGGACCCCTCCAGCCCACCCCAGAACCCCCTCCATGCCTTTTCTGGGGTGCTTTCCCGGCCTTTCCCCTGTGCCAGCAAGATCTACGAGGCCAATTTAAAGCCCTCTCCATCTCCAGGCTCCTCTCGGCTTCTTTCGTAAATCAAATTGGGGATAAAATAGCATTCCAGGAACGCAGCGGGCCGGCCCCGGCCTTCTGTGGGAAAAGCAGCAAACGCACAGTGTCAGCACTGAATAAAGCTTGAGAGATGTCAGAATAATTCTCTTTATAGCTCCAGGGCTGGCCTTTCCCAGCAAGGATGGGGTACCCGCGCCGGTCGGCGGCTCCCGGGGGACTCCCCCTGCCTGCAGTGGGGCCGTGCCAGCCCAGCACCACGGTGGGTGGCTCTTGGGGTTGAGGGGTTCTTGGGACCAGGGCCATGGATTTGCACGGGCAGCATCATAGAATCATAGACTCACAGAAAGGTTTGGGTTGGAAGGGATCTTAAAGCCCCTAAATCCAGTCCCCCACCCTGCCCTGGGCAGGGACACCTCCCACAACACCAGGTTGCTCCAAGCCCCCTCCAACTTGCCCTTGAACCCCTCCAGGGATGGGGCAGCCACAGCTTCTCTGGGCAACCTGGGCCAGGCTGGGGAAAGGCTGAGGGACCTGGGGCTGTTCAGATGGAGAAGAGAAGGCTGAGGGGGGGTCTCATTGATGATGAACAATAGCTAAAGGGCAGGGGGCAAGAGGACAGGGCCAGACTCTTCCCAGTGGTGCCCAGTGACAGGACAAGGGGCAATGGGCACAAAATGGGACATGGGAAGTTCCATCTCAACACTGAGGAGAAATGTCTCTGCTGTGAGGGTGTCAGAGCCCTGGAAGAGGCTGCCCAGAGAGGGTGGGGGGTCTCCTGCTCTGGAGAGATTCCAGGCCCCCCCGGATGAATCCAAGCTGCTCTGGGTGACCCTGCTCTGGCCGGGGGTTGGAGGAGATGATCTCCAGAGGTCCCTTCCCACCCCAGCCAGTCTGGGACCCTGTGAGCTGCGCGGGGGCCGTTCATACCCCTGGGACCATCCTGAAATGGAGCCACAGACACACGGGGCAGCGAAACCCCAAAACCTGCTCCTCCTCCGGCCCCCGTTACCCAGAGGCAGAAGGAGTTAAATACTGCTGTTTCCCTTACACCACCTCTTTTCCCTTGGTTCCATGAAAATTGGTGGCGGGGTCTAGTGCATTTGCCCAGAAGAAGCTCAAGAAGAAATGGCTGAACTCTTTGTGTTGCTGACGGGTCTATTTGCTGGCAGATGGTTATAGAAGAAATCTTTTATATTTATCATCTCTTTGGCTTACCAGGACAAGATAACAAATTGGTGTTGAAAATACGATTCTGGGGAAAATGGCTTTAAATTACTGCACTCTAAGCATGTTGGTTTATTCTTTAATGTACCTACTTTATGTATTTCTTTTCCTCAAACTATATATATTTCCTTTTTATTGGCTAAGCCTTTCCTAATTTATATTTTCATTACTTTGATTAATACTGCTTCCACGGTGACATTATTATTCCAATGCAGTTTTGCAAGTGTCTTACTGAAACACTTGGCGTTAAATAATCTTCGGATTTAGTCTGCATGATTTGTAATTTAATAAGCAGTCCCACTCCTGCGTTTTATCTCCTAATTGGTACAGAATTAGCAGCTATTCTTGAATTAACACACCCTATTGTAAGTTTTTTTTCTTTTTTTTTTTATTTTGTGGAAAAGAAAAGAGCTATAGGTATTATTTTAGCCGTAGTGTTTAGCAGCACCTATAGCCCTATGAGCCATTTTGGGATCATCGATGGGATTGTCACTTGAGCAGGAATACGCTGCTGTGGAGGTGATGCTGCTCCTTCAGGAAGGAAGATTTCCATCTCCCCGGCAGTCGCAGTTGATACTCCTTTAATTATCATTTGGAGAACGTGATGCATCTTGTTCTCCCGGTATTTCCATACCACTTCGCCGCTGCCAATCCTTCCTGAAACACCGTTCCCAGATTTGCGTCTCTGAAGAGCAGCGAATGCTTCAGATCTGAGTCCAGCTAGAGCTTTATCATCAGCCCTCCAGAAACCCGTGGCTCCCACCCCCCTCTGCAGAAAAACTATCTCTAAATCAGGAACAATCAGCGTTACGGTTGGTCTAGAAGCGGCAGATTTCGCTTGGGAAAAGCGAGATTAAAGCGAGCCCTCGGCCGCGTTGGGTTGTGCGGGAGGGGGGGTGCCCAGAAAAAGGGGCATTTTTAAATCCAAATTCAGCCCTGAACTCAACCCTAAGCCTAAAATTAACCCTAACCCCATCCCACCTGGTGTCAGCACCCCTGGGCCAGTGGGTCTGGGTGCAGAGGAGGGTCCTAGACAAGTCTGATTTATGGACATGAACCAACCCAAGGAGGAAAACCAGGCTCTGGACCAGTTTTCCCGGCTGCAAACGCACCTCTCCGGGCTCCCACCACGGCCGAGGCCCCTTGGAAATGCTCACACTCAGAGGTTTTGCTTTACAAAAAGTCCTTGAGACCCAGGGAGGAGACACTGAGTCACCGAGACACTACACCAGGAGACAGAGACGGGGGGGAGGCTGAGACGGGGCGGCTCGGTGGCATCTGAGGGACCACGTCCCCCAGACCCAGCACCAACACACTGAATTACAGACCATGGTGGGGTTCACAGCGACCCGGGTCTGGTAAGACCCTGCAGAGACCATGAGGAACCAGCAGGCAGCTGTGGGGAGGTTAAATAAAGATTAATGAGAGAAGAAAAAAACAATAGTTTTTCCTAAAAGGCCATTTTAAGGCAGCGTTTCTAACCCTCCCTCGAACCAGGAAGGGCTGGGACCTCCCCATTTCCTTAACTTTTCCTTCTTCCTTTTGTCTCTGAGTCTTTAGCATTCACAAGATCTAAACATTTTATTTTGTTTTATTTTTCCCCAGTTATTCCCATATATGAAATGTTTCTTTAAAGGAGAAAAAAAAAAAAAAATAAGCCTCAAGGACAAATTCTCCGGAGATGAGTGGGATAAAATACCAGCCCGGCTCCAGCGGTCTGAAAACAAACAGGGCTACCCCCATCTCCAGCGATTTTCCTCCTTTTGTTCCCAGATCCAGGCACCATCCAGCTTCCCCACCTACGGCGCGGGGCGGAGGGAGGAGGAGGAGGAAGGCGATGCCTCATCCGGTAAATCCGGCTGTTTCCCAGCTGTTGCCGTGACTTTGCAGGAGCAATAACCAGGAGGAAGACTCTGCTCTGAGCAACCCGGCCACCAGGTGCTGGTGGTGGAGAAAAGGGCCAAGGTCCAAATCTCTGCAAAATTCAGATGCCATCCAGAGCTGCCCGGTTGTTGTGGGCAGTGCCGAGGAGGCAGGAAGCCGCTTTTTGGGTGGAGAAGCAAAAAAAACATCGTTAGGTTTAGAAATGCGAGCGGGCCACATCCGAGCTGTTGAACAGGAAGGTCTGAAGAGGTTCCTCCTCCTTTTCCCCACTTGCTCATTCCCATCTCGTCTGCCTGTGCCAGAGGTTTCCACCCCTCAGAGCAGGGCCACCCACAGGCGCTTGGGCTGGGGATGGTGTCCTGGGGTGGGGATGTCCCAGGGTAGGGATGATGTCCCAGGGTGAGGATGGTGTCCTGGGATGGGGATGATGTCCCTGAGCTGGGGATGGTGTCCTGGGATGGGGATGATGTCCCTGAGCTGGGGATGGTGTCCTGGGATGGGGATGATGTCCCTGAGCTGGGGATGGTGTCCTGGGATGGGGATGATGTCCCTGAGCTGGGGATGGTGTCCTGGGATGGGGATGATGTCCCTGAGCTGGGGATGGTGTCCTGGGATGGGGATGATGTCCCTGAGCTGGGGATGGTGTCCTGGGGTGGGGATGGTGTCCCTGAGCTGGGGATAGTGTCCTGGAGTGGGGATGTCCCAGGGTGGGGACGATGTCCCAGGGTGAGGATGGTGTCCTGGGGTGGGGATGGTGTCCCAGGGT
>NW_015090886.1:166359-176138 GCF_001431845.1 Calidris pugnax
GATGGTGAGAACTGTGAGGATGGGGAGATGGTGAGGAGTGGGAGGATGGGGAGATGGTGAGGACTGGGAAGATGGGGAGATGATGAGAACTGTGAGGATGGGGAGATGGTGAGGACTGGGAGGATGGGACAATGGTGAGAACTGGGAGGATGGGGAGATGGTGAGAACTGGGAGGATGGGGCAATGGTTGGGACTGGGAGGATGGGGAGATGGTGAGAACTGTGAGGATGGGGAGATGGTGAGGACTGGGAGGATGGGGAGATGGTGAGGACTGGGAGGATGGTGCAATTGTAAGAACTGGGAGGATGGAGTGATGGTAGGTACTGGGACGGTGAGGTGAAAGCAATGGGCAGGGGGAAAAATTAGGGGGTGCTGCCATGGGGCTGGGGTGCAGCTCCGCCAAGGGCAGTGGTCCCCACTGAGCCCCCGTGTGTGCCCACACCAGGGGGGGGGTGCTGCTTTGGTGGGGACCACTGTCAGCTTGGACCCCTCCAGCCCACCCCAGAACCCCCTCCATGCCTTTTCTGGGGTGCTTTCCCGGCCTTTCCCCTGTGCCAGCAAGATCTACGAGGCCAATTTAAAGCCCTCTCCATCTCCAGGCTCCTCTCGGCTTCTTTCGTAAATCAAATTGGGGATAAAATAGCATTCCAGGAACGCAGCGGGCCGGCCCCGGCCTTCTGTGGGAAAAGCAGCAAACGCACAGTGTCAGCACTGAATAAAGCTTGAGAGATGTCAGAATAATTCTCTTTATAGCTCCAGGGCTGGCCTTTCCCAGCAAGGATGGGGTACCCGCGCCGGTCGGCGGCTCCCGGGGGACTCCCCCTGCCTGCAGTGGGGCCGTGCCAGCCCAGCACCACGGTGGGTGGCTCTTGGGGTTGAGGGGTTCTTGGGACCGGGGCCATGGATTTGCACAGGCAGCGTCATAGAATCATAGACTTACAGAAAGGTTTGGGTTGGAAGGGACCTTAAAGCCCCTAAATCCAGTCCCCCACCCTGCCCTGGGCACAGACACCTCCCACCACACCAGGTTGCTCCAAGCCCCCTCCAACTTGCCCTTGAACCCCTCCAGGGATGGGGCAGCCACAGCTTCTCTGGGCAACCTGGGCCAGGCTGGGGAAAGGCTGAGGGACCTGGGGCTGTTCAGATGGAGAAGAGAAGGCTGAGGGGGGGTCTCATTGATGATGAACAATAGCTAAAGGGCAGGGGGCAAGAGGACAGGGCCAGACTCTTCCCAGTGGTGCCCAGTGACAGGACAAGGGGCAATGGGCACAAAATGGGACATGGGAAGTTCCATCTCAACACTGAGGAGAAATGTCTCTGCTGTGAGGGTGTCAGAGCCCTGGAAGAGGCTGCCCAGAGAGGGTAGGGGGTCTCCTGCTCCAGAGAGATTCCAGGCCTCCCCGGATGAATCCAACTTGCTCTGGGTCACCCTGCTCTGGCCGGGGGTTGGGGGAGATGATCTCGGCCCCCCCGGATGAATCCAAGCTGCTCTGGGTGACCCTGCTCTGGCCGGGGGTTGGGGGAGATGATCTCCAGAGGTCCCTCCCCACCCCAGCCAGTCTGGGACCCTGTGAGCTGCGCGGGGGCCATTCATACTCCTGGGACCACCCCGAAACGGAGCCACAGACACACGTGGCAGAGAAACCCCAAAACCTGCTCCTCCTCAGGCCCCCGTTACCCAGAGGCAGAAGGAGTTAAATACTGCTGTTTCCCTTACACCACCTCTTTTCCCTTGGTTCCATGAAAATTGGTGGCGGGGTCTAGTGCATTTGCCCAGAAGAAGCTCAAGAAGAAATGGCTGAACTCTTTGTGTTGCTGACGGGTCTATTTGCTGGCAGATGGTTATAGAAGAAATCTTTTATATTTATCATCTCTTTGGCTTACCAGGACAAGATAACAAATTGGTGTTGAAAATACGATTCTGGGGAAAATGGCTTTAAATTACTGCACTCTAAGCATGTTGGTTTATTCTTTAATGTACCTACTTTATGTATTTCTTTTCCTCAAACTATATATATTTCCTTTTTATTGGCTAAGCCTTTCCTAATTTATATTTTCATTACTTTGATTAATACTGCTTCCACGGTGACATTATTATTCCAATGCAGTTTTGCAAGTGTCTTACTGAAACACTTGGCGTTAAATAATCTTCGGATTTAGTCTGCATGATTTGTAATTTAATAAGCAGTCCCACTCCTGCGTTTTATCTCCTAATTGGTACAGAATTAGCAGCTATTCTTGAATTAACACACCCTATTGTAAGTTTTTTTTCTTTTTTTTTTTATTTTGTGGAAAAGAGAAGAGCTATAGGTATTATTTTAGCCATAGTGTTTAGCAGCACCTATAGCCCTATGAGCCATTTTGGGCTCATCGATTGGATTGTCACTCGAGCAGGAATACGCTGCTGTGGAGGTGATGCTGCTCCTTCAGGAAGGAAGATTTCCATCTCCCTGGCAGTCGCAGTTGATACTCCTTTAATTATCATTTGGAGAACGTGATGCATCTTGTTCTCCCGGTATTTCCATACCACTTCGCCGCTGCCAATCCTTCCTGAAACACCGTTCCCAGATTTGCGTCTCTGAAGAGCAGCGAATGCTTCAGATCTGAGTCCAGCTAGAGCTTTATCATCAGCCCTCCAGAAACCCGTGGCTCCCACCCCCCTCCGCAGAAAAACTATCTCTAAATCAGGAACAATCAGCGTTATGGTTGGTCTAGAAGCGGCAGATTTCGCTTGGGAAAAGCGAGATTAAAGCGAGCCCTCGGCCGCGTTGGGTCGTGCGGGAGAGGGGGGTGCCCAGAAAAAGGGGCATTTTTTAATCCAAATCCAGCTCTAAATTCAACCCTAAGCCTAAAATTAACCCTAACCCCATCCCACCTGGTGTCAGCACCCCTGGGCCAGTGGGTCTGGGTGCAGAGGAGGGTCCTAGACAAGTCTGATTTATGGACATGAACCAACCCAAGGAGGAAAACCAGGCTCTGGGCCAGTTTTCCTGGCTGCAAACGCACCTCTCCGGGCTCCCACCACGGCCGAGGCCCCTTGGAAATGCTCACACTCAGAGGTTTTGCTTTACAAAAAGTCCTTGAGACCCACGGAGGAGACACTGAGTCACCGAGACACTACAGCAGGAGACGGAGACGGGGGGGAGGCTGAGACGGGGCGGCTCGGTGGCATCTGAGGGACCACGTCCCCCAGACCCAGCACCAACACACTGAATTACAGACCATGGTGGGGTTCACAGCGACCCGGGTCTGGTAAGACCCTGCAGAGACCATGAGGAACCAGCAGGCAGCTGTGGGGAGGTTAAATAAAGATTAATGAGAGAAGAAAAAAACAATAGTTTTTCCTAAAAGGCCATTTTAAGGCAGCGTTTCTAACCCTCCCTCGAACCAGGAAGGGCTGGGACCTCCCCATTTCCTTAACTTTTCCTTCTTCCTTTTGTCTCTGAGTCTTTAGCATTCACAAGATCTAAACATTTTATTTTGTTTTATTTTTCCCCAGTTATTCCCATATATGAAATGTTTCTTTAAAGGAGAAAAAAAAAAAAAAATAAGCCTCAAGGACAAATTCTCCGGAGATGAGTGGGATAAAATACCAGCCCGGCTCCAGCGGTCTGAAAACAAACAGGGCTACCCCCATCTCCAGCGATTTTCCTCCTTTTGTTCCCAGATCCAGGCACCATCCAGCTTCCCCACCTACGGCGCGGGGCGGAGGGAGGAGGAGGAGGAAGGCGATGCCTCATCCGGTAAATCCGGCTGTTTCCCAGCTGTTGCCGTGACTTTGCAGGAGCAATAACCAGGAGGAAGACTCTGCTCTGAGCAACCCGGCCACCAGGTGCTGGTGGTGGAGAAAAGGGCCAAGGTCCAAATCTCTGCAAAATTCAGATGCCATCCAGAGCTGCCCGGTTGTTGTGGGCAGTGCCGAGGAGGCAGGAAGCCGCTTTTTGGGTGGAGAAGCAAAAAAAACATCGTTAGGTTTAGAAATGCGAGCGGGCCACATCCGAGCTGTTGAACAGGAAGGTCTGAAGAGGTTCCTCCTCCTTTTCCCCACTTGCTCATTCCCATCTCATCTGCCTTTGCCAGAGGTTTCCACCCCTCAGAGCAGGGCCACCCACAGGCGCTCGGGCTGGGGATGGTGTCCTGGGGTGGGGATGTCCCAGGGTAGGGATGATGTCCCAGGGTGAGGATGGTGTCCTGGGATGGGGATGATGTCCCTGAGCTGGGGATGGTGTCCTGGAGTGGGGATGTCCTGAGGTGGGGATGATGCCCCTGAGCTGGGGATGGTGTCCTGGGATGGGGATGATGCCCCTGAGCTGGGGATGGTGTCCTGGGATGGGGATGATGTCCCTGAGCTGGGGATGGTGTCCTGGGGTGGGGATGGTGTCCCTGAGCTGGGGATAGTGTCCTGGAGTGGGGATGTCCCAGGGTGGGGACGATGTCCCAGGGTGAGGATGGTGTCCTGGGGTGGGGATGGTGTCCCAGGGTAAGGATGGTGTCCTGGGGTGGGGATGATCTCCCTCGGGTCCAGAGAAGGGCAATGGAGCTGGTGAGGGGTCGGTGGGGATGGTGTTCTGGGGTGGGGATGGTGTTCTGGGGTGGAGATGATGTCCCAGGGTGGGCAGCAGCGGCTGCCGTGGGCTCCTGCTAATGCAGAACAGGCACAAACTGCCAGGAGAAGGTCTGCCGAGGGGCTGGCAACCATCCCTGGCTCCAGCTCTCCGTGCAGTCAGCCAGGACACGGAGCTGGATTTCACTCAGCCTCAGAGCACTCGCACGGCAAAATGAACAGCCCTGCAGAAAAATGGGCATTAGAACACCCCACTGCCCCCTTCTCCGGGGCCATCGTGTCCCCACGTGCCTCCCACCCAGTCCCATGGGAGCAGGGATTCCCTGACGGTGTGATGTGCGTCGTGCCCTGAGACATCACCCAGAGCAGCCCACGGGGAAACAAGGACCGAGCCCCGGGGCTGCTCCTCCGGCTCCCCTCATTCTGTCCGCTCAGTGAATCTTTAATTAGGCCGTGCAAATTCCAGCAGCTTCTAATCAACTTCATCCCCAGAACAGCCTGAGGTTGCCGTTGTGTCCCATGTGTCGGTGACTGCCCACCCCTCCGCTTGGTCAGGGATGCCGGCCAAGAAGGGGCACGGGTCCAGGACAGGGACAATGCAGAGGCTGAGGGAATTGTGGAAACCACATCTCCTCGAGCTTAACATCCCAAAAAAAGCTGACCATCAGCTGGACACGGGGCAGGACTCCTGTCTGGTGATTGCGGTTCTCTCCTGGGCAAGGAAGGAGGATGTAAAGAATGATCACCCCCAGGCACCTCCAGGCACACTCAGCTTCTCCTTACCTGGGGAATCCTCCTGCAAATTTGGGGTTTGTTGCTCTATGGATGTAGAAAATCCCATTTGCTGAGGGGGTGTCGGGGGGATGCTGATCCTGGTGGCCCTGCTTTTCCACCTGGGGACCAACATGCTTTTGCATCGTGACATCAAGCTGATCAAAAAACTGACAACTGCCCTAAACCAGACTCTTTAGGCATCGATGCCTAAATTAGGTGCCAGCTGCCTGACCTGCCCTCAGTGCTGGCAGGGATTGGAGGTGCAACCGCTTCTGGGATGCAATTCTGAGCTGTCTGAGACCTTCACCTCGGGAGGAGGTGACGGAGGAGGTGACTCATGCCCCCAAGTGCCTGTTTCTCTCCCCAGGGCTGGCCCGGACACGCAGGTCTGCAGGGCAACAGCCTGCCCAGGGTGATGTCAGCCCCTCCTGGGTTCCTATCACAACGAACATCACTGCTCGCATCCTGTTCCTGACGAAGGGATGCACTTGTTGGTCTCTTCTTCATCAGCTTGAGGTTGTTATCAGCCACAGCCCATCGTATTTCTGCACCTTGATTCTGCTCCTGCATCCTGGACTTCACCGGAGCTGGTACCCTCGGCCTTGAGCTGAGCTCCTCGACAGACCCGTCCTCCACAAAAAAGACATTGAGGGGCTGGAGCGGGTCCAGAGAAGGGCAATGGAGCTGGTGAGGGGTCTGGAGCACAAGTCTTATGAGGAGAGGCTGAGGGAGCTGGGGGTGTTCAGCCTGGAGAGGCATCGTCCCTGGAGGTTTTCAGAAGATGGGTTGACATGGTGGTGGAGGACATGGCTTAGTGATGTTTTTTTTTCCTCAGAGTTGGGTTGACGGTTGGACTAGATGATCTTGAAGGTCTCTTCCAACCTAGATGATCCTATGATTCCAAACCTGCCCTGTATCCCAGCAGCTCTCCCTGATCCCATCGCACCCAGAGCAGTTGGGATGCACCAACACAGACCTGGGTACCTGGACAGACCCAGCAGCTGATCCCCCACCGGCTCATGAGCCTCGTCTGGTGGATGGTTATTAATGAAGGAGAGTCGTTTCCTTCCTGTCAGCAAAGGTGAAGGAGCACAAGAGAATGGATTTCTTTAGGAATCGATGTACATTACGTCCGTGAGGCCACTTCATTCCACTTTCCACAGCAGCAATTACTCTTTCCCGGTATCTACCTGCGTCGATGTCCTGTCGTTTTCTGCAGGAACAGCCCAAGATCTCCTGAACCCAGCACCCAGCCTGGCCTGGAGACAGACCTGCCCACTTGTGATCTCCAGATCCCTCCCACAGCCTTTTAAAAGACACATTGACCATCTCCAAGGTCGGTCTAAATGATAGACCTGCTCCCCAAAACCTGCTCCCCCTCTTATACACCCCCAAATCCTTCTGGGTGACTTTTTGCCGTGGCCTGGTCTTCCGTAAATCATAGACTCACGGAGCAGTTTGGGCTGGAAGGGACCTCAAACCACCTCGCCCTGCCCTGGGCAGGGACACCTCCCACCAGACCAGGTTGCTCCAAGCACCGTCCAACTTGGCCTTGAACCCCTCCAGGAACGGGGCAGCCACAGCTTCTCTGATCCATTTGAACCTTGGGGATCTATTAAAAAAATCCACAGACTTTCTTGTTACTGATGAGGGCAGAGACACTTTCTACCTGTAAAAAACCCAAATTATTCCATCAAATCTTTTTATCTTTGCCCCAGCCGTTCGGGCAGACTCAGCAGAGATGGGTTGACACTCCAGAAGTAATCTCCAAATTTCTGCTGGGTAATTGGCGGAAAGTAGGTGTGAGAAGAGTCTGGGCAGAGAGCGGAGATGGAGCTGATTTCACCTGTTTTGACACAGAAGAGCTGACGGGCGTTTGCTGACGCCGCTCATTGTGCTTTCAGGTATGTGCACGCAGCATCTGAACTCCTGCGATCGCTGCAGGAGCCGTCAGGAAAGAGGGGGTTTTTTTTGCAGATCTCAGGGCTTTTATGCTAAAAACCCACTAACGGCATCCCCCTCCCCCAGGCAAAGGCACCCAGGACAAGCAGCCACCCATCCCAAGGGCACCCGATAGTTTATGAATGTCACCGAGTCTTTGAGGACCGTGCTCAGCCCCGGGGTGCCTCAGGCCGAGACTCGGGGTTGCTGAACCCAAACGAGTTGTGAGATGATCCGTGTTTTCACCAGTGACGGTGACCGGTGCCCGTGCAGCACCTCAGGCGTGAGGTGTGCGTGGAATAACGTCCCACGGCGCCGGCCGAGAAAGGCCGTTTCTCCTCCGAGCCCTGCGGTGAGCTCCCCCATGAATTTTTCCGATTCTTCAGCCAAGAATGTGATAAGGCTTCACGGGTCGGTCACCCTGCATAAACATCTTCTCCACTCTCAGATCCCATGACCTGCTCTTGAACTGGCGGCGCTGAATCCTCAGCCCCACCTCTCAGCCCCGGTGAACGTCAACCTTTGCAGACATGCCACGACTGTCCTCCAAAAATCAAGGATCCTTCGCATCCTCCCCACGTTCTCTGATGGTTTGTCACTTGTTCCCCTCCACTCAGCGCTCGTTGCACCATATCTGAATGCTGTGTCCAGTTTTGGGCCACCAATACGAGACAGATATCAATGAACTGGAGTGAATCCTGTGGAGGGCCACCAAGACTGCTTGAAGCTGGAGCACTGTTGGAAGCTGGAGCTTCTCCATGAGAAGCTGAGGACATGGGGCTTATTCAACCTAAAGAAAAGTCTTAAGGCCACAGAACAGCAGCCTTTTGCACCTACAAGGAGATTATTAAGAAGATGGAGTCAGGTTCTTCGTGGTCGTTCATGGCAGGAGGCTGAAATTGGAGAGATTCATGTGGGACATGTTGGGAGCTCCGGAACCCCCAACAGCAGAAAGACATGGAGCTGTTGGAGCGGGGCCAGAGGAGGCCACGGAGATGATCCATGGATGGAGCCCCTCTGCTGGGAGGGGGGACTGAGAGAGTTGGGGGGTTCAGCCTGGAGAAGAGAAGGCTCCGGGGAGACCTTGGAGCCCCTTCCAGTCCCTCAAGGGGCTCCAGGAAAGCTGGGGAGGGGGGACTCTTGATGAGGGAGGGGAGCGATGGGACAAAGGGGAAGGGTTTGACATTGAAAGAGGGGAGATGGAGCTGAGATGTGGGGAAGAAGTTCTTTGGTGTGAGGGTGGTGAGAGCCTGGCCCAGGTTGGCCAGAGAAGCTGTGGCTGCCCCATCCCTGGAGGGGTTCAAGGCCAGGTTGGAGGGGTCTTGGAGCAACCTGGTGTGGTGGGAGGTGTCCCTGCCCAGGGCAGGGGGGTGGAATGAGATGATCTTTAAGGTCCCTTCCAACCCAAACCATTCTGTGATTCCATGTTATATGGAGAAAGTCCAGCCTTGGTGGTTTTCCAGACCTGGCCGGACGCGGTGCAGGAGGGAAGGGGAGATGTTGCTTCAGGGCCGTGTCAGGCTGAAAGGGAAGGAGGCTGCTGCCATCTAGAGCAGGGACTCCTCTGCCTGAGGACACGGCAGCCAAACCGCATTTTCCCAGGCCTGGAAAGATCATCTTGGTGGAGACTAAACCCGGGAAATTAAGGAAAAAACATTACGAGCTGGAACGGAGCAAGTAATGGATTCCCAGGCTCTGGGCAGAGCATCCGTCCCGGCCGGCCTTGAGCGGCAGACGATGCGCCGCTTACATAAGTGCAATTAATAATTGATTCGAAATAGGTGGAAAAAGCCCATTCACGTCTCCATCACCGCTGCGAGGGTCTGTCCCCTGGGTTTCAGCCCAGCCAAACCCGGCTGCCAGCTCACAAGACGGGGGAAAAAAGTAAAGGAAAAAAGAAAAAAAGACAACGGAAAAGCCTCAAAACTATTTAAGAACTTTTTATGAGGTGTCCCCAAAGCCACAATCCCACAAGCGGGCAGGACGGGGCTGGCTGAAGAAGGAAAAGTCCCCAAGAGAGGAAGTGAAAGCCACACAAATGTCCCCAACCCCACGTGCTCCCCCATCTCCCAGTGTCCCTATGTCCCCTCTGGCCCCCACCTAACCCCATGGCCCCCCATATTTCCCCCATGCCTCCATGTCCCCCATGTCTTCTTGTGTCCCACATGTCCCCACTCCTGTGTCCCCACATGCCCCTGTGTCCCCACACCCCTATGTCCACCCGTGTCCCCCACGTCCTCCATGTCCCCACACCCCCTGCGTCCCCACTCCCTTATGTCCACCTGTGTCCCCCACGTCCCTCATGTCCCCACTCCCCTATATCCACCCGTGTCCCTCATGTCCCCACTCTTGTGTCCCCACGCCCTCTGTGTCCCCACTCCCCTATGTCCACCCATGTCCCCCATGTCCCCACTCCTGTGTCCCTCAGGCCCCCATGTCCCCACTCCCGTGTCCCCACACCCTCTGTGTCCCCAATCCCTTATGTCCACCTGTGTCCCCC
>NW_015090886.1:176447-177313 GCF_001431845.1 Calidris pugnax
CGAGGTGGCGGCGGGAGGGCTGCCGGGAGGGCTGCCGGAGGGGAGGGGGGGGGCCGGGGCCGGGGGCCGGCGCCTGAGGTAACTCCCGCCGGTGGGTGCTGAGGAACGGGGATGGCGGCGGGGGGTGAGGGCCGGGAGCGCCTTCCCGCGGAGGTGACGGGCTGGGAAAGGGGCGACTTCGCCTCAGCGGTGGTCCCCGGGACGAGGGGGGACAGGGCGGGGGGGGAGCAGCGCTGCCCCGGGGGGTGCAGGGCCCCGAGTGAGGGTGGAGGAGCCCAAACCCCCCCCCCCCCCCCATGCTCCCAGAGCCTCCATCTGCAGCCCAGACCTGGCAGTGGTGGCTCTTGGGGACAATATGCTCCCCAAAGCCGGGTGTCCACCCTCCCTTGGACGGGAAGAGCGCTGGAGTTTGCCTGGGATGAAAACCACAAGAGTGTTTTCCAAAATCTTGGCCACCCTGAAGTCACCAGCTGGAGTGTCGCTGGTGACGGTGCCAGCAGGATGTCCTGGACACCCAGTGGGTGGCTGTGTCTCTGTCTGGTGACCCAGATGTTTGAATCCTGAGGGATAAACCAAGAGGAAAGGTTCTGCTTGGCTAAGGAGCAGGAAAGCTCCTTGGAAGAGGCTGCCCAGAGAAGTGGTGGAGTCACCATCCCTGGGGGGGGACTCTTGGTCAGGGAGGGGAGTGATGGGACAAGGGGGAAGGGTTTGACACTGAAAGAGGGGAGATGGAGCTGAGATGTGGGGAAGATCTTCTTTGGTGTGAGGGTGGTGAGAGCCTGGCCCAGGTTGGCCAGAGAAGCTGTGGCTGCCCCATCCCTGGAGGGGTTCAAGGGCAGGTTGGAGGGGGCTTGGAGCAACCTGGT
>NW_015090886.1:177323-189147 GCF_001431845.1 Calidris pugnax
GAGCACCAAACGGCCTGAGAAGGTTTTGAAGGTTTAAGTCGTGATGAGTCCCCAGCACCCTGGGCTGCGTCCCCAGCCCCGTGACCAGCAGGGTGAGGGGGGGGACTCTGCCCCTCTGCTTCCCTCTGGGGAGACCCCCCCCCAGTGCTGCCTCCAGCTCTGGGGCCACCAACATCCCAAGGACATGGAGCTGTTGGATGGAGCCAGAGGAGGCCCCGGAGATGATCCATGGATGGAGCCCCTCTGCTGGGAGGGGGGGCTGAGAGAGTTGGGGGGTTCAGCCTGGAGAAGAGAAGGCTCCGGGGAGACCTTGGAGCCCCTTCCAGGCCCTCAAGGGGCTCCAGGAGAGATGAGGGGGGACTCTTGGTCAGGGAGGGGAGTGATGGGACAAGGGGGAAGGGTTTGACACTGAAAGAGGGGAGATGGAGCTGAGATGTGGGGAAGAAGTTCTTTGGTGTGAGGGTGGTGAGAGCCTGGCCCAGGTTGGCCAGAGAAGCTGTGGCTGCCCCATCCCTGGAGGTGTTCAAGGGCAGGTTGGAGGGGGCTTGGAGCAACCTGGTGTGGTGGGAGGTGTCCGTGCCCAGGGCAGGGGGGTGGGATGAGATGATCTCCAAAGTCCCTTCCCACCCCAAATTTGGCTTGTGCCTGGGTGGGGACAGCGTTGACACCAGGCTGCTGCCACATGGCAGGGCCCTTCCCTCCACGCTGTGAGTTTCTCTTAATGTCAGTGGCAAAGCTGGTGACACTGGGCTTGTGGCAGGGAGGGGAAGCTCCATGTGGCGGGTGTAGCAGATAACAACTGTATTTGATTTTGGGACTTGGGTGGGCTACACTCTGTTTTGGGAAGCCTCCAGGTGCTGCTTTTGTGATGTGCCCAGGAGCTCCCGACCTCCTGGAAGGACTTGTTGCACTCTTAAAGAGAGTGACTTTTAATAAAAACTCTTTGGGAGGCTTTAGCTCACAGCGTCTGGCTGCATTTGCGACTTGAAATGAAAACCCGTGGTTTGTGGGCCACGTTAACTGCATCTGTTGGTGCTCATCCCTTAGGAAAAATGGAAATTAACTTGTGTATTTTATAACCTCGCCTCTTGAGAAGGCGGAATCGTTCAAGTCTTCTCCTTGCTACCAAGAAGGTTTTTACAACAGCATCTCGCAGACTCGTTTGTGGTGGAACAGCTTTAGTTAATGATGGTGTGTAACTCGCAATGGTATGGAAGGAAAAACCTCTAAGAGTTTGAGGCTTAAATTGCATGTGGGCGTCCGAGTAAGCCCCATACACCAGCCAGCCTTGATACTGAAAGGGATTTTATTTTAAACTTACAGTTGGAAAGCCACTTTGCTGACTTTCCTGGTGAAATTTTGGTCTGGCAATCTATATTTACATGCATTCTGTATTTTTAGGAAAGAAAAACACCAGCCTCCTGACGTTTATATCCACTGAAAGAGTCTGTGCCAGATGCCCTGAAACAGGCGATTGAGCTACTTTTTGTAGGGGCCAGAAACTGGGAGCTGCGTCTTAAGGTCCACTGAAATCAGGGAGCTTGAGATGCCTGCGTCGGTCGTGGATCTTAGTTAATGATTGGGTTGGAACAGAACATTGTCCTTTCTGGGTCTGTCAGCTCAAGGGTTTCTCTGGCTGAGTAACTGCAGGGTTGTGATTGACCCTCTGCTCCCTCTCCCTCCAAAAAGCTTCAATTCCAGCTGGAATTAAGCAATTCCAACATGTTTACCTCGCTTTACTGGGCGGCACAGGGAAAGGTGGAGTGTTGTACCCCAGAAATGCACAAGAAAATAATAAGTAACGCTTTCTGCTGCGTGCACAGGCTGTCGGGGTGTTCACAGGGGAATTTTGAAGTCCACTTTCTAGGAGGTTGGTGAGAGAGCACAGGGAGGAATCAGCCTGTGCTTTCTGTGCTGAGATTATTTAGATTCTTGTCTTCTGGGAGAAGGAGGCTTGTGAGCTGGTTAATTACCAGGCAATTCAACCTAGTTATGATAACAAGGAGCAAGGTGAGCTAGAAACAAAATCAAAAAAATGATCATTTCTTAGGTTGGACTCTGAATTTGTGCAGATTTGCTCTCAAACATCAGCCTGTAGGTAGAGTCACAGTAGGATCTAAAAGCCTGAGAAAGAGGTTAAGAAATTTATATTTTGGTGTTAGACAAAGCTGATTTAAGGGGTTCCTGTCATCTTAAACTCATGGCTGCTTTTTCCTGTCCTTCTGCTTCACTTTCCTGCCCCATTGATGTCTCAACAGGTGAAATAGGTTCCAGATGCTTGAGATGAGACTTATTTTAGGCTCCCAGCCCTGAACTGAGGATGGAGGGTGCTGCCTCCCAAACATTGTTATCCCCAAGACGGAGGGGGAACGTAATGGCTGGAATATGGACAGGACCTTTGAAATTCCTTCTGCTGCCAGACAGATGTTAGAGTCAGGGTGTGCCCTCAGCTGATCCTCGCTGGCCTTTACAGATGGACGTTTCACCTTCCACACATGGGAGCCTGCGTGGGTAGAGTTTAATTGTGCAGGAGTAGCCAAAAAAAATAGCTGTGTTTTTTCCGTGCATTGAAGCTAAGGCTGCTTGATGAATTAAGATTGTTCTGAGGAAAAAAAAATCAAGGTGTGTAGGAGGTTTGTGTTACACTTAGACACTGTGGACACTTGAGTTTCAGGTAAGCAGGGCGTTCACTGGGGTGGTTTGTGGCACGCTTCACAAAATTTTATTTTGACCCAAAATTTTATTTTGGTTTTATTGTGACCCACTAACGAGGACTTACTTCTACTGCCAGAGAACGGCAGGGAAGGAAGTGGGTGAGCTTCTGAAACCTTCCGCCGTGTAGACATTGCGAAGTGAATTGTCAGGCATTGTTTTCTGCCCTTTAGTCTACTCCTAAACCTGGTGCAACTTTCAGCCCGTTGCCCGGCATCACATCGTCCAGAACGACGGCTTTTCCCCCAAAATGTGTGATGCAGCTGGAGCGCTGGGACGCAGCCTGGGTGCTGCTGGTATCGAGAAATCAACCCCCTGTGCTGGGTGGGCTCGGTGTCTTTAGCACAAATGGGGTTTTTTTGACCTTATTTTTGCTTTCAGAAGTTTCAAAAAGTGCCCTGAGCAGCTGAGAGGGAGCTGGAGGTTGGTCTCTTGCGGGTGGGAGCTCTGACACCGCTCACGGGGGGCAGGAAAGTGTTGAGGCTGGTGGGTTTGGCAGTTTTTGCAGCAGCTCCTCGTTAATACACCTCTAATGAAGGGGGGGCTTTGCCTGCCAGCCTCCTCTGCGCATGTGTGTCGGTTTATCTCAGTTTAACTGTCTCTCTGCTTTTCCCATTGCCTCCCAGGTGTTTGTCGTTGCTTTTCGGTGGGATGGACTGCAACCCCCTGCAGCTTTTCTCTCTGTGCCTTTGGTTGGTCAGGGAGGTGTGTTTTGGGATGTTTATCCCCGTACTTCCTCCCTGTAAGAAATTCTACTGATTCCTGTCTCGCTAGCAATCTCTCTCTCTTTGTAATCAGTTTGTTTATCTTTTGCTTATCTTCTCTAGAGAGAACCTTTCCTGCTGCATTTTGCCTTGAAATCTGCCCTCCACTGC
The DNA here is from genome assembly GCF_001431845.1 of Calidris pugnax. NCBI lineage: Eukaryota > Metazoa > Chordata > Aves > Charadriiformes > Scolopacidae > Calidris > Calidris pugnax. The sequence goes on from NW_015090886.1 coordinate 180,911, forward strand.
TGCTTGCGCGGAGTTTCACTTGCTCTGATATATTTCCTATAATTTAAAGGAAAAACTTAGATATTAATTCACTCCAAGTGCTAGTATTGAAGTTCTGTGGAGGGAAAATCACCACGTACTGATGAGTGTGTAACTAGAGCCCTCGGTTACCTGTAGTTATGAAAGCAGGAGCGTGTGATTTAAGGTGCTGAGCAAACCACTTTTCCAGTCTTTCTGGTTGCCTTTCGTAATAATAAACCCCCCCCCACAACGTCTAGTAAAAATCAACTCGCTAATCCCCAGCGTCCTGACTGCGCCTCTGGGCGTGCATACCTGGGAATTTGGGGATCATCTGAAATCCCACAGAGACCTCGTGTTTCTGTTTTAAGCAGAAACTCCCCATCGAGTGCTTGCTCTGACCCAAGGGACGGCAGCTTCATCGGCTGATCCCGGGACCCAAAACTCATTCCTGAGTTAATGCTGGCTGTCTCGGTGGTTTGCCTTTTCATTTCGAGCTAGTCACAGTGGCTTTTATAATTTACTGCTTGTTTGTGTGTTTGACCTTCTCCCCTCGCTGCCTTAAATTAATTTATTATTTTTTTTAAGTAGGCCATGAATCTCTGAGCCACTCGGATGTTTTCATTCTGCCAGAGGCAGTTTAAAAGAGAAGAAAGCAATTAAATGTTTTCAGGATGTCTCCAGCCCTTTCCTGAGCGGCTTTTAATGTTCTTGTGTATGGATCTTCTCTTTTTAAATTTAATAGAAAGAGAGGGGGGGTTTTTTCCCCCCCTCTCCAAAGAGACTTTATTGGCTGTTTCCAAGCTGCTTGGATATTTCTGGCAAAATACAGAGCTTGTGCTTTGCGAGTATAATGTGGAGCAGATATTAAAGCAGCTGCAAAGAAGATGAAACACGAAATGTACTTTTCAGACACTTGAAACTTTAAAACTGTCTGATGAGTGAAAGTAGAAACTGGTTTATGCTGAACACAGGGTCTGTTGCCTGCAAAAGTAGTGATTCTCTGGAGACTCTTGATAACTAATCGAACTTTCTGTATACTAAATTTATGCAAATCAGCTTGTTCCCTATCCAGGGCTGGAGTAGTTTGGCCAAAAAGCATTGCAATTATGGAGGAAAGCATTTGTAAATGTTTGGATTTGCGTATAAAACACCACATGTTATTTGATTAAGGTTTGGCTGATGACTGCTTTAGTCCGTCAGCTTAAGAAATAGAGGAAAGGGAGGAAAAACACACATAAAGAAAGTGCAGAAAAGGCTGCACGTGGCTTGTGCTTCATCATAATTCAATGAAGTTGTGAGGAGAGAAGGAGCTGTGTGAGTGCTGCTCGTGATGTTGGTTGGTGCAAACTGTGACCAGCAGAGACCCAGAGCAGCTGAAATCTCCAAAATCTCGTTTCCTGCCTCTGAAAGGGGCTGAGCAGAGAAACCCAGCGCTGAACCAGCTGAAACCTGGGGTTCCTCTTCCCTCCTTCCCTCCAAACCCAAACACCCTGGAATAGTCAATGCTCCATCACACGTGTCCGGAGGGAGCTTTTGCCAAGTGCAGACCAGTTTTCACTAGAATACTCCAAAGGCTCCTCTCCTCTCGGAGCTGTTTTCCTAAAATATTCTAGTGTTGATCCCCAGCTATTTTGGCAGAAGAGCTGTTCAAGAAAAACCCATTTTTAACCTCTTCCAAAACCAGCTGAGGCTGAGCTGGCTTGGCTTTAGCTGCCGGAAGAAAACACTTTACCCTTTGCAGGGAATCAACCAGTGGAGGCCAAGTTTTCAAAACTTAAGAGATGGCAAAAAGAAGTTGGGTTTGGAAAGCTCCAGCTCCTTTCAGAGTGGGTATTTCTGGTGCTCCAGCTCGAGTAATAGAGCGTGTAAAAGAAGATTGTGGAGATGGAAAATGACTGAAGGCTTTGGAAGCACTCAAAAAACAGTCTTCTAATTGGTCACCGTAGACTTACATTTTTCCAGGCCTATGAAAGTAGTTTTTAATATTGTTTTTCATTTTTTTATTGTCGTGTTTTTCATTTTTTCATTGTTGTTTTGTTTGCCATCATCTTTCCCATTATCAACCCGCGTTTGAGCTTCCTTCTGGACTGGGAATGCTCGTTGCAGAATAGCTTCTGTGGCTCTGTTTTGCTTGATTATTTTTTATTTTTTTAATTTTTTTTTTGGCCTGGGTTGTCCATTTGTTGTTTTTTCCTAGAACGTGTAACGCCCAGTGGTGCTGAACGCCGTGTCCTGCCCCGGGGGGAGGCAGCTGGGCCCCCCTTCACAGGGCTCTGAGAAAACCCTTTGTTTGTCACAATTTTTGTTTTCGTCTTTGGAGAAAGGGAAGGTTTTGTTTCCCTGGAGCTAAAGCAGGCTCAACTGTCAGAAGGGCTTATCAAAATATTTAGATATTAACGTTTCTCTGTCCCAGGTTACAGGCTTGGGGGCAAGCCTGCTTTTGAACTCGCCTCTTAGAATTTATTTAAACTTGTTCCAAGTATGCTGTTAACTTTTTGTATTTTAAATAGGAGTTAATCTTGTCAAAATGCCTGTTAACTTCTGTTTTAAAAAAACCCCTGCCTCTCTGGCTGTTGTTTCAGATGCACTGGGGGTTGTTTGATGGGCCCGTTTCCTTTTCCTGGAGCTTTGTGTACTTGGGATAATTAGGGTTTGATTTAGAGGGAACTTTCCCGTCGCTCCGTGTCGGAAATCCCTCGATTGTGTCTTATTGAGCTGCTCTTATTTTAGGGTCATTCCAGCCCCGATGTGTGGGATAAACCCACCAAGACAAATGTTTCTCTGAAACAAGCGTGAGGTTTTTGATGTTATTTTAAGCGGGCGATGTAACCGGAGCCGAGAAGCACCGTCGGGGCTGTGGGTCCAGCATTCACCTCTGTGTAAAGCACAATTCCACTGGAGAATCCAGCTGAGGAGGAGGAGGGGATCTGGGGCAGAAAAAGAAAAGCCAGAGGTCCTGCAGTTTAACCATTCCAGGCTTTAAATGAGACATAACTTTTATTTCCTATTCCAGTAAAACCTGTTTCAGTTGTACAGCTGCGTGAGCTGTTCCTTCCATGGAGCTATAATGGGTTTGTGTTAAACCTGCAAACCTTTTGCTCTCAAGGCCTACAAAGTGAGAGATTTCACATTAATTAAAAATACTGGTATGGGTTTAGTTTCTCTATGTGATAATGAAAGTCTTTTCTGTAAATCAATACAACTCATTTGTTCTTCTCGCTGCTTTGCTTGTGTATATGGGTGACTGGGAGGTGATTTCTCTTTTCTTGAGCCCAGTTTCAGTTGAATTAAACACAAAGGCTCCATTCCAGCATTCAGGGACGCTTTTCCTCTGGAGTTAGTTAGAAAGAGTGTGGGGTGGGTTTTTCTCCTGCTGAATGTGGTCTTACTGGTCTGGTGGGAGGTGTCCCTGCCCAGGGCAGGGGGGTTGGAACTCCATGATCTTTAAGATCCCTCCCTACCCAAACCATTTGATGATTCTAAGCAGTTAGTTTAAATAATGCTTTTCAGCAAAGGTACAGGTTTTAATGTATTTAGACATTTTGTTAGTGATAATAAAGGTTCAACGAGGCCAAGTACTGGGTCCTGCACTTGGGTCCCACCAAATCCATGGACCCTACAGGCTGGGGGCAGAGTGGCTGGAGATGGACCCTACAGGCTCGGGGCAGAGTGGCTGGATCTGGGGGATCGAGTGCACCCTCAGTAAGTTTGCAGATGACATCAAATTGGGTGGGAGTGTTGACCTTCTGGATGGTAGAAAAGCTTTGCAGAGGGATCTGGACAGGCTGGATGGTTGGGCCGAGGCCAATGGGGTGAGGTTCAACAAGGCCAAGTGCTGGGTCCTGCACTTGGGTCCCACCAACCCCATGGATGCTACAGGCTGGGGGCAGAGTGGCTGGAGCTTCACAGCAGAAAAGGACCTGGGGGTGTTGGTGGACTGTGGGCTGAAGATGAGCCAGCAGTGTGCCCAGGTGGCCAAGAAGGCCACCAGCACCCTGGCCTGTGTCAGGAACAGCGTGTGGAGGAGGACTCAGGAGGTGATCATCCCCATCTGCTCAGCACTGATGAGGCCCCACCTTGAGAGCTGTGTCCAGTTATCTACTCAGCACTGGTGAGTCCCCACCACGAGAGCTGTGTCCAGTTTTGGCCCCCTCACCACAAAAAAGACATTGAGGGGCTGGAGTGTGTCCAGAGAAGGGCAATGGAGCTGGTGAGGGGTCTGGAGGGTAAGTTAAGAGCAGCTGAAGTCTTTGAGGCCATTCCCCAGTTTGGGAGAAGAGCAACTAAAGTCTTTGAGGCCATTCCCCAGTTTGGGAGCAGCACTGGTGTGGGGTTGGGGTGTCCACCTGCGTATGATCTCACAGGCTTGGGATGAGCAAATTAAGCAATTAAAAAAAGCCAGTCCTGTTCTTACGTCCTCTACCTGGCCCTGAATGATTTTTATGCCAATGTTGATGGTTTTCAGGCAGTGCTGTGAGCTGATTGAACTTGTCGGGATGCTTTTCTGCCATTCTAGGGGAAAAAAAAAAATAAAAAAATCAACTTCTGTGCAAGCTGGGGAGCCTGACCAAAGGACAGGGTGGAAAGGGAAGGAGGCAAAAATGGTCTGGAGCTGGAGGAGATTCCTTTCCCCTCTGTTCTGCATGGTAACAAACATGATGTTGGCTGAGCTGCCTGTAAAAGGACACCCAGGCTTTAATGACCCTGTCACCAAACCTGGACCAGGTTTGGTGACAGGGTCATTAAAGCCTGGGTGTCCTTTTACAGCGCATGGTGAAGTTGTCACGAGGCTTTTTTTTTTTTGCTTAGTCATGTGTGAGGTGGTCACTCTGGACGTTAAAAGTTAACCACAGGCAGCGGTTTGCTGAATAGTTTCCTCTGGGGTGCTGGGTCAGGCTTTAGGGTCAGGGCCAGCGGTGGGGACAAGATCAAGTGACAATTCACACGCTGCTTTGCTGTCCCCACAGAGACTTTCGGAGCGTCGGCAGCAGTTTTGGTGTGGAAACACCAGCTTGACTCAGCATTTTAAGTAAATTGTGCCGAGTCATCTGACAGCGCCTGGAGGGGAGGGCAGCTTGTTTTGCTGACTGAAAAACTCAGGTTCCTCTTTTTTTTTTTTAAAAATGTGGGTCACTCTGGACGTTAAAAGTTAACCACAGGCAGCGGTTTGCTGAATAGTTTCCTCTGGGGTGCTGGGTCAGGCTTTAGGGTCAGGGCCAGCGGTGGGGACAAGATCAAGTGACAATTCACACGCTGCTTTGCTGTCCCCACAGAGGCTTTCGGAGCGTCGGCAGCAGTTTTGGTGTGGAAACACCAGCTTGACTCAGCATTTTAAGTAAATTGTGCCGAGTCATCTGACAGCGCCTGGAGGGGAGGGCAGCTTGTTTTGCTGACTGAAAAACCCAGGTTCCTCATTTTTTTAAAAAGAAAATATGGGTTGAACTTGCTCGAGCACAAGCTGAAAGGTACCACGACGTGGAGGAAGCGGTTGTTTAGGGAGCTGAGGGGTAGGTTTTTCCACCGAATCCTGGTGCAGGCTGTTTGAAAAGCTTCACCAGCACAATTCTAGTCTTCTGCAAAGCTCTGGGGTATCTTTGGGATCTCCAGCACACGTCGTGGCAGCCTGTGCAGGAGAAGCAGTGTCTGTAGCTGACTTGACAAGAGTCTGGGAATTCAAATCCTGGCTGCCTGGAGCCAGAAACCACCCTTTGACGCTGCGTAGCGGTGGCAGGTCCCACCAGATGAAGCAATGGGCTGATTCTGCCTTTCCTGTTTGCTGTGATAAAAAAAACCTGTGAGCTCCTGGGTGTCAGCACTTTACCCTCAGGTTTTCAGTTCACCCAAGTGCTTTTCCTTTCCCTTCTATGAGTTTTTTTTGAAGGTTGTCCCCCCACCTCTTTTGTGGAGGCTATTTCAACTTCTTTTGTCCCATCTTGGCGTATCTGAAGAGGCAAAAACCATTGCCAGGGTTCTCCCGTCTGGCCTGGGACTGACTTTCTCTATATTCAGCCTCATTTGGCCTGCACCTGCAGCACGTCCCCTGTCCCTGTGGCCAGAAAACCTGTTGGGAGTGAGTTGAAAAGCAGTTTGGGAGCTGAGAAGCAAGTCCAGCAGGTTTGTTGGGCGACTCCGGGCTGTGCTCATCTATCGGTTTTGACGCAGTTGTTTTCCTCTGTGCTATAATAAGTTCTTTTAAGCCTTGGGAAGCTTTCTGTGTAATGACCGTATCCAGGAACAAATGAGCTCTGGCAAGAGCCGTGGCTGTGCTGAGTATTAAAGTGTTTATCTTGTCGTGGGCAAGGCTGGTTTTGGCTTCCTTTGATGTTGAGAAGTAGCCGCAGAGGGAGGTCTGTGTCATTGCAGGATACCATATAAAGCAGCCTGGTCTTTTAAGCAGTGGTGTCATTCTTTATTATTTTTTTTGTTTAATTATTTTTCTTTTTCCCCTGCTGCCCTTAAAATAAAAGCTGGAAAGGAGGCAGCAGCGTTGGAGAAACCCAAGCTGGTTGGTTGCACATTCGAGGCTCACATTTCAGAGGTGCCACCGAGGGCTTTTGCCAGAACGAGTCAAATGTTTTAAGCCCGTAAAGCGGCTCTAACTATAGGTTGTGTGAGCTGCTTAAGGAGGTTTAGTCGTTCTCCTCAGCACCATGGCTTAACCAGGGGACTCAGCTTGTGCTCATTGGAGCTGGGGATGTTGCTGGAGGTTGGGGTTGTGTCGTGGGGAATGATGGGCAGCCTTGTTCCAGGGGGTTATAGGAAATTTCATGGGAAGGGGCAGTTCTTGTGTTGAACGGCTCTTCCCATTTCTGCAGCGTGGTGAAAAGTTGGCAGCTTTTAGAACAAGCACGTTCTAAAAATGCACCGTTTTTCCCTATATCAGAAGCTATTTACGGCTGTTATTTGGATGCTTCCATCCTTTTTTTTCCTCCTGTTTCCTCCCTTTTCACGGGGGAGTTGGAACACGGTTATGGACTTGTCGCCTAAGCTTAGCGAAGCGCCTTTTGCTGTTCCCATTACAGTCACAGGGAATTTGGCTCTTTTTAAAAAATAAAAAATATATATATAAACTGTATGTGCTCAGATATTTCTCTGGTCATGTAACCCAGACGTTTTGGGCCAGATCCAAAAGTGCAGAGTTAGATTTTTAGCCACCTTAAACACTTGGTGAGTGGTGCTTTGCCTTAAGTGGGAATTGAATATACGAATCAACTGGGAGCTGAACTTCTGCACCCCTTCACTTGAACCGTTTGGAGGGGATGGGTATAAATGCTCTTTATGAAGTTCTCTGCAGATGCCTCGGAGCTAAGAGACACCATGTGGAATGCTGATTACTGAACAGGTCCTGTGTATCCTCATTTTGGTGTCTAAAATGAGTGGTTCTGTAGTGGCGCCCTTTGTTATCGGCTCCATATGTAAAAGGGGCTGCCCGGCCTCTGATAAACTGCATTAATTGTTGCCAAGTGCTTGGCTTTGAACGTGTGATATCATGAAACCTGTTGGAAGAATTAAATAAAACTGCCCTGAGTGTGCAGTATCCCAAATAGGAAAATGAGCAAGTTATTTGGGGGAAACACACCCCAAAAGGCCGTGCCACCATCCAGCGAGACCTGGGCAGGCTGCAGATTTGGGTGGAGAGGAACCTCATGAAGTTCAGCCAGGGCAAGTGTAAGGTCCTGCACCTTGGGAGGAATCACCTCCTGCACCAGGACAGGCTGGGGGTGACCTGCTGGAAACCAGCTCTGAGAGAGGAACTTGGGAGTCCTGGTGGACAGCAAGTTGCCCACGGGCCAGCAATGTGCCCTTGTGGCCAAGAAAGCAAATGGTCTCCTGGGGTGGCCTGTGGTTGGAAGGAGGTCATCCTCCCCCTCTACTCTGCCCTGGGGAGGCCCCAGCTGGAGACTGGGACCAGGTCTGGGCTCCCCAGTTCAGGCAGGACTAGGAACTGCTGGAGAGGGTCCAGCAAAGGGCTACGAAGATGATGAGGGGACTGGGGAAAGGCTGAGGGACTTGGGTGGTTTTAGTCTGGAGAAGAGAAGAGTAAGGGGGGATCTCATCGATGTTGAACAATAGCTAAAGGGCGGGGGGCAAGAGGATGGGGCCAGACTCTTCCCAGTGGTGCCCAGTGACAGGACAAGGGGCAACTGGCACAAACTGGGACACGGGAAGTTCCATCTGAACATGAGGAGGAACTTCTCTGCTGTGAGGGTGTCAGAGCCCTGGAAGAGGCTGCCCAG
>NW_015090886.1:205832-229121 GCF_001431845.1 Calidris pugnax
AAGTTGTCACGGGGCTTTTTTTTTTTTTGCTTAGTCATGTGTGAGGTGGTCACTCTGGACGTTAAAAGTTAACCACAGGCAGCGGTTTGCTGAATAGTTTCCTCTGGGGTGCTGGGTCAGGCTTTAGGGTCAGGGCCAGCGGTGGGGACAAGATCAAGTGACAATTCACACGCTGCTTTGCTGTCCCCACAGAGACTTTCGGAGCGTCGGCAGCAGTTTTGGTGTGGAAACACCAGCTTGACTCAGCATTTTAAGTAAATTGTGCCGAGTCATCTGACAGCGCCTGGAGGGGAGGGCAGCTTGTTTTGCTGACTGAAAAACCCAGGTTCCTCATTTTTTTAAAAAGAAAATATGGGTTGAACTTGCTCGAGCACAAGCTGAAAGGTACCACGACGTGGAGGAAGCGGTTGTTTAGGGAGCTGAGGGGTAGGTTTTTCCACCGAATCCTGGTGCAGGCTGTTTGAAAAGCTTCACCAGCACAATTCTAGTCTTCTGCAAAGCTCCGGGGTATCTTTGGGATCTCCAGCACACGTCGTGGCAGCCTGTGCAGGAGAAGCAGTGTCTGTAGCTGACTTGACAAGAGTCTGGGAATTCAAATCCTGGCTGCCTGGAGCCAGAAGCCCCGCTCTGACGCTGCGCAGCGGTGGCAGGTCCCACCAGATGAAGCAATGGGCTGATTCTGCCTTTCCTGTTTGCTGTGATAAAAAAAACCTGTGAGCTCCTGGGTGTCAGCACTTTACCCTCGGGTTTTCAGTTCACCCGAGTGCTTTTCCTTTCCCTTCTATGAGTTTTTTTTGAAGGTTGTCCCCCCACCTCTTTTGTGGAGGCTATTTCAACTTCTTTTGTCCCATCTTGGCGTATCTGAAGAGGCAAAAACCATTGCCAGGGTTCTCCCGTCTGGCCTGGGACTGACTTTCTCTATATTCAGCCTCATTTGGCCTGCACCTGCAGCACGTCCCCTGTCCCTGTGGCCAGAAAACCTGTTGGGAGTGAGTTGAAAAGCAGTTTGGGAGCTGAGAAGCAAGTCCAGCAGGTTTGTTGGGCGACTCCGGGCTGTGCTCATCTATCGGTTTTGATGCAGTTGTTTTCCTCTGTGCTATAATAAGTTCTTTTAAGCCTTGGGAAGCTTTCTGTGTAATGACCGTATCCAGGAACAAATGAGCTCTGGCAAGAGCCGTGGCTGTGCTGAGTATTAAAGTGTTTATCTTGTCGTGGGCAAGGCTGGTTTTGGCTTCCTTTGATGTTGAGAAGTAGCCGCAGAGGGAGGTCTGTGTCATTGCAGGATACCATATAAAGCAGCCTGGTCTTTTAAGCAGTGGTGTCATTCTTTATTATTTTTTTTTTTAATATTTTTTTTTTCCCCTGCTGCCCTTAAAATAAAAACTGGAAAGGAGGCAGCAGCGTTGGAGAAACCCAAGCTGGTTGGTTGCACATTCGAGGCTCACATTTCAGAGGTGCCACCGAGGGCTTTTGCCAGAACGAGTCAAATGTTTTAAGCCCGTAAAGCGGCTCTAACTATAGGTTGTGTGAGCTGCTTAAGGAGGTTTAGTCGTTCTCCTCAGCACCACGGCTTAACCAGGGGACTCAGCTTGTGCTCATTGGAGCTGGGGATGTTGCTGGAGGTTGGGGTTGTGTTGTGGGGAACGATGGGCAGCCTTCTTCCAGGGGGTTATAGGAAATTTCATGGGAACGGGCAGTTCTTGTGTTGAACGGCTCTTCCCATTTCTGCAGCGTGGTGAAAAGTTGGCAGCTTTTAGAACAAGCACGTTCTAAAAATGCACCGTTTTTCCCTATATCAGAAGCTATTTACGGCTGTTATTTGGATGCTTCCATCCCTTATTTTTCCTCCTCTTTCCTCCCTTTTCACGGGGGAGTTGGAACACGGTTATGGACTTGTCACCTAAGCTTAGGGAAGCGTCTTTTGCTGTTCCCATTACAGTCACAGGGAATTTGGCTCTTTTTAAAAAATAAAAAATATATATATAAACTGTATGTGCTCAGATATTTCTCTGGTCTATTTGGATGCTTCCATCCTTTTTTTTTCCTCCTGTTTCCTCCCTTTTCACGGGGGAGTTGGAACGTGGTTATGGACTTGTCACCTAAGCTTAGGGAAGCATCTTTTGCTGTTCCTATTACAGTCACAGGGAATTTGGCTCTTCTTTAAAAAAAATTATATATATATATAAACTGTATGTGCTCAGATATTTCTCTGGTCATGTAACCCAGACGTTTTGGGCCAGATCCAAAAGTGCAGAGTTAGATTTTTAGCCACCTTAAACACTTGGTGAGTGGTGCTTTGCCTTAAGCAGGAATTGAATGTACCAATCAACTGGGAGCTGAACTTCTGCACCCCTTCACTTGAACCGTTTGGAGGGGATGGGTATAAATGCTCTTTATGAAGTTCTCTGCAGATGCCTCGGAGCTAAGAGACACCATGTGGAATGCTGATTACTGAACAGGTCCTGTGTATCCTCATTTTGGTGTCTAAAATGAGTGGTTCTGTAGTGGTGCCCTTTGTTATCGGCTCCATATGTAAAAGGGGCTGCCCGGCCTCTGATAAACTGCATTAATTGTTGCCAAGTGCTTGGCTTTGAACGTGTGATATCATGAAACCTGTTGGAAGAATTAAATAAAACTGCCCTGAGTGTGCAGTATCCCAAATAGGAAAATGAGCAAGTTATTTGGGGGAAACACACCCCAAAAGGCCGTGCCACCATCCAGCGAGACCTGGGCAGGCTGCAGATTTGGGTGGAGAGGAACCTCATGAAGTTCAACCAGGGCAAGTGTAAGGTCCTGCACCTGGGGAGGAATCACCCCCTGCACCAGGACAGGCTGGGGGTGACCTGCTGGAAACCAGCTCTGAGAGAGGAACTTGGGAGTCCTGGTGGACAGCAAGTTGCCCACGGGCCAGCAATGTGCCCTTGTGGCCAAGAAAGCAAATGGTCTCCTGGGGTGGCCTGTGGTTGGAAGGAGGTCATCCTCCCCCTCTACTCTGCCCTGGGGAGGCCCCAGCTGGAGACTGGGACCAGGTCTGGGCTCCCCAGTTCAGGCCAGGGCAAGTGTAAGGTCCTGCACCTTGGGAGGAATCACCTCCTGCACCAGGACAGGCTGGGGGTGACCTGCTGGAAACCAGCTCTGAGAGAGAGACCTGGGAGTCCTGGTGAACAACAAGTTGCCCATGAGCCAGCAGTGTGCCCTTGTGGCCAAGAAAGCAAATGGTCTCCTGGGGTGGCCTGTGGTTGGAAGGAGGTCATCCTCCCCCTCTACTCTGCCCTGGGGAGGCCCCAGCTGGAGACTGGGACCAGTTCTGGGCTCCCCAGTTCAGGCAGGACTAGGAACTGCTGGAGAGGGTCCAGCAAAGGGCTACGAAGATGATGAGGGGACTGGGGAAAGGCTGAGGGACTTCAGTGTTTTTAGTCTGGAGAAGAGTAAGGGGGGATCTCATTGATGTTGAACAATAGCTAAAGGGCTGGGGGCAAGAGGACAGGGTCAGACTCTTCCCAGTGGTGCCCAGTGACAGGACAAGGGGCAACTGGCACAAACTGGGACACGAGAAGTTCCATCTGAACATGAGGAGGAACTTCTTTGCTGTGAGGGTGTCAGAGCCCTGGAAGAGGCTGCCCAGAGAGGGTGTGGGGTCTCCTGCTCTGGAGAGATTCCAAACCAACCTGGACGTGACCCTGTGGGACTTGCTCTGGGTGACTCTGCTTTGGTCAGGGGTTGGGGGAGATGTTCTCCAGAGGTCCCTTCCCACCCCAGCCAGTCTGGGATTCTGTGAATCCTTCCCATGCCAACCTGGAATCAAGACTTGGGTCTAAAGCACTTTAAGGAGGGGGGGTCATGGAGGGCAATGCTGGCACAGGCAGCCACTTTTCTGGTACTTCCCCCTCTTTGGGGGGACATAGCCATGAATCGTTAGTGTTCCTTGGTGTTTCATGTGGGGTTTAATGAGCTGTGTATTTATTAGACACCGTTCTGTGATGCCGAGTGACGCTGATTGCCCTTGCTGTCTAATTGAGCAGGTGTTCTGGCGCTCTGGGCCCTAATCACGCATGTGATGTATGTGCAGGATTACTGGAGGACCTGGTTAAAAGGGCTGAGGTTCTTCCTCTTCATCGGGATCCTCTTCTCAACTCTCTCCGTGGTGGGATTCTGCACATTCCTTGTCCTGGCCATCACCAAGCACCAGTGTAAGTACCTTTGCAGCCCACGACTGGGAGAAACGAGTAATGCTGCTGGGATTACTGGGATTGGGTTTGAAGGAAGGGAAGAGTCTGTGGGGTGGGAATCTGGGGGGGGTCCTGCTGTCTCTTTTGAGAGACTTTTGGGGGGGCAGCTGTAGGAGTGGCACCGCATCTCTGCAGCGTGGTGAAAAGTTGGCAGCTTTTAGAACAAGCACGTTCTAAAAATGCACCGTTTTTCCCTATATCAGAAGCTATTTACGGCTGTTATTTGGATGCTTCCATCCCTTATTTTTCCTCCTCTTTCCTCCCTTTTCACGGGGGAGTTGGAACACGGTTATGGACTTGTCACCTAAGCTTAGGGAAGCGTCTTTTGCTGTTCCCATTACAGTCACAGGGAATTTGGCTCTTTTTAAAAAATAAAAAATATATATATAAACTGTATGTGCTCAGATATTTCTCTGGTCATGTAACCCAGACGTTTTGGGCCAGATCCAAAAGTGCAGAGTTAGATTTTTAGCCACCTTAAACACTTGGTGAGTGGTGCTTTGCCTTAAGCAGGAATTGAATGTACCAATCAACTGGGAGCTGAACTTCTGCACCCCTTCACTTGAACCGTTTGGAGGGGATGGGTATAAATGCTCTTTATGAAGTTCTCTGCAGATGCCTCGGAGCTAAGAGACACCATGTGGAATGCTGATTACTGAACAGGTCCTGTGTATCCTCATTTTGGTGTCTAAAATGAGTGGTTCTGTAGTGGTGCCCTTTGTTATCGGCTCCATATGTAAAAGGGGCTGCCCGGCCTCTGATAAACTGCATTAATTGTTGCCAAGTGCTTGGCTTTGAACGTGTGATATCATGAAACCTGTTGGAAGAATTAAATAAAACTGCCCTGAGTGTGCAGTATCCCAAATAGGAAAATGAGCAAGTTATTTGGGGGAAACACACCCCAAAAGGCCGTGCCACCATCCAGCGAGACCTGGGCAGGCTGCAGATTTGGGTGGAGAGGAACCTCATGAAGTTCAACCAGGGCAAGTGTAAGGTCCTGCACCTGGGGAGGAATCACCCCCTGCACCAGGACAGGCTGGGGGTGACCTGCTGGAAACCAGCTCTGAGAGAGGAACTTGGGAGTCCTGGTGGACAGCAAGTTGCCCACGGGCCAGCAATGTGCCCTTGTGGCCAAGAAAGCAAATGGTCTCCTGGGGTGGCCTGTGGTTGGAAGGAGGTCATCCTCCCCCTCTACTCTGCCCTGGGGAGGCCCCAGCTGGAGACTGGGACCAGGTCTGGGCTCCCCAGTTCAGGCAGGACTAGGAACTGCTGGAGAGGGTCCAACAAAGGGCTACGAAGATGATGAGGGGACTGGGGAAAGGCTGAGGGACTTGGGTGGTTTTAGTCTGGAGAAGAGTAAGGGGGGATCTCATCGATGTTGAACAATAGCTAAAGGGTAGGGGGCAAGAGGATGGGGCCAGACTCTTCCCAGTGGTGCCCAGTGACAGGACAAGGGGCAACTGGCACAAACTGGGACACGGGAAGTTCCATCTGAACATGAGGAGGAACTTCTCTGCTGTGAGGGTGTCAGAGCCCTGGAAGAGGCTGCCCAGGGAGGGTGTGGGGTCTCCTGCTCTGGAGAGATTCCAAACCAACCTGGACGTGACCCTGTGGGACTTGCTCTGGGTGACTCTGCTGTGGCCAGGGGTTGGGGGAGATGTTCTCCAGAGGTCCCTTCCCACCCCAGCCAGTCTGGGATTCTGTGAATCCTTCCCATGCCAACCTGGAATCAAGACTTGGGTCTAAAGCACTTTAAGGAGGGGGGGTCATGGAGGGCAATGCTGGCACAGGCAGCCACTTTTCTGGTACTTCCCCCTCTTTGGGGGGACATAGCCGTGACTCGTTAGTGTTCCTTGGTGTTTCATGTGGGGTTTAATGAGCTTTAAAGCACTTTAAGGAGCAGGGGGCGGGGGGTCGTGGAGGGCAATGCTGGCACAGGCAGCCACTTTTCCCATGCCAACCTGGAATCAAGACTTGGGTCTAAAGCACTTTAAGGAGGGGGGGTCATGGAGGGCAATGCTGGCACAGGCAGCCACTTCTTCTGGGATTTCCCCCTCTGTGGGGGGACATAGCCATGAATCGTTAGTGTTCCTTGGTGTTTCATGTGGGGTTTAATGAGCTGTGTATTTATTAGACACCGTTCTGTGATGCCGAGTGACGCTGATTGCCCTTGCTGTCTAATTGAGCAGGTGTTCTGGCGCTCTGGGCCCTAATCACGCATGTGATGTATGTGCAGGATTACTGGAGGACCTGGTTAAAAGGGCTGAGGTTCTTCCTCTTCATCGGGATCCTCTTCTCAACTCTCTCCGTGGTGGGATTCTGCACATTCCTTGTCCTGGCCATCACCAAGCACCAGTGTAAGTACCTTTGCAGCCCACGACTGGGAGAAACGAGTAATGCTGCTGGGATTACTGGGATTGGGTTTGAAGGAAGGGAAGAGTCTGTGGGGTGGGAATCTGGGGGGGGTCCTGCTGTCTCTTCTGAGAGACTTTTGGGGGGGCAGCTGTAGGAGTGGCACCGCATTTCATTTTTCAGCTCTGATATCTTAATGTCACGAGTGACTCCGCTCCCTGAGGGCATCCTCTAATATTTGATGGGTGCCTCCTTGGGCCCGGTCTTTACGCTGGCAGGGAATCCACCTTTCCAGCCTTATTTCCTGTAGGAACTGGAATTTACTTATTTCCATGACAAATAAAAGGAGTGCTCTTAAACGTGTCCTCTTCAGCGCTCATAAAGCAGGTGGGTGAGGATATTGAAATCCAAACAGGAGTCAGCGGGGTGAAAATGCCTCCTCTTAGTCAGCACAGAAAGCCGTGGTGCTATAAAATATTTAACATTGTCTAACCAGGGCTCACATAATCACTCCCAGTATTTGCTTGGCAGCAGACCAAAGGGAGAAAGTTTGGGGTTTGTTTTTTTAGGAGTCGTCTGTGTTTGTTGCTCGCTGCATTTGGGCTGGGAGCCACCGAGTGTCCTGTTGTGGTTGTTCTGGGGATGCTGGGCAAACTGGGCTGGGGTCGTGACCCACCCGAAGCCCTTGGCTCAGTCTAAACACGTTCCCCGCGGAGATTCGAGAGCTTCAGCCCAGTGCAAGGCTGTGAAAATACCCGTACGCAATCCTTAGAAATACAAATGTAAAAAGAAAAGCAAATATTTGTCATCACCTCCTTTCTTGGAGACCTGAGGAGAAAATGCTTGGGGGAAAATTGGGGTTTTTTTAGGGAAACAGAGGTATTTTAGGGAGGAGAAAGCCCTAATTTAGGGGAGAAAGTAGAACATCTGCATAGGTTATTTATGTATGGAAAGTTTAGGACTGGTACCTTTAATGAGTGGGATTTACTGAATCATTATTGCTTTGTGTGTTCTTTAAAAAAAAAGAATCTGTCTTTATTTTCTAATAATGACCACGCAGCTGGGATTGGTTTATGCATTCGGTTACGTAAATGTATTTCAAAATTGTTGACATCTCTGGGACAAAAAAAAAAACACCCTAAATGTAGAAAATAGATATGCAGACCGCTGACATGCACTCAAAAACAGAAGCGTACCCACTAGACTTCAAAGGGTAGACTGCTTAGACTGCCCTAAGTAGAGGCACTTTTATAATAGATAAAAAGGAAAAGTGTTTCTTTGCAAAGATTCTCTCAAAGGAGGCCGTTTGTGTCATTCACCAACGTGTGGTTGTCACAGCGCTGGGCTGAAGACCTGCAGCACAGCTTGAAGGGCACCAGTATTACATATTAAATATTGGTCACGACCATTGGTAAAAAGCATTTTTAGGAGGAGGATATATTTTATTTCCTCTTTTCCCCCCAGATTTGCAGATTCCCTCTCCCTCTGTGGTGAGGGAGAAGGGAGCAGTAAGGCAGGGGGAGAGAAATTAAGAGCTGTGAGTTGAGGTTTTTTTCTTGAGCCACGAGAAAGAGCCAGGAATTCACACAAACTCCATCCCTTGGGCCCAAAATGAGGAGAGGGTCGCGGAGTGGGTGACCCTACAGTTCTCAGGAGACAGTAATCTCAAAGGATAATAATGACTTTCTTCAGACTGTGACCAGAATACTGTGCTGAGGCAGAGGTGAGGGGATTTTACACTCTGAGTCAAGAGAGCTGGGAATGAGGCAGTGACTGAGCCTTTGTCACAGAATGAGATTCTCATTGTGGGCTGAGCTGGGTTCTTCCTGCATGAGAGATAAATGGGCTTTTTAACTGTATCTGCCTCTTTTTCCTCTCCTAGCCCTGACTGACCCCAGAAGCTACTACCTGTCGTCCGTCTGGAGTTTCATCTCCTTGAAATGGGCCTTCCTGCTCGGTCTGTACGCTCACCGCTACCGCAACGAGTTCGCAGACATCAGTATCCTCAGTGACTTCTAAGGCTGGGACTTCCCTCCTGGCTGAAGGTGCTGGATGTTTGAGTTGCCCCCCCTTCCCCCCCCGAAGTGGTGGAACACGCAGGAGATGTCCATGAGGTGGAGAAGGAACCCACCCAGCGCTGCTTGGTTTGTCTGTCCGCACTAGGGGGTTTTCCTAATTGCTTTTACTCAACCATTTAAAGTTTGGCTAACGATGTCAGTCTAGTCTCTCTGTACCTTCCCCGGGGAGCCCTGTGTCTGGCAGCGAGGTGAGAAACTCACACATGGCAGACCCAGATCCACTCTTTGTGCTGCCCTGAGGCCCGGGGGTAGCTCTAGGGTGGGGAGGGGGCAAGTCCTGGCCCCCCCAGGAGCTGTAGGTTTGTGCCTCGTGGATGCAGCACCCCAGGTCTCGTCCTCAGCGTGCCACCAGCTTGGGTAGCAAAGACCACTGCTGGGTGAACATCAGCTCCTTTCCTATTGCTCTGCTCCTCAGAGGAAGGGAGCAATGAGCCTTTTTTCACAACAGGAGTCCCTCTGTGCCTCCCCCGTGTCTCGCCGTGTTCTCTTTTCACACTTTGGGCACAAAGTCAGCTCTCTCCCGTGGTCTGATGAGCCCCAGGGGCAGCAGAGGACACCGGCCACCTCCGGGCTCTGTCGGAGGTGGAGAATGCTGGTTCTGGCTGCCACCCAGGATTGTTTTAAACAGGGACTTCAATACCATATTTAACACTTAAATTTGTAGCTTGTAGTTCGGGCGAAAGGTGTGCTGGGCAAGGGCTTACCTACCCCAACCTCTGGAGAAACAGGAATATGATTCTCCTAAAAACAAAATAACCTTTTTTGTAGGTAGTGCTGTTTCCTTCTCTTTGCTCAGCTCCCCTGCGACAGGGATGAGAGAGGGAAGGAGACATGGAGCTCAAAATAAAAAGGAAGGGACCCGGAGTCAGCTTCCAGCAGCCTGTGTGGGGAGTGTCACCGGGATAACGGGGCTGTAGGTCAGTTGTTGGGCTCTGGGGCAGGGAATTTGAGGTGAGGGGTCTGTGCTTGGGGGTTGCTGCACTGGGAGCAAAGTCTTTGCTCTATGTGTCCTCTGTGCAGGGCACTAAAACTTGGGTGGATTTAGTGGGCTCCGTAATCCCAGTGCTCTGCTCCCTGCCAGCAGCAGCCCTGAGAAGCTTGAAACCTTCAAGCTTAAGCCTTCAAACGTTCCCATCTGTCTGTGTTCCTCAGCCCAGCCTCAGACCAGGCTTTGGGCTGCTGCTCTGGCACAGGCTGGTGTTTAGTCCCATTGGGCAGATGGTGTTGGCTGCCATGGGCTGGAAATGGCAACTTGTGTGGTTAATTCTGTGGGCGGGTGAGAAGAGAGGCAGGAGGAGCCCCTTTCCCTTGCAGAGCGATGGAAGATGAAGGAGTCTCCCAGACACTTGTCCCACCACATCCCCAGGTGCTGCAGGAGCCATCTGAAGTGCCCTCTTGGCAGTTTGTGTGGGACGGGACCTGCTGAGGGGTCTGTGCCCGAGGGAGGTGTGAGGGGAAGGTCCTGTGTGCTCTATTGTCAGCCCAGCTTTTCCCTCACACCACATCAATCCCCCAGACTGGTTTTGTTGAGCCATCTGCTGGGACACACCTGGGACTGTCCCTTCTCTTACCTTCTCCTGGAGGTGATCTCTGACCTCGCTGTTTGAGTCCCTCCCCGCGCTCAAAGGCTCCATCTGCACCTTTGCTGGTTTTACTTGGAGAGAGGAGTGTTCAGGCACACAGGGATTCATTGGAGGGAATTTGGGGAGTGTGTGACACCACCTGGTGATGGCATTCCTTGGGGAGGAGGATCCTGGAGTGATTTCAGTGGATTGAGGAACACCTTTGGGTCAGTTTGGAAACTGAGGCCGTAGCCAGCTTTTGCCCGGGGACCTGCTGGAGTCGTTGAACCCAGACAAAGGCTGCCAAGGCCAAATGTGCTTATTTATCAGATTAACTCTCAGGCTTTTAACTACTAAAATCTCCCCCGTGGCTGATGCCAGGCTGGGGATGGTGGAGCTCGTCTCGCCTCTGCCCGGAGCCGGGGCACCCACTGGGGTTTTTGCACCAGTGATTTCAATAACTCATCTCTCCTTTGGAGTTTCCCCACCAAAATACTCCCCACACATCCGTGGGGAGCCCCAGTAACCGGGTTGGGGTGTGCTGGGGAGGCTGAAATCCCAGCACTGGTCAGACTGGTGGAGCCCTGCCTCTGTCTCACAGCAAAACATCATCCCTCTCTGTCCCTAAACCAGAGCCCTCCCCTCTGCACCCGCTGGCACCTCGCAGCCGCACGTCAGAGGCTCCTTCCTGGTGTCCAAAAATCCTCTCAGCTCCTCTCACCCCGCGGATTTTTAAAGTTTTATTTTTGTGACTGTAAAATTTGCCTACAAAAAAAAAAAAAAACAGCTCACGGAATCTAACCCCCGGTTTTCTCCCCGACATGTTTTAGCTCTGGAATTTATACTCGCATCTCGGCTTTTTAAAAGATGGCGTCTGTAAATATATAATATATTTTTACATTGTTTATGCTTGGTTTGCACGCTTGGTGTCAGGTTTGGTCCTGCGGTGGGACGATGCCGTTCGCAGTGGGGTTCATTTGTGCGTATCCCAGTGTCTCCTTGTACTAAACCTCACAATAACTTGTGTGTGACACACGGAAAGAGCAGAAATACAGTCGTCTTTCTCACCAACCCGGTGTCTGCAGTGATTTTCCTTATCACGTCGTTAAATTCTTGTCTTGGTGGCGACCTCCAGGAGCTTCACTCCTGCAAGGGGTGAATCTACAAAGCATCTTGCTTTTGTGGGGTGATGTGGAGCCCCAGCAGGTCGTGCTCTGTCCCTTGTGTCTTTGTCAGTGCTCTCTACGCCCGGCCCCACGGGGAGCGATGTCTAATATGGGGGGTTTTGGGCCCCCTACCATAAAAAAGACATTGAGGTACTGGAGCGGGTCCAGAGAAGGGCAACAAAGCTGGTGAGGGGTCTGGAGAATAAGTCTGATGAGGAGAGGCTGAGGGAGCTGGGGCTGTTCAGCCTGGAGAAGAGGAGGCTGAGGGGAGACCTTATTGCTCTCTCCAACTCCCTGAAAGGAGGGTGTAGCCAGGGGGGGTCGGTCTCTTTTCTCAAGTCACAGGCGACAGGACAAGAGGAAATGGCCTCAAGTTGCCCCAGGGGAGGTTCAGGCTGGATATTAGGAAAAATTTTTTCCCTGAAAGGGTTCTCAGCCCTTGGAATGGGCTGCCCAGGGAGGGGGTTGAGGCCCCATCCCTGGAGGTGTTCAAAAGCCGGGTTGATGTGGTGCTGGGAGGTCTGGTTTAGTGATGATGCTCCTTGTTTGTTGTGTGGGTGTCTATTTTTGTCAGTTAGGTTGACGGTTGGACAAGATGATCTTTAAGGTCCCTTCCAACCTGGAAGATTCTGTGATTCTGGGTTTCCTCCCTCCTTTTTGCATTAGGGGATTTTGGCACAAAGGGATTGTTGTTCCAGCCCCTTTAATTTGAGCTTCCCGAGGGGGAGAGCTGCTGATGCGACGCCGTGATGGGAGCGCTCCCCGTTTCCCAGCCCTGGTGCTGATGGGCTTTGGGGCGCTGAATGATCCATACTGGGAGCACTCCCAGTTTCCCAGCCCTGGGCATCCCCAGCTCGGGCAGCGCCGCGGGTGCAGGGCGGGCAGTGGCCGGTGGGGGGCAGCAGCGGCCCGGCCATGGGTTGTTGGGAGGGGGGGGAAGCTGGAGCCCCCCCCAGGAGCAAGATCTTCATCCCCAGGACCCACATCGCGGGGATGGGGGGGTCCCGCCGGGGGTCTCCTTGGCGTTGCAGTGGGGGGGACGAGGCTGGACCCCTTTGGGGACGGCCAGCTCCCACGGCGGTGTCCCCAGGGAGCCCCCATTTCATAGAATCATTGAGGTTGGAAGAGAGCTGGACCCCTTTGGGGACCGCCAGCTCCCTCGGCGGTGTCCCCACTGTCCCCAGGGAGCCCCCGTTTCATAGAATCATTGAGGTTGGAAGAGACCCTTGGGATCATCGAGTCCAACCATCTCCCCTACTCTACAAAGTCCTCCCCTACACCATATCCCCCAACCCCACATCTAAATGACTCTTGAACACGTGCAGGGATGGGGACTCCACCCCCTCCCTGGGCAGCCTCTTCCAACGCCCGACCACTCTTTGGGTGAAAAATTCCTTCCTAATGTTCAATCTAAACCTCCCCTGTTGGAGCTTGAAGCCGTTCCCTCTCGTTCTGTCACTAATTACCTGTGAGAAGAGACCAGCACCAACCTCTCTACAGTGTCCTTTCACGTAGTTGTAGAGAGTGATGAGGTCTCCCCTCAGCCTCCTCTTCCTCACACTAAACAATCCCAGCTCCTTCAGCCGCTCCTTGCAGGCCGAGCTCTGGAGAACTCCTCGTTTCAGGAGGGGCTGGCAAGCGATGAGCCCTGGCCAGTGGCCACCACGGGTTGCTTTGGGGCTCCCCTTTCCCTCGGCGGGGTCTCACAGCTGGCTCTGGGACCCCCTCCTGCACCAGGAGGTCACTCCTGGCACCGGTCCTGGCTCGTTCCTGCCCAAATCCCAACTGGTTTTGTTCTGCTGAGGAGCCCCCGAGTCTCTGCCATCGATGGGGAGGTGACAGCGCCAGGGGACACGCACCTGGGGACACCCTGTGAGCCCTTCCTGGGGGGATCCATCCCACCAGGACCAGGCGCTGAGCTCGGAGCCGCAGCAGATCCAGCACCGTGTCACCACGTGGATTGTGGGGCTGGGGATTGTGTGGAGGCCACCAAGGAGCTCAGTGCGGTCCTGCAGTGCCTCTCGCTGGCTCTCCCATCGTGGGATGCTCAGGGATGTGGGTACCTGGAGGAGAGCAGGTTCTGGAGACACCTTAGAGCAGCTTTACCATACCTGAAGGGGCCTATGAGAAAGTTGGGGAGGGACTTTTTACAAGGGCACGTGGTGATGGGACAAGGGGTAGTGGCTTCAGACTGAAACAGGGGAGACTGAGGTGAAATCTCAGGAGGAAGTTCTTTGGTGTGAGGGTGGTGAGAGCCTGGCCCAGGTTGGCCAGAGAAGCTGTGGCTGCCCCATCCCTGGAGGGGTTCAAGGGCAGGTTGGAGGGGGCTCCAACTGGAGGAGCAGCAGCGTTCCCATCACCTGGCACTTGGCTGCATGAGGAAGTCTTCAAAATTCAGGCAGCATCTGCTGGGTTTGGCACATGTTGGTGCTCACAAGAGGACCTTTGGTGTTGGAAGGAGCCCAGTCTGAAGCACAGCTCTACCTGCAGCCCGCTGTCACACCACCAGTGCAGCATCTCCAGCAGCTTGCTGGGACCCACTGTCAGGGCCTCGGCACCCTCCCGGAGGGTCCATTGTTTGCCCGTGTCGGTGGCCCTGATCCCACCTTCCTGCCCGAGCGGTGCTTGGAGATATTCAAAGCAACATTAACAAAAACAACAGATTTTTTGCATTTTCGCAATCTGCCTTCAAGATGTGGGGAGGACGGAAGCGGCGTTTCAAAGGCTTTGAGCGCCACAGCCCTGCCAGACGTGGAGGACTCTGCAGATGGGCCTCGCTGGAGCTGCTCAACATGGGCCTTCAAAGGTGGGTTTGGGTGGAGAAGGACGCTTGGTGCCTGCTGGCCAGGGTGACACTGTCCTCGGCGGGTTGGGTCTGTAAATCTTGGTTGCATGTCCCCTAAGTGGGGTGTGGGGCTGTGCTTAGGGGTGTCCACCAGCTCGAAGCCATGGGGCAGAGTCTGGCCCTCCATACAGGTGGGGCAAAGAGGTCTTCAGCCATCCTTGAGGTGGCCATGGATGGTCCCAAGCATGGCTGGGCTGGGAGTATAGTGCTGGGAAGGATCAGCCGTGTAGGCAGGAGGGTCCAAGGTCTGCCCAGATGCCAGGTCCCTCTTCCTTTGGGGATGTCCACCCACCCGGCTTGACGGTGTCATGTTGGGTCTCACCCTGGATGCCTGTAGGACCCATCGCCTGGTAGTTGTGGGTGTTGAGAAGAGGAATCTGTCCACAGAGGGGACCAAGGGAGAGGGACCATTTTATGAGCTTTGCAGGAAAGGGGGACCTCGCCCCTGTTTGGTGGCACCTCTCTGCCGCGCAGATCCGCCGGGATGCAGAGTTTGGAGCGGGGTTTGGATGCAGGAGCTGGCCCGCCCCGCGAGGAGGGAGCCGACTCAGCACATATTTGTGCTTTGTTTACTGGCTGTTGCTTGTAAAAAGTCAAAAAAAAAAAAAAAGAAAAGAAAAGAAAATCCCCCAAATACCATTTTAATAACTGCAGCCCTCGCACGCAACGTCCCGGTCGGAGCAGAAGGAGCCGTGTGCCGTCGTGTGCTGGCTGGAGGAAGATATGGGCGTGGGGTGGTTTTGGACACAAATGGGAGGTCCATGGCTGCAGGGGCAGTTCTGGATGAGGCCAGCACGGCAGTGAGTGGGAGGCAGCAGGTACAGGGTCACCCTGGGCACAGGACACAGGACAGGGCTGGTGTGGTGGGTCAGGGTAGCAGGGGACGTGGTACGGTGGGGTGGCCTTGGACAGGGAGAGTGGCCAGTATAGGTTAGAAGAATAAATTAAGGCTAGAAGGGACCTTTTGGTAGCCTTTGTTCTGCATCCTCCTCACAGCAGGAGAACTGCAAGGTCTCACTGCATTGCTCTGCATCCAGCCCCGTTCCTGAGTGTGGCTCTGGGTCTGGATGAGGTGGAGAGGACAGGACAACCTGCTCAAGGGGAGCACAGCAAGGAAGAGTCCCTGCCTGAGACCTCTTTGCTGCAGCAACCCCAAAGGTGTTTTCTTGCTTCCAAATGCCATATCTCAAGCTGGATGGACGCTGGACTCATTGACATGAGCCCAGACCAAGTCCTCCTGGTCATCATCATCATGATCAGAGAGCTGGAGCCCCTCTGCTGTGAGGACAGGCTGAGAGAGTTGGGGGGGTTCAGCCTGGAGAAGAGAAGGCTTCGGGGAGGTCTTCGAGCCCCTTCCAGTCCCTCAAGGGGCTCCAGGAAAGCTGGGGGGGAGTCTTGATGAGGGAGGGGAGCGATGGGAGGAGGGGGAAGGGTTTTAAACCAAAAATTAGGAGATTGATCTGAGATGTGGGGAAGAACTTGTTTGGTGTGAGGGTGGTGAGAGCCTGGCCCAGGTTGGCCAGAGAAGCTGTGGCTGCCCCATCCCTGGAGGGGTTCAAGGGCAGGTTGGAGGGGACCTGGAGCAACCTGGTGTGGTGGGAGGTGTCCCTGCCCAGGGCAGGGGGTGGAACTCAATAATCTTTAAGGTCCCTTCCCTCCCAAATGATTCTCTGATCATCTTCAGTGCTGAGTCCTGCCAGGCTGATGCTCTTCCCAAGGGAATTTGTGGTCCTGCCTTGTGCTTCTCACACGCCAGCAGGCAGAGGTGGGTCTTGGTAAAAATTAGCAGTGGGATTAAAAGTCCCCAGTTGAGCTGATTTAGTGTTGGGATAAACTAACTGAAGCGCAGACGGAGCTGGGAGGCAGCCACGGTCTGAGGGGGGCTTGAGCATCACTCACAGAACTGGGAATGGTTATTTTTAGGACATCTTTCAGTTTGGAGAACAACCAAGTGAGTAAAATGGTTCAATATGGTTCCAATATTTAACAAGGAGGCTGAAAATTGCCGGGTTGAAGTGGAGTATCTAGGAAGAGCCTTTGAGACAATATTTACGGAGAGCAATGATGTGCAGCCAGAAGGAGCCAAACCACAGCTTCACGAGGAGGTTATCGGATGGTCCTGGCACCTCCATGGAGGTTACTCTCCAGTTTGGAGCTGGCTGGGGTCGCTGGTCCTCTCCTGGGACAGCCCACGCTGCCGGCTTGGAGCCAAGCTGGGCTGGCAGAGCTTTTCATGGAAGGGTCCTTGCTTATCTTCCTCCTAAACCAGGAACAAAAGAGCAAAGAAACGAAGAAAGGTCTTAAAAGGCCGAGAATGAACAGAAATAGTCATTGCAGAGTAAAACCCGGCTGCAAACAAAGAGGCCAACAATGGGATGGGTGCCCTTCTCCTCCTCCTGCAAGCGCTTGGGCTGCGGGATCCTCCACCAGATCCTGTTTACTCCACGCCTGATGTGGCTGGAAACATCTCCCCAAGTCAGCACCGTGCCAGGACATGCCTCTGGGCCCACAGCTCCTTGACACAGTTCAGTGGTTTCAGGGCCTTGGGGGGGGAGAAATTATTCTGGGAATAATTATATTAAAAATCTTGCGGGTTGGTAGCGAGGTCCCGAAGCCAAAGGCTCCAAAGCGAAAAATCAACCCTCAAAAAAATAAAGAATTGTCCCCTCTCTGCCCAGTGCCTGGAAAGTGGAGTTGGTTTGGGATGGACAGAGTTTGGGATGGACAGAGTTTGGGATGGGCAGGGTTTGAGATGTGCAGTTTGGGATGGGCAGAGCCTGGGCTGAGCACCCCACAGCCCACCAGGCCAACTCATGCTCCTCCTCCTTTCCTAATGGGATGTTGTTGTTTGGGTTTCCCAGACTGGGGAAGATTTCCTAAGCGAGATGGGATCAGCCAAATTCCGGTTGGGAAGAAGCTTCACCCAGGAAAAAGATCGGTAAAAAATGGGATGTCCACATTGCAAGAGCCAGCGGTGGCAAGAAGACTTCATCAAGAGTTTTATATTTCCAAAAGCTGAATTTACATTTGATCTTGTTCCATTTTTTGTTACTTTAATCATTTAATACATCCGGGTCTTGCACTCGGATCCTCAGATCCTCCTCTCTGCTGCCGAGCCCTTTGTGTCGCAATGACTTTGCATCATTTGCAAATGGTTTTTACCTCCCTCCTGGCTTTTTGGCAAAGGAAGCCACTAAGAAATCCTGTCCCTGAGGGACCCCAAACGGTGACAGTCCCTCTTCCACGACAGCCCCATGTCTCCCCTTTAGCTTGTCTCCTTCCCACTTGAAACCCCCTTTTCTCCAGTTTACCTACAAGTACCTACGGAGCAATTTATCAAGTGTGTTAATAAAGTCCAGACAGAGGAGATCCACTGCACGGCCTTTGTTCAGAAAGTAATTTTTGATCAAAGACAATTATCGCATTAGCCCAAGGTGAGCTTGTTTTCTGCCATTTTTATCCAATTACCTCCCTATCTTTGATAGTTTTTGCCTTCCAGATTTCCTCCGAGCCCTGCGCACTGTGGGGGTCACACTCAATCCCCTCCCTTGCCCTTCTGACAATAAAAGCTCCGTATTTGCTCTCTTTACTCAGTTGGTTTTATTTTCCGCTCGGATATGATATTTATTACAGATCTGGGTTTCGGTGTTCCAGCTCACAATACTCACGGAGATTTGCCTTCACCTCCAAGGTGCTCGCTCCATAAACTCCTCCTAATGCACCTCCATCCTCATCCTCCTCACTGAATCGTGGAGCCATTTGGGGAAATGTCTAAATTATCTTGAAGCTCAATCCTACCTGCTCTGCACGGATGTAATCTGCTTTTTTGGTCTCTTTTTATGTGTACAGCTAAAGGGCTTTCCAGCTGAACTTCTTTAGCCAGGCCTAATTCAACCTGACTTAGAACAAATCTGACTGTCCCTACAGAGATATCCAAGGAAGAGATGTTTTCTTTGATTCTTTTACTTTCTACTTGTAAATGGGACTTTTCAGTGCGGTTTTTCCATCTCAAAAAAACCCCATGGTTTCCTAGCAAAACTGCTGATGCTCCAGTTGGCTCCGGCGAATCTCTGATTTTTCCTCTCCTCAGGCTCTTCTGCCCAGGACCCTGCATTAAGGTCTGTCTGTTTTTCCCCAACTCTGATGTTATTTTTCCCAACGCCGTCCCTGCCTCTAGCCCTGCCCTCGGGCACCCAAATAACATTATCTGCACCCACAAACCCCTTTGGTATCAGCTCTCTACATCCCGGGCTCTGCTCCCCTCGGGTTTGATGTTGGGGGACCCCGTCCTACCCCAGGGTGAGGTACAGGATGGTGGAGGACAGGGGACAGCCCTGGGAGGGTGTTTTGGGGTACTGGGGTGCCCAGCTCTGCCTCCCCCCTGCACATGTGGCCCTGGATGAGCAGCTCCAGCCCATCCTGCTCCATCCCGCACATCCCTTCTTTTAATAAACCCCTTGAAGTCATCTCCAGATCCTGCAGCTCGTGCCCTCGCCTTTCCCTCCTTTAAATCTTACTTGGAAAGGTTTTAGCTGATACATTAGCCCAATAAAAGCCCAACAATTGGAGAGAAACCCAACCCTACCCCCACCCTGCCTCCCCCTTCTCCATCGAGATCAAACGGGTTTTAATCGGAATAGAATTTCCTTTGACAAAATGAGTAAAATCTGTCGCTCGCATCCGACCAGCCAGCCGCTCCTCAGCCCTGGGCTCTGGATCTGGGCTTGGCTCAGGAGCCAAAATCTCCCCTTTCTGCTCACCCCATCCCCCTGCCAGCCCCTGGCTGCACAAAGTCCTCACTCCTGGCTTTGTCACCCCCAGGGGATGGTGGGGACGCGCTGAGCTGTGCCAGGAGCCCTCCCCTGTGGAGATACAGAGGATGGGAGCACCACCCTCAGCTGCTGGAGCATCCCCTCCTGCGGATGCTGGTGTCCCATTGGGGACGGGGACGTGCCGAGGTGCCGTGGATGGTTGGGACCATCTGCTCTCATGGCAGCCCCGTGGCGAGTTCACAAAGTCCCTCTGCAAATGAAAGCCCCTGCCATGGCGCTCAGGAAATGGGCCTCAAACCCGGCTCCAAAGCACCAGCAACTCATTCCAGCCGCGGAGGGAGAGTTTCCTTTCATCTCCAGCCAGGAGTTTAACCGGCCTTTCGTCTCTCCCCAGACAGGGCTTTGAAGGCTTGCAGGGTCCTCCCACATGTGCTGCTGGGGCTGGGAGTGGTGTCAGCTCTGGGACCAGAGAGGGAGGAGAGGGTGGAAAGCAGCATGGGAGAAAAGCATTCTTCCCTTTGGGAGATGCCCAAATGGGGCAACTGGAGGGGCTCTTGCAACCCGTCTTCAGCCCGGATGGTCACGGTGAGAAGAGGACATTCAGGGGCTGGGCAAGTCCATGGGCTGGAGCACTGTGGGACATGTCCCACGGGTCTCCTGGTGGCTTAGAACTTATGCAAAGTCTCTTCCCCAGGCAACTTCAAATGTTTTGGAGGTCTTTGGGGTGGAGGCAGAGATGCTGCCCCCCTGCTTTACCAGACTTTTGGAGGGTCTTTGGGCTTGGTGGGTCTGCTTTCTGCCCAAGACTGCGCAGTGGGGAGAGCAAAGGTGGTTTATACTGGTTGCAGAGATGGATTTCAGTTCTCATGGGCAATATCAGTGATGTAGGGAAAGGTCCAAACTCTACCACCCTCTCCCTCAGCACTCACTCATTGGGGAAAGGTCCAAACTCTCTACCACCCTCTCCCTCAGCACTCACTCAATCCTCCTTCTCCGAAGTCCTTCCTCCTCTTTCTGCCCCTCTGGCTGTTGATAACAGACCAGGGCACGGGGTGATGGTGATGGACGGTGGTGCTGATGGGTCCTTGAGGCTGGGGTTGGGAGAAGGCCCATCCTGTCCTCTCCCATCCCACCCAAGATGCCACTCATAAGGGTGCTGTGCCAAGCGTGGGCCAGCTGGGAGTCGTGGGGAGCCACCAGGCTGTGGACGTGAGCTACTAATGTACTCCAAGATGCTGGTGGTTTGCAGGAGCGTGGGCTCTCACGCAGAGTCGTGTGAAGAAGACCCAGTGCGTTGGCTCTTCCGAGACCCCTTTTTCCTCCCTTCCTTGGGCTGGCACGGCTCCAGCTTGGCCCACGGCTCCAAGGGAGGAGAAGCAGAGAACTGAGTCAACTTCGAGTGCTTACAAAGTCGCTCACATAAAAATAACTCGGCGTTCTTTGGGGTGTGCATCATCAGTATCATCCGTCTGTCTGTCTGCTCTGTACTTCTGTGGCCTCATCCCCTGGTAGCCTTTGTTGCATTTAGGTAACAGCCCAACAAAAACTGCTATAAAATGCACGTGCTTGCTGGTGTCTTCTTTTTTCGCTTCTCTGGTTGCCCCCAGGAGAAAAACCCAGTTTTTCCTCCCTGTTTTCACTCTCTTCCAGTTCTTGAACCCGAATCTCTGGTCGATTTGCTGTGGGCAGGAGCACAAGGGACCAAGACAGTTTGGTTGCTGCTTAGAGGTAACACCAAGTGAGATGTCTCCTCCCATCCGGGGAAGATTCTCTCGCTCAGGGACTCCCTGGGGCAAATCCAACCTCTGCCCCTCTAACACCTTCTTGCACGGATTTTTCCAGAGGCTTTTTTGCTCACAGATTAAACAAAACCTACCATAAATGTTTGTCTTGTTGCTAACGGCAGTTTTGAACTTTGCTTTCCCACAAATGCTTGAGCTGATGTTGGAGGATCGCGTGGCTCCCTGCATGGGGCAGATGGAGGTCACGATGGCTTTGACTTGCTGGATCCTCTCCAGTTCTGTGCAGAGAGAAGTAACTGCACACACACACACAAAAAAAAATACATCTTTGCCTCAACCAAATCCCTTTTAAAGCAAGAAACCAGGTTCAGTGCACCAGGGGAGAAAAGAGTTG
The DNA here is from genome assembly GCF_001431845.1 of Calidris pugnax. Lineage (NCBI taxonomy): Eukaryota > Metazoa > Chordata > Aves > Charadriiformes > Scolopacidae > Calidris > Calidris pugnax. The sequence goes on from NW_015090886.1 coordinate 226,973, forward strand.
ACTTTTTGGCTTTATTGAGATTTCAGGATCGTGCGTAGGGGAGAGGGGAGGGACAGCTTGGTAGTGGGATGGCAAAGTGCATTGCTGTGCACGTGGTAACTAGAGGGAAAAGGTGTGATGGATGAGTAGACGGCTACATATGTGTGGAAATGGAGATAGAGCCACAAGACGTACCAGAAGTTGGATGCTGGAAGATCTGAGCCTGAACCAGAGGGATGGGCACAGGGTGACCCATGGATGAGACATCCTAAGGGTCAGGAAAAAGCAGCAATGGGCTGGTTTGGAGCCCGGGGGGGCAGCTTGCAAAAACACAAATGACTCTATTTCCTCTCATGAATTCCCACACTTTGGAAACTCTGCTTTTGTTGGGTTGGAGGCTGTGAGGGGAGACTTTGCTGCCTTTGCAGGGGGGGAGCAGGCCTGGATTTGCACATTCTGAGAGGATTAAGCCGTGACACTCCCCAGGAGCAGAAGATGACCCTTTGGCTTCCCTTCCCACAGAGCGGACTGGAGGCTGCGGGATGTCCCGGCTGGACGTGACTCACCACAGCAGTAACTCAGCTGATGCACAGCGTGATGGGGAGATGCTTCCTGCAAACCCGGCCACAGCCACCAGCATCCTTGCTCCATCCGACGGTGAGTCACTGGCCTCTCATCCTTGGGTTACCGGTGCTAGCCCAGGTCCAGCTGGGTACTGGGAAGCACTGGGATGAAATGTGGAGCTCCCGGCCAAGCCCTTGCCTGCAACGTGCCCACAGCACGTCTTGTTTCCTTTCCCTCAAATGCATCAAGCAGATCTGTGGCATCACGGTGCCCCCTTCACCACCCAAACCTGCTCATGAGGCTCAAATCTCGGTGCTTCCAGCTGGAGGGAGCCTGGAGAAGGTTGTCCTTGGCCAGATGTGGGCAGCGGTGTGAGGAGAAGTACATGGTGGGAGCAAGGCAGGGGGCAAAGGGGAGTTTGCTTTCTACTGGGGGCAGGAGCTGCACGTCTGGGTCTGCAAATGTGGGGGGCTGCAGAAGGATGGGCACCTCACAAGGGGCCCCTCTGCCTGGCATTGAAATCTATGGCAAGGAACAACAAACAGGGGTTTTTATTTGTCCCTGAGGCAGCATCACCTGCCCCATCACCTGGGGTGTCCTCCCAGGGTGTCTTCATGTCTGCGAGGCATCGCGTGGGGTTTGCTGAGCAGCTGGAGGAGAAAACTGGAGTAAATAGGAAGAGCAGCTGCTTGTGATGATGTTTTATTACTGGCAGGAAAGTGGGTCCTGTGAGGGTTGAGCCACTTCAGCGCTGCCTGGGACCGAGGCAAATCCAAGGGCAGAGCAAGGTCGCAGCCACAGGCAGCGCTGGCTCTCCTGCCCAAGGGGCTAGCAGCCCCGGTGGCCAGAGAGGGGTTTGGCCGTGTCCTGGTGTTTGCCCACCACGCTCAGGTCCCCCCCAGACCCGTTTCCTGCACCCCAGGGCCGGGCCAGAGGCAGCTTTGGTGGGAATCCATCGGCTGGTGGAGAGAGCGGGGAGGCTCTTGGCAGCGGGCCCCAGAACATGGCGTTTTGCTCCTTTGAAGGCCAGATGGAAACAGATGGGGAAGAAGGGGAGGGAAAAAAAAAAAAAAAAAAAACCAACCAAAAAACCACCCAAAAAAACTTTCACATGGAAGAATTAACTGGAAGCGGATGGTCGTCAGCGCGGGGCGGTGGTTGGCATCTACGGGCGGCGCATCCCTCCGTCGCTTGGCCCCGGGGCCGAAGCTCATCCCATCACTCCATGACAGGGGAAGGGGTAAAGCCCAGCAGAAAAGCACCCCCACTCACTCCCAGTCTCACCAGTAACACCACTGGCCAAACCCCATCCACCACCACCCGTCCCTTCTGCCCCCCAAGTCCGGGAGGGATGGATGGGGCTATGGGGAGGTGGGGGGGAGATTGGTGGGGAACATCTTTTAGTTCTTAAAAAGTTCAGCGAGTTCCAGGAACATTATGTCACTTTGACAAGGAAATGAATTGCGAGGCCATCAATCAGAGCTGCAGGCGCCCGGATCAAAGGGCCCCGCGGCGCTCGGGTTCCCTTTTACAGCCAGAGCCCTGCACGATCCCCCGCGCCCATATTCCCTGCGGTTGCTGCAGCAACAGCACGCTACGGCGGATG
>NW_015090886.1:232579-247584 GCF_001431845.1 Calidris pugnax
CTCTACCACCCTCTCCCTCAGCACTCACTCAATCCTCCTTCTCCGAAGTCCTTCCTCCTCTTTCTGCCCCTCTGGCTGTTGATAACAGACCAGGGCACGGGGTGATGGTGATGGACGGTGGTGCTGATGGGTCCTTGAGGCTGGGGTTGGGAGAAGGCCCATCCTGTCCTCTCCCATCCCACCCAAGATGCCACTCATAAGGGTGCTGTGCCAAGCGTGGGCCAGCTGGGAGTCGTGGGGAGCCACCAGGCTGTGGACGTGAGCTACTAATGTACTCCAAGATGCTGGTGGTTTGCAGGAGCGTGGGCTCTCACGCAGAGTCGTGTGAAGAAGACCCAGCGCGTTGGCTCTTCCGAGACCCCTTTTTCCTCCCTTCCTTGGGCTGGCACGACTCCAGCTTGGCCCACGGCTCCAAGGGAGGAGAAGCAGAGAACTGAGTCAACTTCGAGTGCTTACAAAGTCGCTCACATAAAAATAACTCGGCGTTCTTTGGGGTGTGCATCATCAGTATCATCCGTCTGTCTGTCTGCTCTGTACTTCTGTGGCCTCATCCCCTGGTAGCCTTTGTTGCATTTAGGTAACAGCCCAACAAAAACTGCTATAAAATGCACGTGCTTGCTGGTGTCTTCTTTTTTCGCTTCTCTGGTTGCCCCCAGGAGAAAAACCCAGTTTTTCCTCCCTGTTTTCACTCTCTTCCAGTTCTTGAACCCGAATCTCTGGTCGATTTGCTGTGGGCAGGAGCACAAGGGACCAAGACAGTTTGGTTGCTGCTTAGAGGTAACACCAAGTGAGATGTCTCCTCCCATCCGGGGAAGATTCTCTCGCTCAGGGACTCCCTGGGGCAAATCCAACCTCTGCCCCTCTAACACCTTCTTGCACGGATTTTTCCAGAGGCTTTTTTGCTCACAGATTAAACAAAACCTACCATAAATGTTTGTCTTGTTGCTAACGGCAGTTTTGAACTTTGCTTTCCCACAAATGCTTGAGCTGATGTTGGAGGATCGCGTGGCTCCCTGCATGGGGCAGATGGAGGTCACGATGGCTTTGACTTGCTGGATCCTCTCCAGTTCTGTGCAGAGAGAAGTAACTGCACACACACACACAAAAAAAAATACATCTTTGCCTCAACCAAATCCCTTTTAAAGCAAGAAACCAGGTTCAGTGCACCAGGGGAGAAAAGAGTTGACTTTTTGGCTTTATTGAGATTTCAGGATCGTGCGTAGGGGAGAGGGGAGGGACAGCTTGGTAGTGGGATGGCAAAGTGCATTGCTGTGCACGTGGTAACTAGAGGGAAAAGGTGTGATGGATGAGTAGATGTCTACGTATGTGTGGAAATGGAGATAGAGCCACAAGACGTGCCAGATGTTGGATGCTGGAAGATTTGAGCTTGAACCAGAGGGATGGGCACAGGGTGACCCACGGATGAGACATCCTAAGGGTCAGGAAAAAGCAGCAATGGGCTGGTTTGGAGCCCGGGGGGGCAGCTTGCAAAAACACAAATGACTCTATTTCCTCTCATGAATTCCCACACTTTGGAAACTCTGCTTTTGTTGGGTTGGAGGCTGTGAGGGGAGACTTTGCTGCCTTTGCAGGGGGGGAGCAGGCCTGGATTTGCACATTCAGAGAGGATTAAGCCGTGACACTCCCCAGGAGCAGAAGATGACCCTTTGGCTTCCCTTCCCACAGAGCGGACTGGAGGCTGCGGGATGTCCCGGCTGGACGTGACTCACCACAGCAGTAACTCAGCTGATGCACAGCGTGATGGGGAGATGCTTCCTGCAAACCCGGCCACAGCCACCAGCATCCTTGCTCCATCCGACGGTGAGTCACTGGCCTCTCATCCTTGGGTTACCGGTGCTAGCCCAGGTCCAGCTGGGTACTGGGAAGCACTGGGATGAAATGTGGAGCTCCCGGCCAAGCCCTTGCCTGCAACGTGCCCACAGCACGTCTTGTTTCCTTCCCCTCAAATGCCTCAAGCAGATCTGTGGCATCATGGTGCCCCCTTCACCACCCAAACCTGCTCATGAGGCTCAAATCTCGGTGCTTCCAGCTGGAGGGAGCCTGGAGAAGGTTGTCCTTGGCCAGATGTGGGCAGCGGTGTGAGGAGAAGTACATGGTGGGAGCAAGGCAGGGGGCAAAGGGGAGTTTGCTTTCTACTGGGGGCAGGAGCTGCACGTCTGGGTCTGCAAATGTGGGGGGCTGCAGAAGGATGGGCACCTCACAAGGGGCCCCTCTGCCTGGCATTTAAATCCATGGCAAGGAACAACAGGGGTTTTTATTTGTCCCTGAGGCAACATCACCTGCCCCATCACCTGGGGTGTCCTCCCAGGGTGTCTTCATGTCTGCAAGGCATCGCGTGGGGTTTGCCGAGCAGCTGGAGGAGAAAACTGGAGTAAATAGGAAGAGCAGCTGCTTGTGATGATGTTTTATTACTGGCAGGAAAGTGGGTCCTGTGAGGGTTGAGCCACTTCAGCGCTGCCTGGGACTGAGACAAATCCAAGGGCAGAGCAAGGTCGCAGCCACAGGCAGCGCTGGCTCTCCTGCCCAAGGGGCTGGTAGTGCTGGTGGCCAGAGAGGGGTTTGGCCATGCCCCAGTGTTTGCCCACCACACTTGGGTCCCCCCCAGACCCATCTCCCGCACCCCAGGGCTGGGCCAGAGGCAGCTTTGGTGGGAATCCATCGGCTGGTGGAGAGAGCAGGGGAGGCTCTTGGCAGCGGGACCCAGAACATGGCGTTTTGCTCCTTTGAAGGCCTCGGCTGGTGGAGAGAGCGGGGAGGCTCTTGGCAGCGGGACCCAGAACATGGCGTTTTGCTCCTTTGAAGGCCAGATGGAAACAGATGGGGAAGAAGGGGAGGGAAAAAAAAAAAAAAAAAAAAAAAAACCAACCAAAAAACCACCCAAAAAAACTTTCACATGGAAGAATTAACTGGAAGCGGATGGTCGTCAGCGCGGGGCGGTGGTTGGCATCTACGGGCGGCGCATCCCTCCGTCGCTTGGCCCCGGGGCCGAAGCTCATCCCATCACTCCATGACAGGGGAAGGGGTAAAGCCCAGCAGAAAAGCACCCCCACTCACTCCCAGTCTCACCAGTAACACCACTGGCCAAACCCCATCCACCACCACCCGTCCCTTCTGCCCCCCAAGTCCGGGAGGGATGGATGGGGCTATGGGGAGGTGGGGGGGAGATTGGTGGGGAACATCTTTTAGTTCTTAAAAAGTTCAGCGAGTTCCAGGAACATTATGTCACTTTGACAAGGAAATGAATTGCGAGGCCATCAATCAGAGCTGCAGGCGCCCGGATCAAAGGGCCCCGCGGCGCTCGGGTTCCCTTTTACAGCCAGAGCCCTGCACGATCCCCCGCGCCCATATTCCCTGCGGTTGCTGCAGCAACAGCACGCTACGGCGGATGCCTCGCATTTTTATTCGCACCACACATGTTTCCACTCTAACACTGCAATAACTAGAAAAACCTGCGAAACCAAAGCTGCTTCCCCCAGCCTCCAGGGGCAGCGGCTATTCCTGGCTCCCCTTTAATGTTCTCAATTTATTAGCGTTATCCTCCTTTTTTTTCACGCAGGATAAAACGGAGATTATTTTTGTCCTCTCTAACAAAGAAAAGGAGCTCGCAAAAAAAAAAAAAAAAAAACAAAAAAAAAAACCACCACACACCAAACCCACCCCAAAAAAAAAAAGTCCTTGCATCAAGGCTCAGCCTCTGATTTTGTGCCCGGAATTATTTGCAAGCAGAATCAGGCCCTCGGCCATCAAACGATGGTATCGGCAGCGCCGGGCTCACACATGGACCGCGTTATCCCAGCCCTCGGCAGCGGCCGGCAGGTTTGCAGCCCCCTTTTACCAGCAAGAAAAGTGAGGGTGGAGCTGGGGGTGGCACTTTCTCAGCTTCCCTGGCCCAAATTGGCTTTTGCACAGGGCGGGATGTAGGTCCTGTCCCAGCCCCACTGCCCACCCAGGGCAAGTCGCTGCTTCTGTGGACGTTGGTTGGGTTGAACCCAACTCTCCCCATCTCCCTCTCTATGCTGTTGTAGCAGATGCAGCCCTGGTTTATGCCACACAGCATAAGAAAAATCCCGGGTTCAACCCCTTCCCAAAACCCAAGGATGGAGAAACCTCCTGTCCACCTTCCTTACCGCCATGGTGGTGGAGCACCAGCTTTTCTCCAGTGCGCATTAACCCAAAGAACCCATCTACCCCTTGAGACCTCCTCCCATCACAGTCTACCCAGCTCAGTGTGTCCAACAAGGTCAGGACAGATCCCCATACTCTAGATCCAACTCAGGAAAGTCAGAAGATGTGCCCTGTATCACCAGTGAATAAGAAGCAAATTGGTGTAATACATTTGGTTGCTCTTTGTGATAGTAAGTGGTTCCTCTGCTCTCCCATGGGATGTCCTGACTGGGACAGTGTTGGACCTGGAGTCATGGCAGTGTCACACTTTCCATTAGACTGTGCAAAGAGCGACCACCTCTTGCTCTGGTGGACCATCCTTGAACACTTATGGCAGATGGAGAGAGGCCAGGACATCCCAGGACAACAGTCTGATGTTTGAGCTGGTGCGTTGTACTGAAAGGAGGTGAGGAAGGGTTTGTGCCAATGTTCAACTCTCCTGGAACTGAGAGGGAAGCCTGGTGCCCCATGGGGACAGCATGGAGTCGAGCTGGGATCACCATGGGTTTTGAAGACCTGCTTATGGGGAAGAGACTGAGAGGGCTTGGCTTGTTTTGGAGCCAAGCAGATGGCAGAGGGGGGTCAGAGAGATCCAGGAGTGAAGGCTGGTGGAAAACATCTACAGGTGGTGTGAGGCTGAGACAGAAATGGGCTCAGGCTGACCACGATGGCCTCTCAGCCCACCAAAGGATGTGGTTTTAAGGGGATGCCTCAGCCCCTTTCTAAAGAAACCTCAGCTCCCACCTCAACCCCATGAAAGAGCTCCCATTTGAGGTCCCCCAGCCCTTCTGCAGTTACTGGTGTGCTTCAGCCCTGGTTTCCAGGGATTGGACCCCCTGCCCATGTGTGCTTTGGCAGCTTCTTTGCTTACTGCTTTTCACGTTCCCTTTCTTTCCAAAGGGCTAACTGGCCCTGCAGGAGCCTTTTCAGCATCTTCCAGGCTCAGAAATGCTGAGGACACCCCAGCGCTGGGGACATTTCCTACCTAAAATAGAAAAAAATGCTGCTCAGGAAAGATGGATGTGAGTGGGGAGAGGGCGGAGGAGGAGAACCAGGAGGGGAGGTGGGCAGAGGGGCTGGGACGTGGTGGGAATTCAAGTCTTCCATCTGGTGGCTTCTCACTGAATCAAGCGAGCTAGGCTTTTTTTTTTTTTTTCCTCCGCATATTTAAGGTCTGAAATTTTCACTGATCTGTCAAAACGAGCGTTACAAAATCCCCAGCTAACTGGAAAAGCAAAGTTATTGAAACCAGTTTGGTGACTCGTGACCTTTCCATGAACAGTTTATGTTAATATTCTTCCAAAAAAACACCCTCTGAAAGAACAAATTGAAATGTTTAAGGGAAAAAAAAATACCCTTGCCACAAAGCATCCAATTCTGGGTTAAAAAACCCGCACGAGCAGTTCGGGGAGCTCTGCTGATCCTTCCTGCAGATCAAAGCTCATTGTATTTCTCCTTTTGCTCAAGGATATCAGCAACAATACCAAATACTTCACTTCCTTCATCCGAAACCATTCGCCAGCGAAATTAAATTAAACTTTTTTCTTTTTTTTTTTTTTTTTTTTTTTAGAAGGAAAACAATAAAAATAAAAAATAATAATAATAAAAAAATAAACCCCAGGCCCAAGCCCGTGCCTCAGCTGGTCTTCATTGGCAGCTCCCCAGCCCTCGGCAGAGCTGAGCCAGCTCCTCCGAGCGCGGGATCAGAGGATCCTGGATCCTGCCTCAATCCTGCCCTCCCCGGGGTATTTTTTTCCTCGCCCTTTGTTTTCTCTCGCTTTCCCAGGCCCCTGTGATCTATTGTCTTTCTGCATTATGAACATCTGATATTCGTCGCTGTCTTGACGACGCTCACGTCGCATTGAGCCCGATGAGGAGGAAGGAGCAAAGTCACCAGGCTCCATCCCAGCAGGTCCGAGTATCAACCTGTTTCTGAGCGTCTTTTACTTCTTTAAGCAATACTGGACATTTTTCACCCGTTGGCTCTCTGCCAGCTCCCGTCTGTGGCTGTTGCCACCCCTGACATGAGCACAGGGAGGATGGGGCTGAGCCAAAGCCCTCTCAGATTCAACATCGCAGAATCACAGAATTGTTTTGGTTGGAAGAGACCTTGAAGATCGTCAAGTCCTACCATGAACCCAACACTGCCCAACCCACCACTAACTCATGTCCCTCAGCACCACATCTGCTTGTCTTCTAAACACCTCCAGGGATGACTCCACCACTGCCCTGGGCAGCCTGTTCCAATGGTTGACAACCCTTTCAGTGAAGAATTTTTTCCTAATATCCATCCTACTCCTTCCCTGGCACAACTTAAGGCCATTTCCTCTTGTCCCATTGCCTGTTCCTTGGGAAAAGAGACTGACCCCCATCCTCCAGCATTGGTCAAGTCTCCCTGGGACAGGGGCCGAGGTGGCTCTTTGAGGTTGACGTTTCACTTGGTCTCTCACCCAGCAAGAAGAATGTTCAAGAGAAACCCATGGAAGGATGGAGAAGAACTGTCTTGGAGAGACAGAGGGCACAGGCAGGAGATGGGAAGGTTACTGGAGCTCCCAAAGGTGCAGGAGGACTTTGGGAGCTGGTGGCTAGATGTGGGAGGATGGTGGACCACCACCAATGGACTCCAGTTTCATGTGCTGATTCTACTGATGTGATAACACAGGGCTGAAAGAAATCTAATATAAAGTGGAACCTGTGCAGAATATTTTATGGTTTGGTAGTCTGAATCTGGACCTCCAACCTTGGCTAAAAGAGATGGCACTCTCCCAGCGTTTCTGCAGGGAGGTTTATTTGTAGGCAAGCTCAGGGGTGGTGTAAGGAAGAGATACGGCTTCTAGTGCTTGATTTCCTGGGGAAATCAGGAGCAGAACTGGGTGTGGATGCGGCTGGAACAGGGTCTGGACCTGTCACACTCTCACTATCTGCAATAGCTGCCATATTTATTTGAGAGGAATATGACAGTGGATGAGTGTTGGCTTCCTTCCACCTGTAAAATAAGGGCTGTTGTAGACTGCCAGAAATGTAGACAGAGGAAGAGGGATGGGTGGGTGGATGGATGGATGGATACAAACTCGAGTTAGTTTTGAATTATGCCATTTCCCAAGAGTAGTATGGATGCCTGTCACTGCTGCTTCTTCAGAAAATACCATGTATTGCTCACTGAAACATCCTTTGCCCCACATTTCCACTTCAATCTCTCCTAGACTAAAGTCTCCTATTCCAAACTGGACAAGTGAATATTTCTGCCTGGGTTTTGCAGGGTCAACTGGGCTTAAAAAATTTTAATAATAAAAAAAAAAAGTCTAAAAATCAAAAAGATTGCCCTGAACTCCATGGCTGGTGCTCACATTAGCATAGGCAATGTCCCCTGACATCCGGGCAGCGGCAGGAGCATCTGTGCCAGAGGCCTTGGGGGTGTCGGTGGAGGAGGGAGGGAGGAAATCTGGAACCCATAAGCTCCACTGATGTTTGCGTTACCTTGCTCGGCTGCATTGGTCTGCGCCTGGTCCGCCCACGGTCCTCCTCGCCCTATCAGCAAGAGCCATTCCCAAAAGTTATCCGAACGCCCTCCTCTCCCGTAGCCCAAAGGAAAAACCAACCCGGCTCCTTGGAGGGCTCCGCAGGGCTTGGGAGGTTTGGGGAGGAGGCTGAAGGGTGGATGCTCCGGGCTGCACCTCTTGAGCGGGCACTGGCTCCTCTCCAGGCCACCTCACCCATGTGCTGCGGCCACCCCACCTTGTGAGACCCTCGAGCCCTTCGCCCGCAAGGTGCCAAGAAGATGAAAGAGGAAAGCATGTGCCCGGACTCTCCTGAAGGCAGCCTGGTCACCAGCGAGGAGGAAGGCGAGCGGCTGCACAAGAAATGCCTCCGCAAGCGTGGCCAGGGGGGCAAGGGGGCCGAGGAGTGCGGGGCCCCCTCGCCCCAGGGCAAGCGCAGCAAGCGCAGCCCCGTCCCCCAGTCCTTCGAGGACGTGCACACGCAGCGCGTGATCGCCAACGTGCGGGAGCGGCAGCGGACCCAGTCGCTCAACGACGCCTTCGCCGAGCTGCGGAAGATCATCCCCACCCTGCCCTCCGACAAGCTGAGCAAGATCCAGACCCTCAAGCTGGCCGCCCGCTACATAGACTTCTTGTACCAGGTCCTGCAGAGCGATGAGCTGGACCACAAGATCACCAGCTGCAACTACCTGGCCCACGAGAGGCTCAGCTACGCCTTCTCCGTCTGGAGGATGGAAGGGGCTTGGTCCATGTCCGCGTCCCACTGAGCCGGGGTACGTACCGCCACCGCCGCTCCTCCTGCATCCTCCGCGCATCTCCCCAGCCCGCTCCTGCGGGGGGAATGCACAGCGGCCGCCCCCTCCCCGGGCTCCACGTGCAAGCCATTTTCTTTAACAAACCCCAGACGCCACCGAGGCCGGAGGAGGTGGCCATTCCCAGCCTCGCCGGGGCCGGTGGGACGTTGCAGGGGGCCGAGCGGAGCCCTAAAGCCACTGGTTTCACTTAGCGGGGTCTGGTCCGGGGGCAGGCTAGTGAAAGGTTTAAAATGAGGGCTTTAAAAATCTGATTTATCCTCCCACGGCGAGCCGGGAGGGTGTGTAAATCAGCAGACACCCTCCCAAATGTGCTTGGGCTACCAAGGTGTCAGAATCCGGGGGGAGCGCGCAGCGGCCGCCCCCTCCCCGGGCTCCACGTGCAAGCCATTTTCTTTAACAAACCCCAGACGCCACCGAGGCCGGAGGAGGTGGCCATTCCCAGCCTCGCCGGGGCCGGTGGGACGTTGCAGGGGGCCGAGCGGAGCCCTAAAGCCACTGGTTTCACTTAGCGGGGTCTGGTCCGGGGGCAGGCTAGTGAAAGGTTTAAAATGAGGGCTTTAAAAATCTGATTTATCCTCCCACGGCGAGCCGGGAGGGTGTGTAAATCAGCAGACACCCTCCCAAATGTGCTTGGGCTACCAAGGTGTCAGAATGGCAACAAGCAAGACCCCGCAGCCATCGGCCCACGGCGGTGGCTGCTCTCACCCTGCCCACCTTGTCCTTGCCACCTCGGCCAAACTCTGCAGCCACTTCCCAAAGCCATTGGTTGGCCCTGGAGCCACCAGGCTTCCTCCCATCCCTCTCCTAAAGCTCTGCAGATACGATGGGACCTGTTGTCCCCTTGGATTTGTAGCCACCCTACGCTGCAGGGCACGGAATATCAAGCGAGGCTGCCGGGGCAGCGAGGTTTGCCCACTTGCACCCCTTGTCTGTGGTACTTGGCACCATCCAGCCACCACCTGAGCATCCCTTCGATCCCTGGAAAGCTGCTGAGAGGGGAATAATCCTATTTTCAGTGTTTTAGGTCTCCTTGGGCCGGGAGTGAGAGGGAACGGGGGGAGAAGGGTCAGCTACGTGCTAACATTTCCTGCAGCCCATGAGCAGGAGCGGAAAGATCTGGAGGACATTCCCAAGCTGTGGACTTTAGGGACAATTCATGGGAGACCAGCCCAGCTCCCGAGAGTCCCCGTTGTCCCCTAAACAGGGCCAGGGCTTCTGGCTTTCCTTGGACACCGGCTCATAGCCCCTGCCTTGTGCTGGGGTTTAGGGCTCACCGGGTCCTCTGGGGAAGCCAACAGCAAAAGGACTCTGATTTTTCTTGCGCCCACCACTAAGGGCTACGTTGTGGAAAACACTTTTATTCTTATTTCAAGGTGGAAAACCTTTTTATTCTTATTTCAATGTGGAAAACCCTTTTATCCTTATTTTCTGCCAGCAGTTGGGGTCAGCCTCACGCAGCCTCCCTGAATGCCATGTCTCCTCCTGGCCGGGCAGTGCGGAGCCGCGGGTGCCCGTGCCCGGCCGTGGGGGCCCCACAGGGTATTTTTACCACCAGCTGGTCCAGAGCCTGTGATGGGAAGCTCTGAGAGAGTGCAAGACCCAAATTAAGGCCACACTGAGCCCCAGCAGGAGCTGGTGTGATGCTGCAGCCCAGCATGAGACCCAGTCCCAAGGGCGATGGGGTCCCAGCACCTTCGCCTTTAGGGTATGTGTAGGGGAAGCCATAGTGCAAAAAAAACCAACCCCTGAATCTGCTCTCCACCCTGGTCTCACATTTTTGAAGGCCAGAGGGAGCAGAGGGACCAGAGGGAGCAGAAAAGGGAGGAAAACAACCTTTCTGAGACAAAATAAATCACAGCAAACTCCTGCAAAGCTGCCCAAGTGATGCCCGGGTGATGAGGGACCCTCTGCCATTGTGTCCCCCCTGAGCACCGCTGACCCTCCTTTCTTTGGGGTTTATCAATTAACAAGCCCTGAATTTCAGGCTGGATCCTTGGATAGAGGTGCAGCCGCTGGCTCAAGATGTTGACCGGCTCCCAGGGGGGATTTCATTTAAGGATGTTCCACATTTAAACTCTTGTTTCCCTGCAAACCTTGCTAAGATCTCTTCTACCCAACAGAAAAGCTGCCAGTTTTCTAAATGCCTACATAGATTTAAATTGTTCCGGGCAGACCAAAGACCATCCTTGCGGGAAGCAGGATTGCTGCTCCTTTGCCGGGGCACCTTCCCCTTGGGGACAGCCAGAACCAAAGCCTGTGGCTACTTGTTCTCACTTTGAGAAGCCAAAAAGATGCCAGGGACAGTCAGGCTGAGCCCATATCGCACCCCCCACCAAGCCTCCCTCACCCTTTTCTGGGCACCACATTTGTCCAGCCCGGTGAGTTTGGCAGTTTCTGGGGGTTTTCCTGTTTTGGGGGATTCAGGATGCTCTGTGCTCAGCTCCCCGGTTTCAAGAGAGGTGGAATCAGCCCGGCAGGAGTGTGGGTTCCTTTGCTGGATGGCTTTTAAAAGCTCCAGGTCTGTGCTAACGAGCTGTGCCATGGGTTCCTTTCCTGGGTGGTTTTTAAAGCTCCAGGTCTGTGCTAACGAGCTGTGCACATCATTAAAGCCCAGGTAAAGGGATTTTCACCTCGTGGGGGGGTTTGGAGTCCCCTGGCCACCACCCACCGCCGCGGGGCTGTCGGTGCACACACGTGTGTCGGCTCCCGGTTGTGTGTGTGGGCTGACGTGCAGCCCCGCGCCCGGCCCTTGACTTCCAGACCTGTTTATTTAAGCCGAGTGCTTGGCAGGAATTGTGTTCCCATGATAAACAGAGGAATTAAAGACCCTTAGCGATCTTAAAGACCTCTCTGCTAAATGAAAAAGCCTCCGTGTGGAAATCCCTGGTGCCCTGAGCGCGCGGTACCCTCAGTGTGCTTCTCATCGCTGGTTAATATTCATCCCAGGCGGCTCCCGTTCTTGCCTCGAGGCAAAGCATCCTTCAGATGAATAGATAATAACCTGCTTTGTGCCAACCTGCAGCGGTGTTCGGGTACCAATTAGCAGCTCCCAGTTGGGAGCGTTGGGAGGAGGATTTGCTAAGCAAAGAAAGAGCAAGAAGAGGGAAGAGCCAGCGGGGAAGCGATGCCGGGGTTGGAAAGGCTGCAGCTCCCTCCCGTAAATGAATTAACCCAGCACTTGCAATGGGACTGTAATTTTATAATGTAAAGCAGCTAAAAGCTGCTGCGAGCGCCGGCAAACTGGTCCCTGCTAGAACCCAGCCTATTAAATATCAAAGGGCGCTGGGAGAGCTGGATGTGGATATGCCCTTGTTAACCAGGAGACATCATCCGGGGAAAGAGGGATTGAGCCCTCAGGCAAGAAAAATAATGTTTGAAGTCGCCCAAGCTCACGGTTTTTCAGCACAGTCTTGAGCACATTAAAATGGTTTCTTTTTCCTGCTGGAGGAGAAAATGAGGCTGGAAACTGAAACTGCTGGGGGGGAAAGACTGGCGGAGTTGTAAGTTCCTTGCCCTTCATTTGTCTCCCTGGATTTATTGTCTTTCTCGCGTTGCCCTCACTTAATTGTCTCTCCTGAAAGACCTTGGATAAATCTTCCCTTTGGGGACTGTTGCTCTTGCTTGGAGTCTGCTTTGTCGGGTGGATGTTTCATTCTCTTTTATTTATAAATACGTCTCATTGCAGAGCATTAAAGCACCAGGGTATTGAAGGAGCTCGGGGAGAGCTCCCTTCCCTTTTCAGATCTGCTCAGAAAATGCGTTTAAAGCAGCATCTGCTTCAGAAAGCTGAGACCCCTCTGCAGCCTGGCAAGAAATTATGGTCCCGCCTGCCTTGCCACCCGGGCTCAGTCCTTTAAAAATAGCAAGAAGTGGGTCCATTCGCTCACTGCTGGTTAAACTGGTGGCCCCGGACCCCCAGGCTGGGTTAGAGCAAGCCCAGGACTGGGCTCCTCCGTAGCCAGGTCTGGTGGGTGAGGAAACATCTTGCTTTCACTTTTGGTTTGAGCTCCCAGAAGAGACAAGGAATTACCCAAACCCTGGGAAATCTCTGCCTGGGTGATTTTTCTGTTCTCCATGTTAAGTCCCAGCCGTGCTCCCGTCCACACAGGAAGCTTCTGGGATTTGCTCCCTGCCCTGACATGGAGCAGGTTTAGAGGCCAAAAAGGTTCCTCCAAAAGCCACTGTCTTCCCCCAGGAGCGCAGAGCCGGGGTACCCACAGGGTCTGCAGGATGGACAGGTAGAAGAGGAGATGTTTGGTGCCTTGAAGGCTCCAGCGTTGGTGCCCTGGGGCAGGAGGACCTGCCCTGGTTGGGGGATGTGGGACAGCCCCCAAAATCCCAGATCTGATCTCGTGCTGGGGCTCTGGGTGCAGGACCAGCTGGGGCTGGGGATGCTCAGCGTGACCACCACCAGCCCCCCCCATGCCAGGGGACACAAGGGACACCCCAACTGCTGTGCAGGAGCAAGGGGTGGCCTTGGTGTCCCACATCTGCTCTGCCGTAGCTCCCGGAGCTCAGCCTGGAGCAGGGAGAGCCACAGACTCCAGGTCCCTTGGCACAGGACCCGGCACAAGGACGTGGCAAAGGGCTGCACTAAATTTCACCCTCAGAAAACCCTTTCTCCAGCAAAAACTTCCGTCTTTCTATTAAAGAAGGAAGAACTCAACACCGAACCTGCCCGGGGGGACCAGGGCCCTCTCCATCGCAGGAAGGCAGGGTCTCGGCGCTACTCAGGATTAGTTAAAATTAAAAGAGATAAAATTAGGGAGCCAGCCCTCGCGAGCATTGAAATGCCGGCCCGTTTACGATCCCCGCGAGGAGACGGGCTCAGCAGATCTCAGCTGCCTTGGCTCAGCCCAGAGGAATGCCTTTGAAACCAGCCCGTATTTCATCGCCAAATGTCACGGGAATGCACCTGGGATCTGAGGGGGAGCGGAGGAAGATGCGTTAACGAGACGGGCTTTGCATTTAATTTGCTTTTATAGGGCTGTACCTGAGCAGAGACCGGGGTGTTAATGCAGCGGAGGGAGGGGAGGGCGTTGGGGACGGGCTCACGGGGGGGTGGGTGCGTGTCCCTGCTCCGTGTCTGGTCCACGCCAGACCCGTGAAGGTCTGTCCCCAGTGCCAGGCTTGGAGCGGGGCTGGGCTCCTCTGGAGGCTCTTCCCTGACCTTCAGATCACACCATGAGCACGTTATTTGGTGTTAGACCTTCCTGGCTTGAGACACGGCCATGCTGTGAGGCGGGGGGAGGTTATTCAGTTCTATATGGGCTGGGCTGAGATGCTCATAACCTTTCTTCCTGCATCCCAAGACATCCCCGTGCCGTACCGGTTGGATCCCAGCCTTTCTGTTTGCCCATCGTGCCGGGCACAGTTGCCCCTGAGCCCCGTGGATGTGCACAGCGCCGGCCACAGACCTTTCAGACCAGGGTCCCAAAGGCTCAGCAACGGGACACATGGGGATTTGGGGATTTTTTCTCTCTCTGCCACCCAGCTTGGGCACACTCTGTCCTGTCTGAGAGCCCCTGCCTGCGCAGAGGGTGGGCAGGGGCTGCCCCTAGAAGCCCGCCAGCCCCCGGCTGCATTACCTCAGCCATGCCCAGGGCTGAATTACTGGAGGGTTTGATTTATTCCTCTCCAGGCTCCTCTCCAGAGAGTTAAAGGTCTCCGCTCTTGCGCAGAGAAAAAACAGGAGGCAAAGCCGGGGAGGAGGGGAGGGATGAAATAAAACCAGAGACCTGGGGGTGGTGGGGAGGAAGCCCAGGGAGCCCCACGGCCAGCAGAACGGAGCCATTGCCCCATGGGGGGACTGTCCCCATGCTGGGTCCCTCAGGACCCACTGGAGCCGTTTCTTGTCTCCTCCAGGCCTTGCAGGAACCGTTTCCCCCCACCCAAGGTCCAGCTCAGGCCACCAGCTTGGCTGGCCCTGGTCACCCCCCCAAGGCCCCCGGCTCCCGACTGGCGCCCGGCAGCTCCGCAGGGTCCCCTTCGGCGTCACCCGCCCTGGGGACACCCCGTCATCCTCCAGGCTGGAGAGGGCACGGTTCATCACAGGGTAACGCCGGTCTCCCCCATGGAGGGGAAGGAGAGACGAGCAGTTTGGCTGCTTTCCTTCTCCATCCTCCCAGAGAAGCATACTTTGGGTAAAAAGCCGTGATTTTTTTGGAACGCTGAGGGTCCCGGGCTCAGGTGTGGGGACGTTTCCCAGCACATCCCATGCAAACCCCTGCGGCTGCGGGGAAGTCTGCGAATGCGAAGCACGAAGGCTGGGGAGCCAGAGCCCCAACACGGCTCTTCCCAGCCCAGCGCCGGATTTTACGCGGTTTTGGGTCTGGCTGAGCCAAAAACCTCGGCGTCTCGGCAGCCGGGGCTGACCCTGCCTGTCTCCCCCCAGGTCTCCTGCCTCTGCCACGATGGAAACATCTCGCAGGACCCCAGCACCCAGACCCGGCCACCCCGCTCTCCTCCAGCACCCGAAAAACTCCACAGAAGCAGGAGAGAGGGACCC
>NW_015090886.1:247594-268868 GCF_001431845.1 Calidris pugnax
GCTGACCCTGCCCGTCTCCCCCCAGGTCTCCTGCCTCCGCCGCGATGGAAACATCTCGCAGGACCCCAGCACCCCGCTCTCCTCCAGCACCCGAAAAACTCCACGGAAGCAGGAGAGAGGGACCCCGACCCAGGACCCAGCTGTTTGTCTCGGAGCGATGCTGTGCATGAAACTCTTTAGGGTGTAATTTATTGTTGATTGCCAGGTAAGGACCAGTCAAGTTCTCTCCTCTGGGAGAAAAATCGCTTTCCCGAGCTGTGGGGAAGGTGATGTCCCCGGCACAGCGGGCTCGGGGTCCCCTGCTTTCCAGGACAATTCCTTTCGGGATGCCGGGACCCTGGCTGGGCTGGTCCCGGGGATTTGAGAACTCAAGATCCAAGGCTTTGGCCAAGGAGGGAGCGAGGAGCCCCCCACAGCTCGGGTTTTACCCCGCTCTGGAGCTCTGCAGCGCGACGGTGCCACGGCACGAGCCACTGCCCGGGCTGCAGGGAGGATTTTGGGGGGCTGCTGAACCCCTCCACTGACCCCGAGGCTCAGGACATCCCCCGCTCCCTCCCATCCCATGGACGTGTCTGAAAATCAACCATTCTGTCGGAACAACCCAGTTTCTTTGAAATTTTTGGAGAAGGCGGCTGGAGATGTTACACACAGCCCTTCCCTCCCCGAGTGGGAGCGTTTGGGGACATCTCGGGAGCATTTTGGGAGCGTGTGGGGTCATCTCGAGATGCTGCTCCGGGGGGGAAATTCAGGCTCTTTCGGGGGGATGACGGACGGATGGTGTTGGGGTTTCCAGACGATCCCACTAAAGTCCAGGGGGAATTTTTCCAGGGTTCAATCCTTGCGTTTCCTAAGGAAATGGCGCTGTCGTAAGCAGGAGGCGGCGCGGCCGCTCGCCCGCCCCCGCACCCTCCCTCAGCCCCGTGCTCGGCCGCTTTTATTTAAATCGGGCAAAAGAGAATCAGATATTTTTTGCTCGTTAGAACAGAAAAACAGAGGGGGGAAAAAAAATCCCCGTGAGCGAGGCTGCGACGGGCGTGCAACCCGAAATAATCCGCGTGGGAGAGACGTGCTACAAATGACTCACGAGCAGTTTCAATTAGTGATCACACTTTATTCGACACCAGAGAATCCAAGGAGAAGCGACAGCGAGGCTCAGGCTCCCTTTTTTTTTCTGTATAATCCTCAATTTCTCTGTACGCCATGAGTGGACTCCTGGCTCCTGGGAGCCAACCGCAGCCTTTAAAAACATCCGAATGTGCTTAAAAAAAAAAATAATAAAAATTCCATTAAAAAGAGGGCTGTGGATGGCTTCGCTGCCTGCATCAGAGGAAATATTTTACAGACCAAAAATGAAACCATAATTAGAAATGCAACTTTTATTTAAAAAAAAATAAAATGTGCTTTAAAAATAAAGCACTTTGTGGAGACTCAGGCTTCCAACCCGAATTTTTTAAAAAAGGGTAAAGTATCTTTTGAAAAATGATTTTTGAAGTAAGGTTTTGTCGAGTCTTTTTTTTAAAAAATAAATCCTTATATTGACTTATTTTAAAATGAGTGAAACATCAGCCCTAAGGGAAGACCACTGGGTTTTATCCCAATGCTCAGCGTCGCGGCCGCGGTTGCCGTTACCAAAGACACAGAAAGTTGTGGGGAGAAAAGGTGTTTGGGGCAGGGAGGGACGGACCTGGAATGTTCTGCCCCTTGTATCATCATGAGTCCTGGTGGAACCCCCTGTCCCTGAGGGACCTCCCAGTGGGACGTTGGGTGCTCCACAGCATCCTGTGGTATTGTGTGGTTCTTCTCACCACAACAACAACCCTTCTGTGACTTCTAGGGGGGGTTGAATGTCCCATTCTCCAGTTACAACAGGGTGGAGTTTGCTGGTCCAGGACGTACGGTGACAGGGCTGGCTGCTCCTCTCTGGAGCTGGAAGAGATGTCCACCATCGCCTTCACCATGAGACACCTCTGATGGTCAGCTGCTAAACCCAGGCAGAGGAGAGCTCGGGGAGGTCCTCCCCTCCATCCCTCCTCCAGGAAGCCATGGGAGCACCCACCCAGTCCTTGGGCTTTAGCATCACTGTGGCAGGACCTTCACCACCACCGCGGCAGGACCTTCACCACCTCCTCCAGCCCCTGCGCTCAGCAGAAAGGGGCATTTAGGGGGCACCATGGGGAGGGAAGGGCGACTCTTCCAAGTGAGTACGTAACTCTGCTGGAAAATAAACACGCTCCAGGGACACCCCCACCTTGTCCCTGTGTCACTTGGCCCCAGTTGGCAGCTGGGGCCGGTGCCCCCCGGGAGCCGTTGGGCACATGGGCCGGGGGGGGACACAACCAAGGAGTGAACGCAGAGGGGTCCCCAGGACTTCAGCTCCCCTCTGGGGTGACCCACCACAAGGGGAGTGATGGATGAAGGATTCCTGGGCCACCAGGAAGGTCTCACCAGGTGCTCCCAGACCTGCCAGGCTGGAGGCTGGGAAGGGCCAGCCCTTGAATTAATGAGCTTAATTAATAACAGCTTTTTTTTTTTTCCCCTTTGGTGTCTTGCCCTGACAGACCCAGAGAAAAACCTGAAAAATGGTAAATGCTGAAGAAATGAAGTGGGGAAAGAGGCCGTTGCTTGGGGCATGTCCCTCTGCGATGGCCTCCACAGCAGAGCTCACCCCCTTGCACCCACAGCGTTCTCCTGGGGGAAACTGGGGAACAAACTCTCCCCCAACACTGAGCTTTGGGGTTCCTCAGCAGCGGGGAGCAGCTGTGGGCCACGTCCCGTCAGGAACTGGTCCTGTGTGGGATGAACCCAGCTGGGACCCACTGGGAGAGATGGGATGAGGTTGGGACCGGGCAGGGGAGGGACATGGGCTGAGGGAGGGAAAGGTGGCACCGGAGGAGCCATGGGATGGGGGGCCATGGGTGCCCGGCTCAGGGATGGAGTGGGGGGAAGGTGCTGCACTGGTGGGCACTGGGGGAAGTGGTGGGCACTGGGGGAAGTGGTGGCGGCACCAGCCTTGGCTCGGGGACACCAGAAATGCCCAAGTGCCCCACAGGCGAAGAAGCACCTTCCCACTGCCCTACAGCCCACCTGGGGAGAGACCCACAGGATGGAGGGACAGCAGCTACAAGGTCAGGCTCTGGAGAAGACAGGGAGAGGTTTTGGGGTGCCTTTTAACCCCTTCCTGCCCAAGCAATGTGAGACCCTCTCTCCTGCCCACCAAGAGGATGCCAAGGAGGGGGCCTATCACAGGTCACCTCGCAGGGTTGGGGGGTACCCGAGCTCCAGCAGCCCCCAGGGTGGGGGGACGGGCAGTGCCACGCTGGGGCCATGACAATTCTCCATGTGAGACTCAGCTGTGAAGGACCCTCACACCCCCCCCGGTCCCTGCCATCGCCCAGCGCCGCAGGACCCAGCTCTGGGCCGTCTGAGACACAGAAATGGTTTATTCTTCCAAGGTCCTTGGGGTTTTTCCTTCCTTCTTTGTTATTTTTTTTCTTTTTTTTTTACAAAATCTCCTCCCTGTGCCCGCCGACGGAGCTTGGCCACCTCCTGGTTTCAGCCAGGTCTCGGTGCCCCGTCCATCCCCTGTCCCCAAACCCAGCTGCAGCCCAGCACCGTGCCACCCCAGCGGGGACCATCCTGGTGGGACAACCCATGGGACACAGGGAAGACACGGGGAAGGCTCTGCGGGTGATGAGCCACACGATGCCCTGGTGCAGTACGAGACAGGATGAAAGAAAATCTAAATGGACACCTCATTTTGGGGGGGCTGACCCTGCCTCTGTCACCCCCAGAGACAGCAGAGGGACAGGCAGGGCATTGCTGGGGCTTTGGGGGGGAGCCGAGCCCGAGCAGAGGGCGACAGGACTTGATGTGATCTCAGCTGGAGAAGAGGAGCCCATGGAGGCACTGGTGGTCTCAGAGGGGGGACTGGAAGACGATACAGGCCCTCGGGTCAGCAGGGGGCTGGAAAGGGCTCAAGGCACCTTGGCAACGTCCACAAGAAGAGGTGTTTGTTTGTTCCCAAAACTCCCAGGGAAAGAAGAGTCTGTAGGTTCACATTAGCACACGTCAATTGTACATAGTGCAAATCAGAGCCCCGGCACCAGAGGGATCGTGCTCTGGGTAGTGGTTTGGGATGTCCCACGGTGCCGTCCCGGGCACTGCAACGCTCCAGCCCTCGCTCTTCCCCACTGCCAGGCCATGGGGGCATCACCCACAGCAGCCAAACCCCTCTCCTGCAGAAGGAGGTCAGACCCCACGTCACTGTCCCACCACCTCGTGCCCCACCAGAGGAAGGGGAGCCAGGAAGCCTTGGTGAGAAGACACGGGGCAGCTTCTCGGAGGCATCGCTGCCCGGGCCAGGAAGAGCTCTGGGTCCCAAAGGTGGCTCCAACCACCCGCAGCGTGGCCACAACATCCATCCCAACGCCCACCCCCTTCCCAAGGGTGAGGGAGATCCCAGGAGAAGGGCAGGACTGCGTCCAGCTGCCACCGCAGCCAGAGAGGGAGAGGCCTCTCACACGTGTCCCCAGAGGGGTCTCAGGTCCTGAAGGTTGGGGACTGATGGCAGGCACGGTCCAGGTTTGCAAGGCCACGCCGTGCAGAGGGAGTTCATGGTTTTCCGTCGGTCCCGAGCAGGAGGATGTCTCCCAGGTGGCTGCAGGAGCATCCTTTATGGAAGACCTGCAGAGGTGGCAGCCAAAGGTCCATGCCCTGTCAGGACCATGACTCGGGGAGTGAGGATGACGTGGCAAACGGGAAACCAGGATCGAAGAGCGAGCGCTGGGCTCAGGAGAGTCCAGCCACATCCTGGAAGCAGGGGAGCAGAGAACGTCACTGCTCATCACTGGTTCATGGGCTCCTCCTCCTCCATCGGCTCATCTTGTGGCCTGAAATGGAGAAATATGACACATGAAGACAAAGAGACCCTCGGGGCCGGGCACCCAGAGAGTGAGGGGCACCCATGTCTCCTGGGATCAGTTAAGAGCATCACCTCTTCTCCACCATCACGGCCACTGAGAGGGAGGCCAAGGCTGTGACCGTCTCCACCTCTTCTGCCTCGTGGTGCTGGGCCTCCAGGAAGGAGCAGCCCAGTTTGGAGGCGAAGCGCTGCACGGCCACCCAGTATTTACCTGCAGGAGGAGCAAAAATCAGGAGGTGCCAGGAAAAGGGGTGCCCCAGGCCTCCAGGCTTCCCATGCAGTGAGTGGGGCATTACCCTCCCATGAGGAGGATGATGATGGAGGGCTCCATCAGGCTTTTTTATGCCATGGAGGCCATGGGGTTTGGTGGAGAGGGGAGGAAATGCCAACATTTGACCCCTCCTTGTTAACTGAGCCCCCGGGACACTCACTCTGGACCTGAACGACTGTTTCCAAGGAGCGCACAGCGTTGGGGTTTGGTTTCTGCCTCATGCTTTCTTCTGGGAGAGGGTCCAGCTGCCAAAGGGAGACACAGGGGGTCACCAGGAGGGAGCTGTGCCCAGGGCTCGGCTCACAGCGTCCGTACTGACCTACTGCCCCCAGGCCAGGACCCACACAAGCCACTGCCCCCCAGCTCCCACCTCGTTGCCCAGCAAGGCTGACACGCAGGCCTCCGACGCGTCGCAGATGGCCGTAAGGTCATGGCCACCTTCCAGAGCAAGGACGATGGCTCCACCAGCCAGGCTCATCAGCTGCTTGGTCATGTAGCCAAAGCCTGGAGGAGAAGCCCAAGGAGGGGGTTGTCAGCCTCCCTGCCCAGAGCACCAGGGCCCTGGCCCAGGTACAACCCCCGAGATCTCCCCCAGCTCCCTGAAGAGCTGCCACCGCCAGCAACGCCACTTCCACCTCCTTACATTTAGCAGAGACTTTGTAGCCACCCAGGGGTGGTGGGTGGCCATCGGCTGCGTCGAAGCCAGCTGACACCAGCACCACATCGGGGGCGAATTCATGTGCAATTGGCATCACCACTGTCCTGTGCAGGCAAAAAAAACAAATAAAAGGTGTTAAGATCTGGCTCAGCCTGACTCTGAGTGACAGAGGAGAGGAGCAGGAACACGAGGCACTCAGAGGAGAGGAGCAGGAGCACAAGGCACAGTACCTGAAAGCAGCCAGATACTCAGGATCACCCATGGGGGGGTCGAGCCCTCCAGTCCAGGCTACGTTGACGTTAAATCCCTCACCGGGGCCAGCACCAACCTGTGAGAGAGCAAGGACACGGGTGAAGGCCTGGAAGAACACTAATGATTCATGGCTACGTCCCCCCAAAGAGGGGGAAATACCAGAAGAAGTGGCTGCCTGGGCCAGCATTGCCCTCCATGACCCCCCGACACCCCCTGCTCCTTAAAGTGCTTTAAGACACAAGTCTTGATTCCAGGATTCAGTCATTGAATGGATTCACAGAAGCCCAGACTGGCTGGGGGGGGAAGGGACCTCTGGAGAACATCTCCCCCAACCCCTGGCCAAAGCAGAGTCGCCCAGAGCAGGTCCCACAGGGTCACGTCCAGGTGGGTTTGGAATCTCTCCAGAGCAGGAGACCCCCCACCCTCTCTGGGCAGCCTCTTCCAGGGCTCTGCCACCCTCACAGCAGAGAAGTTCCTCCTCATGTTCAGGTGGAACTTCCCGTGTCCCAGTTTGTGCCCGCTGCCCCTTGTCCTGTCACTGGGCACCACTGGGAAGAGTCTGGCCCCATCCTCTTGCCCCCCGCCCTTTAGCTATTGTTCAACATCGATGAGATCCCCCCTTACTCTTCTCTTCTCCAGACTAAAACCACCCAAGTCCCTCAGCCTTTCCCCAGTCCCCTCATCATCTTCGTAGCCCTTTGCTGGACTCTCTCCAGCAGTTCCTAGTCCTGCCTGAACTGGGGAGCCCAGAACTGGTCCCAGTCTCCAGCTGGGGCCTCCCCAGGGCAGAGCAGAGGGGGAGAATGACCTTCTTCCAACCACTGGCCACCCCAGGAGACCATTTGCTTTCTTGGCCACAAGGGCACATTGCTGGCTCATGGGCAACTTGTTGTCCACCAGGACTCCCAGGTCCCTCTCTCAGAGCTGGGACTGGGCCATCCTCCTGACACAACAAGCATTGATCAGATCCCCCCTCAGCCTTCTCTTCTCCAGGCTAAAAAGACCCAAGTCCCTCAGACTTTCCTCCACAGGGAGATGTTCTAGTCCCCTCATCATCTTCGTAGCCTTCTGCTGTCCCCTCTCCAGCAGTTCCCTGTCCTTCTTGAACTGGGGAGCCCAGAACTGGACCCAGCACTCCAGTACTCTCCCAGCTGCCACCTTTGTCATCCCTGGGCAGAGCTGCAGGGACCTCACAGCCCCTCAGTGCTTCTTACCTCGTCGGCGGCCCCGCTGCCGGGGAAGAAGTTGCCATCATCGTGACGATGCAAAGAGATGTAGAGAACGTCGGGGTCTCTGTAGAAGATCTGCTGAGTCCCATTGCCGTGGTGAACATCCTGGAGGGAGAGAGAAGGAAAATGCTCTTTTTTTCAGCCTTGATGGTGGCCCAAAAGCCTAATGGGGCTCAAAGCAACTGGATCCACACCCTGCTCCAGGGCTGTGTCCCCATTCCCAGGATCTGCTCCTGCTCCCCCACCCTGAAACGCAGCTGGTCCCCAAAGGAGGAGGTTCTGCTGCTCTCAGGTGTCAAATCAGAGCTGGGAGGAGGCTCCTGGGGATGTCCTTGGGAGGAGTGGGGACACGCTGGGGGACCCAGGAGACTTACCCAGTCCACAATGAGGATCTTGCCAAGTTTCCCTTTCTGCTGCAGCTGCCTGGCAGCAATGGCCACCGAGTTAAAGAAGCAGAATCCCCTGCAAAGACGGAGTCAGAGCCAGTTAATGCCCTGGGGCCCTTCCTCAGCACCCTCCGCTGCTCACCCACGTGCTCCCTGAAGGTGGGCTCGCCCTCCCTTCTCCCCAGCCAGGATACAGATCAGTCCTGGGGAAGGTCCATCTGGAGTGATTTTGGGCCAAGGAGGTGTGTTTTGGGGCTCCCCAGGTGCCAGCCCAAAGCCCCACCACCTGGGAAGGGACCCTTACATGGCAGTGGAAGGATCCGCGTGGTGTCCTGGTGGCCGCACCACGGCGAAGCCGTTCTGGGGGATAAAAGAAAGGAGAGTGATCAGAGCTGCTGCCCCCAGCGTCACGCACCCCCTCCACCCCCCTGATGGCAGTTCCTGCCACACGAGGACACCAGGAATGGAGCTGGCAGCAGTACAGGACCAGGAGCACCCAATGCCAGCTGGCAAGTACCCCCCAGCCCCCTGTTGCCCAGCTATGGGGTGATGCTCAGCTCTGGGACCGCCAAAGGAAGCCACTCTACCTTCAGCTCCCTGGTGGCCACCTTGAAGGCCAGCTCGGTGACGCTGCCTGCGGCCCAGCGGGCGGCGTTGGAGGAGTGCAGCTCGTTCCAGATGGTATCGCTGTCCACCTGGAAACCAAAGGGACGGGTCAGATGGGGACACGGACCCACAGAGCAGATCTCGGCCATGGGACCCACGCTGTCTGCCAGGAACCCAGGGGCTGAAGTCCAAGGGCTGGGCACGGTGGAGCTGGACCTGGGGGTGTTGGTCGACTGTGGGCTGAACATGAGCCAGCAGTGTGCCCAGGTGGCCAAGAAAGCCAAGAGCATCCTGGCCTGTGTCAGGAACAGTGTGGGGAGTAGGGCCCGAGAGGTGATTGTCCCCCTGTACTGGGCACTGGTGAGGCCTCACCTTGAGTACTGTGTCCAGTTTTGGGCCCCCTACCATAAAAAAGACATTGAGGTGCTGGAGCGGGTCCAGAGAAGGGCAACAAAGCTGGTGAGGGGTCTGGAGAATAAGTCTGATGAGGAGAGGCTGAGGGAGCTGGGGGTGTTCAGCCTGGAGAAGAGGAGGCTGAGGGGAGACCTTATTGCTCTCTCCAACTCCCTGAAAGGAGGGTGTAGAGAGATGGGGGTTGGTCTCTCTTCTCAAGTCACAGGTGACAGGACAAGAGGAAATGGCCTCAAGTTGCACCAGGGGAGGTTCAGGCTGGATATTAGGAAAAATTTTTTCACTGAAAGGGTTCTCAGCCCTTGGAATGGGCTGCCCAGGGAGGGGGTTGAGGCCCCATCCCTGGAGGTGTTCAAAAGCCGGGTTGATGTGGTGCTGGGAGGTCTGGTTTAGTGATGATGCTCCTTGTGTGGGTGTCTATTTTTGTCAGTTAGGTTGACGGTTGGACAAGATGATCTTTAAGGTCCCTTCCAACCGAGAAGATTCTGTGATTCTGAGCTGGACCACCTCAAATGCCACAGGGCAAGCTTCCCAGTGGGTCCCAGTATGGCAGCTCCTCAGCCTGCTGTCAGCCCCAGCCCCCAGCCAAGCTCCACGTCTCACCCTGCACCCGGGGGCTGGAAGGAGTGACTGAGAAAAGGCTCATTACCTTCTTTATCTTATTTTATTGTTTAACCAAACATCTTGGTTTGATCAGGATCACGTCAAGGGCCGAGCCAGAGCCGGAAAACTCAAAGTCTCTTCTGATCAACTCCATGTGTGCAACAAAAAGGCTCCCCCCTGCCCACGGAGCCCCCCCGCCACGGGCGAGAGGAGGGCAGGGAGCAGGGGCAGAGCAGGGAAAGTAGATGCAAACAGGGCTGAGAAGAGCTGGTGCCCAGCAGCAGGGGCAAGG
Organism: Calidris pugnax; assembly: GCF_001431845.1. Taxonomy (NCBI): domain Eukaryota; kingdom Metazoa; phylum Chordata; class Aves; order Charadriiformes; family Scolopacidae; genus Calidris; species Calidris pugnax. The sequence goes on from NW_015090886.1 coordinate 257,224, forward strand.
AGAGGAGAAGAACCAGAAGAGGCAGCAGGAAGGCATGGAGTGAGACCCCTCCTGAAAGAGAGAGAGAGAAGGACAGAGACGGGGGGGAGAGAGGAAAAGAGGAGAACGCAATGAATGGAGAGAAACCAGGGTGGCAAGCTGTGAAAGGAGAGGCCAGAGGAGTGTCTGGAGGGAAGGGGCAAGCTGCTGTCCCCACGGCACAGCTCCCCCCCCACCCAATGGAGACCACAGTTTGCAGCTTTGCAGCTCCCCCCCCAGCCCACCAGCTCACTCCCTTCTAACCTCCCAGGCTCTTAGACGTGGCCACGAGGGGGTTCAGTTCCTGGGCCCCTCAGAGTAAGAAGGCACAAGGATCCTCTCTCAAGGCTGGGATGCTCAGGACCACCCCGAGGACAGGGGGAAGCTCTCATACAACATCATCTTGCCTACATGGAGTGCTCCCACCTGAGGCTATCCCACCTTGGCAGCCCAAAGGCTTTGGGAGCTCCCTCTCTGCTCAAGCCCACCAGGAGGACCTGGCTGGGGCCAGATGAGAGGAACAACCCCATCCAAAACCACCCAGAGCAGAGATGGAGCACTTACCCCAACCCCTCCGCAGGGCAGCATGACAAACATCCGCTGCGACAGGATCCCTGAGGAGAGAGGGGACAGCGAGGACTTCAGAGGTGAGAAATGGTGGGAGACAGGGGGCATGGTGTGGGGATACCAAGGAGGGGGGTTTGGCCCGGCTGCTGGCCAGAATTAGGACCAGCCCCCTGAGGAGCTGTTTTTCATGGTCTCCAAGGGTGCTCTGAGACCCGGGGTGCCAGGTGGACGTGCATGGTGTGGGGATACCAAGGAGGGAGGTTTGGCCCAGCTGCTTGGCCAGAATTAGGACCACCCCGCAGAGGAGCTGTTTTTCATGGTCTCCAAGGGTGCTCTGAGACCCGGGGTGCCAGGTGGACGTGAGGGACGGGCAGAAGGTGAGGGCAGGGCTGCCCGAGGGATGGTGAGGATGTGGATGGACCCACCTGCCAGCTTCCCATTGTCCAGTTTCAGGCGGTTGAGGGGGTTGGTGCCATAGAGGAAGACGTGGCGCTCGGTGTGGACACACTGCAGCTCCTCCAGCGTGGCCTTGCGTCCCCGCAGACACTGTGGCAGAGAGGGGCTGTGACCAAGCTGCCCCGAGTGGGACGTGCCAGCTCTCCCACCCACCCACACCTGCCTCCAAGGGTGGAGGTGACACATTCTGCTGTCTGAGCACTGTCACACCTCGTGTCACCTCAGCCTGGGGGGCAGCTGCGAGGCTGAGCACAGTGCTTCTTGCACTGGATTTGAAGTGGGGCAACCCCCCTCACTCGCAGGCAGGGACCAGGCAGGAAATGCCAGCACCACCTTATCATAGAATCATAGAATGGTCTAGGTTGGAAGAGACCCTTGGGATCATCGAGTCCAACCATCTCCCCTACTCTACAAAGTCCTCCCCTACACCATGTCCCTCAGCACTGCATCTAAACGGCCCTTCAACACAGCCAGGGATGGGGACTCCACCCCCTCCCTGGGCAGCCTCTTCCAACGCCCGACCACTCTTTGGGTGAAAAATTCCTTCCTAATGTTCAATCTAAACCTCCCCTGTTGGAGCTTGAAGCCATTCCCTCTCGTTCTGTCACTAATGACCTGTGAGAAGAGACCAGCACCAACCTCTCTACAGTGTCCTTTCACGGAGTTGTAGAGAGTGATGAGGTCTCCCCTCAGCCTCCTCTTCCTCACACTAAACAGTCCCAACTCCCTCAGCTGCTCCTCATACGATTTGTTTTCCAACGGCCAGAGAGCCTTGTATGGACCAGTCAGCCCAGCTGGACCAGGACAAGGTTTCTAACAGACTGGAGCTGACACTGATGTCCCCAGAGCTGGGGAAACACCCTGGGTCAGCCAGGATCAGGCCTCTCCCTACGCCCACCCTCCAGCAGAGCAGACTCTGCTGCCACCCCAAGCTGGAGATGGTCAGACCAGTATGTTCCAAACTGGCTCTGCCAGCAGTGGACAATCCAAGCCCTCTGGATAATGGTGGTAAAGAGGCTGAGAAGTTCTGGGAGCTGAAGGGATGGAGGTGGGAGCAGGATACCCTATCCCACCACGGGATCTGCTCTGAGCATCCCCCTCCCAGCCAGGGGTCTGCTCCCCCCCTGCCCTCACACTCACCTCGCACTGGCTGCGCAGCCCCCTCTCCTGCAGCCGGGACCAGATGCTCTGGATCCTGCCCGCGTGCTCGGGGTGGTTGCTGTTGTCACCACAGGAGCACTGGTGTTTGAGCATCACCGAGTCATAAACCAGCCCTGCAACACACAAGGAGAGCTGCTGGTCCAGGACAGGGTTGGACACCCAGGCCTCGATGGTGCTGATCCTAATCCAGGTCCTTCCCAGGGCCTGGCCGAGACCCTAAACACCCATAACTACATTATTTGACTGAAACCCCTCCCTCAAACCATGGAAGTCCCTGTCCCAACATGCTTGAAGCAAATCCTGCACTGGATATATGAGAGCTGAACCTTGCCAGCATTGCTGGACCAGGATGGTAGCCAAGGGGCCAGATGGGCAAGTCCTGCTTGGAAAAGCCACCTTAGATACAGAGAAGGGGACCACCATGGCTTGGTCTGCTCTTTTTGCAGCCAGCCAGAGAGCTCCTGAGCATTTATGAGTCTGGGGGTGACCGGGACTGATGCTAATCTGCCCCTGGGCATCCCCACCTCCCTTCCAGCTCTTGTCCCCAGCCCCGGCTGCTGCTCCCACTGTGACATCCCCACACGGGGCCATACCTGTTGTGAAGTGTGGCTTGGCTGGCTGCTCCTGCACAGACAGGGACAGCGTCTTGGAGGCTGTGTCCTGGGCAGGAAGGGAGACGGTGGCGGTGGCAGGAGATGACTGGGCCCTGGAGAGCGGCCTGTGCCCCGTGTGGATGGTGGGGACCATGGGGGAGTCGGCCAAGGGCTGTCGCTTGAGGAGCTGCTGCTGCACACGCTGGTAGGAGTCCCAGAGATAGGCCTGGTGGAGAGAGGTGACAGTGAGCGTGGCATCGGAGCCAGGTGCCAGCGCGGTGACAGCAGCATCACCCGGCTCAGGGAAGGGTGATGAGCACCTTCCCGGGGTCTGGATGTGACAGCCCCCTGTGGGGGTGTGCTCTCCCTGGTTTGCCCCCCCCCCCTTTTCGGGTCCTGCCCGGCCTTGGCCACCACGGCCATCACAACAGCAGCTGTGATAACTTGCACCCGGTCTCTGGGGGATGGCTGGCAGCAGAGTCAAAATACTGGCTGGAGTGGGGACGTAGAAATTTTGTTGCCATGAAAATATGACTATAGGTCAATTATCTTACTGTATAAATAGTGGACAGCCCCAGAGCCCCTTGGAGCTCTCCTGTACGGCAGCGGCTGCACGCCAGGATCTCCCCTTTGGTGAGGACGCTCGCTTAAGGGTCTACTCCTCGAGGTTGAGAGATTCCTTGCCGCAACAGACTCTCGGTAAGTGACTAATAGCATGCTAAACTTTGAAATTTTATCTAAGTAATGTAAAGGATTGATTGTGCATATATAATCCTTTAGACATAAACCGTTGACCAAGTCTGGGACTAGGATTGGATCCAGCCGCACCCTGACTCCTCTCTGAGAAGGAGTTTAGGAAGCCAGGGGGTCCTTTCTGAACCTCGTGACTCAACGGGAGGGTCTCCCTGACAGCCTGTCTGACCCTGTCCTCTGGGCAGTAAATAACAGAGTGTACCCTGACATCGAATCTTGTAAAACACTATCGCATTTACCACTGGTTTTATCACACTACTGGTTTTGTTAAATCAGTGTTTCACCTTAATAAATATTTCACTGCTTCACTCTAACTAGTGAAGTTAATCACTCCATCCCTCCGTGCTGGGGGGCTCGGAGCTGCTTTGCAGGAGCTGGGACGTGTCAGGCAGCATCTGCTGCTCTCTGCTGGCTCAGCCCCGCAGCGCTGGGCAGCCCGGCTGCGGGCACCGCGACCTGGGGACGATGCCCAGCCTTCCTGGCACCAGGGGTGGCCACAGCTCTTGTTCACTGAATTTCACTGAATTTCACTGAATTTCAGAGTTGGAAGGGACCATAGAGATCATCTAGTCCAACTCCCCTGCTGAAGCAGGATTGCCCAGAGCTAGAGCATGTTACTCAGGAGCATCCAGGTGGGTCTTGAAAATCTGCAAAGAAGGGGACTCCACACCCTCCCTGGGCAGCCTCTTCCAGGGCTCTGCCACCCTCACCGTGAAGAAGTTTCTCCTCATATTTGAGTGGAACCTCTTCTGTTCCAACTTGTGCCCGTTGCCCCTCGTCCTCTCACTGGGAACCACTGAAAAGAGTCGGGAGCCCAGAACTGGACACAGTACTCCAGTTGTGGCCTCACCAGTGCAGAGCAGAGGGGGAGAATGACTTCCCTTGACCTGCTGGCCACACTCTTCCCTATGCAGCCCAAGATACCATTGGCCTTCCTGGCCACAAGAGCACACTGTTTACTCATTGTCATTTTACTGTCCACCAGGACCCCTAGATCTTTCTCTTCAGTAGTTGCCTCTAGCAGGTCCACCCCTAACCTCTACTGGTACCTGACATTTTTCTTCCCCAGGTGCAGGACCCTACACTTTTCCCTGTTGAACCTCATGAGGTTCTTCCTTGCCCAGCCCTCCAGCCTGTCCAAGTCTCGCTGGATGGCAGCACAGCCCCTCCGGGGTGTCAGCCACCCCTCCCAGTTTGGGATCATCAGCAAACTTGCTGAGGATACACTCTTTCCTGTCCCAGCAAACTGCCCTGGGCTGGAGGAAGGTACAAACGTGGTGCCTGTGTCCCACACAGCAGCCCTTTATGGAGGTGGCTCTCAGGGTCTGATCTGGATCTTCCTGGGCTCAGGAAGCCACCAGCTGTGCTGGGTTTGTGCAGAGCCTCCAAAGGGAGACACCAAGAGATGGAGAAAAGAATTGCTCCAAGTGGCAGGGCAGGGATCTGTGCATGCTGCCTGCTCAGGATAACGCTCAAATTAAGCCACAACTGGAGAGAGGGACAAGGCTCAGAACTCCACCTCTTACAGCCCGCTCCTGAGCCTGTTATGAAGGCTTCAAACCACCTCAAGGGCTCCACGCAGCTGAGGACAACCAGGGAAGCCACTGTCCCTTTCCCCATGGGCTCCGTATGCCCAGCAGGGGCTTCAGGTTGGCAGCCCCAACCCCTCCCCAGGGGTCTCCCACCCCTGCCAGCCCGTGGGTACCTGCTGTAGGACAAGCTCCTCTTGAGGCTGCATCATCTTCTGCGTCCTCTCGGACTCCTTCATGCTGCTCCCCGGCCGGGTGGGCTCCACGCGTGCCCTCACCGGGTCGCTGCCCTCAGCCCCGGCCTCCGGGAGCGTCCCCTCGGCCTCCATGTCCTCCGAGGACGGGATCTGCCGCAGACGGGGCTTCTCGCTGGATTTCGCCATGCGCTGCAGCCAGAGGGTCAGGGATGAGCACACAGAGGGGGCAGGGGACAGGACAGGTGTCCCGGTTTGAGGTAAAACCGGATCAATTTTGTGTTCTGTAACTTTGCATTTTAGTTAGGCCTTTTCTAACTCTCTGAAATTAACGGCGTATTGTGGAGAAAACTGTTCCTTCTCAGAGTGATAAGACCAATGTTTGTGCTCCATGCCAGGGAATGGTGAGCAGAGAGGCCCTGGCTTATACTTATTGCTATAACAACCAAGGGCAGCCAATTTTCGTTATTTGCCCCTTGGAGGGTCGGAAACAGAAAAAATGTAGAGGGGTCACATCTGTGGGGAGGAATGGACAGGACAGGTGACCCAAACCTGACCCACAGGGGTATTCCATCCCATCTGCCCCATGCTCAGTGTAAAAGCTGAGGGATCAAAGGGTCAACTCTCTTCCTGCAATGGCCGACGTCCGAAGAGGACCCTGTCTGTCCATCTGCCTTTGATCCCCACGTGTTCCTGACTCCAGAGCTGGAATCCTGCTCCTGTCCATCACCCAGTCCAGTCTGGGACTTCCCCAGTGCCTGCTGGTGACGGGACTGTCATCCTGGGAGCTTGATATGGTTTTGTATATATGTTATATCTATTTCATTATTTTCTTCTCTTTTATTTTAATATTATTTTTGATTAAAGTAGTTTAATTAATTCTAAACTTTTCAATCTCCTTATCTCTTCCTCTCCTCTTTTGGCGGGGGGGGGGGGGAGGGCTGTTGGTTCGGTTGCGGTGATTTTGGCTGAAACCACAACAACAGGCCAAGAAGGTCATGGGGGGTGGCAGGGCATCTGGAGGCAGGAGCAGGATGGACGGTGGAGCCAGGGAAGCTGAGCAGGTACCCTCAGCTTGCTGCTATGAGTGTGGGCAGCACCTCACATGGACCCTGGATGTCTGGAACTCACTGGCCAGCTGGCAGGGATGCCATCCTGCAGCCTTCTAGCATCCCTCTCCTCCACCACTTACCTTGCCCAGATGCGTCTGCTGCTTGAGTCTCTCCAGGAACTGGGTGTGATGCTGCTGGTACACCAGTTGCTGCTGGATGGCCTTGGGGTTCTGGGGCAAGGGCTCCGAGCGGGTCCTGCCCAGTGGTTTGTGGTGTCCTGGGAGCGACAGGCGCTCTGCGGAGATGAGCGAGGGGGCGAAGGAGAAGGGGACCGTCCCCAGGCCTGGCACTGGAGGGGAGAGGAAGGAGAGGTGAGGGGTGGCATTGTCCACTGGGCAGATGGGACACCCTGCAGAGCTGTCAGTCCACACCATGGCAAGGAGCCCTGCGGATGGTCTGTACCCACGCAGACTGTCTCCTGCAGCCCTAGAAAGACAGTGCCCAGCCCTGGAGCCCAGTATCTGGTAGAACGGGATGAACAGGCTGTACATTGATGTCTCCCCTCCTTCTGCCCCCATAGCTTTGGCATCACACACCCCACACAGGGGTCTGGGGACAGGATCTGGCTGACCTCCATCATCTCAGATCCCCCCCTCAGCTTCATCCTCGGTGGGAGAAGCTTTCTTCACTGCAGGTAACACAGGGCAGGGAGAGATGGAGCCAGGAACCAGCAGAAAGGAGCCAGTTCTCCTGCTACAATTAGAGCATATCATCTAGAGGGGCTGGGGGAAAAAGGCAATCAGAGGCACGGCCAAGAGGTCTGAGCTGCCCTTTCAACACAGGGTCTGCAGTGAAATCTGGTGGCACAAGAGCCTGGGGGGCGGCAGGAAAGACCTCTTGGAGCTGCAGGAAAGACCTCTTGGAGCTGCAGGAAAGGTGAATTGCTCCCCAGCAGCCCAGCTCAGGCAGGGAAAGGGGCAGCTGGAGGGAAGAGCCAAAGCTGTGGCTCCCTCTGCGCTGTCGAGGCTGCAGGGCCTCCAGAACTCCCATTTCACCATGGCAAGGACACACTTGCCAGCAACCAGAACCAGCATCCCTCGGCTCGTAGGACAGTAATGGAAAAATCAAGGCCCCTGGGCTTTCCTGGCACCCAAAAAACCTGCCAGCCCCCTGCAGAGCTCCACGCTGAGCCCTGCCAGTGCTGACACAGCCCTCACGCTGTCCCCGAGCTCGACACTTACCCGCCACCAGTGGAGTGTGGGTGACCGAGGGCTCGAGGATGATGACGGGCTGGAGCCGAGGGGATAAGGGGCTCCCAGCCTCGTGCTGCTCCAAGCCAGTCGGTATGAACATGGGCGAGTGGGTGCCCGCGAGGACGGGCCCGTTCAGCACGGGCACCCGGTGTGCCAGGCTGGAGAGGGGACGGCGGTCGGCCTCTCCCTGCAGAGACAAGGAAGAGGAGGAGGACAGGGTCAGCCACCCGCTGGGACACAGCACAGGGAGGGGATGGCATAACCCCACCGTGCCCACTCAGAGCCCACACACACCCGGCATCACCCCAGGAACCCCGGGCCCAAAGGAAAGGGCTTTCCCTGCCCAGCGGGGACCCTCTGCCCAGTTGTGGGGTTACCTACAACCTGGCTACCTACCCTGGAGCTAGTGGTAGCCGGCAATCCCAGTGTGATGGCCGGAAGGGAGGCTGCACTCTGCAGGGCAAACTGGGCCAGTGAGCTCTCCTGCATCATCAGGCGCTGGGCCAGTGGTGTCTGCACCAAACACAACTCATTAGTTCCTGCTCCAGCAGCGGCCGAGCTCGGCGTGGGACAAGTGGGACAAGTGGGACAAGTGGGACAAGCAGCTCAGGCACGGGCCAGGCAGCAGAAGAGGGTGCTGAGGCCCAGCTGCCCCGTGGATACACCAGGGGCCAGGGCACGGGGCATCGGGGACCCATGGGGACAGCACATCCACTGGCAGACAAGAAATACACTCTGCAAAGGAGGGCAGCATGGCAGGAGCAGCACTGGGCTGGGCAGAGGATCCCACCACGCAGGGAGAGAAGGGCAGCTCTGGGGCAGTGGGGTTCAGGGCTGGGGTCCCCAGGGGCAGACACTACCTTTGCCTGAGCCCGAGGACAGGGATGGGACATCTGGGCACCCACCCGTGGGGTCAGGATGCCCCAACCCTGACTCAGAAGCCCCAGGCAGGACCTCTGGCTGCTGGGCTATGGGAGCTCACCTCGTGGGCCATGCTGGAGGCGGCGGGGAGGGCTCCGTGCTCGGCGGGGAGGCTGTCGTTGGGAGAGCTGCAGCCGGACACGGGGGTGCTGCTACTGCTCGGGGAGGAGTCTGTGCAAGAGAGAGAAATGGGGGTGATGGGCACAAGCACCCAGAGAAGGGCTGCACAGCCCCTGCCCCAGCCCTTCATAGCCCCCCCACCCTCCTGGGGCCAAACCTCCCCTTGGGCATGTGGCACAGTGGAGATGGAGCCGTCCTGCCAGCAGAGAATCATAGAATGGTTTGGGTTGGAAGGGACCTCAAAGATCATCCAGTTCCAACCCCCCTGCCATGGGCAGGGACACCTCCCACTAGAGCAGGTTGCTCTCCAGCCTGGCCTTGAACACTTCCAGGGATGGGGCATCCACGACTTCCCTGGGCAACCTGTTCCAGTGTCTCACCACCCTCATAGTAAAAAATTTCTTCCTGAGATCTAATCCGAATCTTTTTTCTTCGAATTTAAAAAAAAAAATACTTCCATCCTACATGGACTCTCATCCCAATCATAGAATCGTCCAGATTGGAAGGGACCTTTAAGATCATCAAGTCACAGAATCACAGAATCTTCATGGTTGGAATGGTTGAGATCATCGAGTCCAACCACCAAAACCAAAACAAAACAACAAAAAACCAACCAACCCACAAAGAGCCCCAGCCCAACAATCTCAGGCACTAGAACATGCCCTGAAGAGCCACATCTATATGTTCCTTAAATCCCTCCAGGGATGGCGACTCCACCACCTCCCTGGGCAGGCTGTTCCAGTGCCTGACCACCCTCTCAGGAAAGTCATTCTTCCTGATATCTCATCTAAACCTCCCCTGCCCCCAACTTCAGACCATTCCTGCAAGCCCAACTTTTGTCAACAGATACATCAAAGTTGTGACTTGGAAGGAACTTCTCTACAGGGGAGTGCTACACCATTGAGAAGCAAAGGCCACTCAACCTTCCTTCACACCCTTCAAAAGATTTAGAGAGTGAAGAAGCCTGACCAGCTGCGTTTGCTCAGGGCAAACCTTTCCAGCCTTGTAGGTCCACCACGGGCCAGGAAAGCAGCACGGTACCGCTGCAGATGTGTCCTTCCCTTATTCATCCATCCCTGCACCATCATGACAAAGCTCTCTCCACAGGCTGTGCCCTGAGGAGGCCACCAATAACATGCCAAGCCCCAGCATCACAGCCCCCAAGCAGATGTGATGCAGGATCCTGGGCTCCAGCCTGGCCCCAAGGTCTCTCCAACCACCCCCCTGGGTATCACCCTCCAGGTGAAGCCCTCACCGATGGCCTCGGGCGGCCGCCTCTTCAGCGAGGGGGGAGCGCTCTCCTTCCGCGTCAGGGGGTTCTTGCGTCGGTCAAGGCACTTCCTGGGCTTGCACCTCACCTTCAGGTTGGGCTCAGACGCTGCGAGCAGACAAGGCAGTTAGTCCCAGCCCCACTGCTGATGGGGGCGAAGCTGGACAGGTTTTAGGGGGCCAGGCCACCCTGCTTTCAGGTCCAGCCCTCCCCTGGGAGCAGGCTGTATCACGGCAGGAGGGAGACAGTGTTACCCCCAGGGCCTTACCCGTCTTCCGCAGCGGGAAATGCTCCGGGGGGTCGAGAGAAGTGCTGGGGACAGGGGACAGGAAGGTGCTGAGCACAGGAGGGGAAGGGCCCTCAGGATCCAGAGGCTCCAGAGACCTACAGGGAGAAGCCACCTTGTTAGAGACCATGGTGCCACCAACACGACACCCTCCAACCCAAGGGTGGCCCATGGGACGTTGCCTTTCTCAGGCACACGATAGCTGCTCTGCTGGTGGCCAGAAAGGCTTGTCCTGTCCACAAGCACCTACAGAAGGGATCCAGCTGCTGGATCCACCTTGTCTTGGAACAAAAGAGAAGCAGCCTAACAGTACTTTCTAGGCCTGGAGTTGGACAAGCCATCGAAGTCCAACAAGGTCAGAGAAAACATGGGAGCTTTGTCCACCTCCTGCAAACACTTAGCACAGAACCAATCCACCTCATCCCGACCCACATCAGCTAAACAGTATCTCTGCAGAAGGCAGCCACAAGATCTTGCCCAAGATAAATAGCTGCTTTTTCCAGGTCCTGAGCACGTGCCCTGCTCGGGGCAGGCCAGGGAATGCCCTTGTTTTACCTGTAGGGCATGGCTGAGGGGTTGGGGTTGCTGGTCCTCTCCAAAGCTGCCTGCTGCTTCTTCAGGATGACCTCAGCCAGCTTCTGCTTCACCACCGTGCTGGCCACAGCACCTGCAGGGAGACCAGCAGTGACCACACAGGGCTGAGAGCCAACACAGAGCACTTCAAAGGATCCCTGCAGACACGAGCACGGCCCCAGAGCCCCCCCACAGCTGCACAAGTAATGGCTGGAGACCCCCTGCCAGCACCCAGGCACGGACAAACCCCGTGGAGATGCTTGGTGCAGCTCAGGTCAAGGTTAGGCCAGGGAGAGAAAGGCCAGTTGGGACAAGTGGAGTTTCCAGCTGGTCAGGGGAGGGTCCCTGTCCCACCCTCACCCCACGTCACCTCAGGAGCCCCATCTTTCTGTGCAGGCTTTGCTGGGTGGCTGGTGAAAGGCAGAGCGTGGCCAGAGGCGAGTCTCGGCTGTGGAACTGCCTGCTTCATCCCAGCCAGAGAGAGAGCAGGTATAAACTGACACCCACGGAATAAAGAGTGCACAAAAGCACAATGTGGCTCGAACAGCAGTGACAAAACTCCTACGGGTGCAGAGGAACCTTGTGAAGCCTCTCCAGAGACACCGTGCCCAGGGGCTCTTTGATAACTGATAATTTCCAGTCGCCAGCGTTCAGCTCTGCCTGCACCTCAGCTCCCCACGCAGCCACGCGCTCCCCCAGATGGGGACAGCTCGTGTGACAGACAGCAAGAAAAAAGCACCTCCCAACAGCTCAGGGGAGAGCTCTGAGGCTGCTGAATCTCTCAACGGAGCTGTGTCATAGAATCATAGAATCATTGAGGTTGGAAGAGACCCTTGGGATCATCGAGTCCAACCATCTCCCCTACTCTACAAAGTCCTCCCCTACACCATGTCCCTCAG
>NW_015090886.1:277777-280763 GCF_001431845.1 Calidris pugnax
AGTCCAACAAGGTCAGAGAAAACATGGGATCTTTGTCCACCTCCTCCTGCACACACTTAGCACAGAACCAATCCACCTCATCCCGACCCACATCAGCTAAACAGTATCTCTGCAGAAGGCAGCCACAAGATCTTGCCCAAGATAAATAGCTGCTTTTTCCAGGTCCTGAGCACGTGCCCTGCTCGGGGCAGGCCAGGGAATGCCCTTGTTTTACCTGTAGGGCATGGCTGAGGGGTTGGGGTTGCTGGTCCTCTCCAAAGCTGCCTGCTGCTTCTTCAGGATGACCTCAGCCAGCTTCTGCTTCACCACCGTGCTGGCCACAGCACCTGCAGGGAGACCAGCAGTGACCACACAGGGCTGAGAGCCAACACAGAGCACTTCAAAGGATCCCTGCAGACACGAGCACGGCCCCAGAGCCCCCCCACAGCTGCACAAGTAATGGCTGGAGACCCCCTGCCAGCACCCAGGCACGGACAAACCCCGTGGAGATGCTTGGTGCAGCTCAGGTCAAGGTTAGGCCAGGGAGAGAAAGGCCAGTTGGGACAAGTGGAGTTTCCAGCTGGTCAGGGGAGGGTCCCTGTCCCACCCTCACCCCACGTCACCTCAGGAGCCCCATCTTTCTGTGCAGGCTTTGCTGGGTGGCTGGTGAAAGGCAGAGCGTGGCCAGAGGCGAGTCTCGGCTGTGGAACTGCCTGCTTCATCCCAGCCAGAGAGAGAGCAGGTATAAACTGACACCCACGGAATAAAGAGTGCACAAAAGCACAATGTGGCTCGAACAGCAGTGACAAAACTCCTACGGGTGCAGAGGAACCTTGTGAAGCCTCTCCAGAGACACCGTGCCCAGGGGCTCTTTGATAACTGATAATTTCCAGTTGCCAGCGTTCGGCTCTGCCTGCACCTCAGCTCCCCACGCAGCCACGCGCTCCCCCAGATGGGGACAGCTCGTGTGACAGACAGCAAGAAAAAAGCACCTCCCAACAGCTCAGGGGAGAGCTCTGAGGCTGCTGAATCTCTCAACGGAGCTGTGTCATAGAATCATAGAATCATTGAGGTTGGAAGAGACCCTTGGGATCATCGAGTCCAACCATCTCCCCTCCTCTACAAAGTCCTCCCCTACACCATGTCCCTCAGCACTGCATCTAAACGGCCCTTAAACACAGCCAGGGATGGGGCCTCCCCCCCCTCCCTGGGCAGCCTCTTCCAACGCCCGACCACTCTTTGGGTGAAAAAGTCCTTCCTAATGTTCAATCTAAACCTCCCCTGTTGGAGCTTGAAGCCGTTCCCGCTCCTTCTGTCCCTGGGCACACTGTGGCTCATATTCAGCCGTTTGGCAACTCGAACCCCCAGGTCTCTTTCCTCCAGGCAGCTCCAGCCACACTTCCCCCAGCCTGTAGCGCTGCAGGGGGTTGGTGTGGCCCAAGTGCAGGACCTGGCACTTGCCCTTGTTGAAACTCATTCCATTGGCATTGGCCCAGTGATCCAATCTATCTAGGTCCCTCTGTAGGGCTTCCCTGTCCTCCTGGGAGTCAACACTCCTGCTTAACTTGGTGTCATCTGCAAACTTGCTGATGATACACCCTATGTCCTTATCGAGATCATCAATAAAGACGTTAAATAGAAATGGTCCCAGCACTGAGCCCTGAGGCACACCACTAGTGACCGGCCGCCAGCTGGACTTGAATCCATTGAGCACAACTCTTTGGGACCTTCCAGTCAGCCAGTGCTCGATCCAGCAGTGTCCTTCCAGAAGAGCATAAGACTCACCACCCGCTGGCAAACAACCAGCAGCACCCCACGTTCAGCTCCTGCCTGCTCCACGGTGGTGAAACCCCCCCAGGCAGAGCTCTGAGGGCCACAGGGGGCTGCCATCCCCAGCCCCCACCTGCCTCAGCCCCCCGTGTCCTTCCCCACCTGGGATCAGGGCCCATTCCCACACCCCCAGCCCTGCCAAGTGGGAACGCTCTGCGGTTACAACAGGGACACTCCGGGTTTCCACGCCAGCCTTTGGCGCCTCCGAGCTCAAGTTAATTAATTAATTCGTATGATTAACTCCCGGATTGCACAAAGGGGTCGTGTGTAGGCTGTCACGCTCAGCTCTGCCCAGCGTTGGCGGGAGCTGTTTGCTCAGGGATGGCAGGAAAAAGGGCAGACACTGCTTTTCCAGCGCTGCAATGAGCCCCGTCAGCCCGGCAAAGGGCGGCAGCGCAGCCGGCGCTCCGCAGATATTTGGGAGCTAATGGAAAATACCGAGAGAGCTCGGAGTGGGGCGGGTGGGCAGCAGGCTCAGGGACATGGGGAGGGAACAGTGCATGCGAACTCAGTGCCCCTCCTGCATCTCTCAGTGCCCCTCCTGCACCCCTGCAGTGCCCCTCCTGCATCTCTCAGTGCCCCTCCTGCGTCCCTGCAGTGCCCCTCCTGTATCTCAGTGCTCCTCCTGCATCTCAGTGCCCCTCCTGCATCTCTAGGTGCTCCTGCTGCATCTCAGTGCCCCTCCTGCATCTCTCAGTGCCCCTCCTGCATCCCTGCAGTGCCCCTCCTGCATCTCAGTGCTCGTCCTGTATCCCTGCAGTGCCCCTTCTGCATGTCAGTGCTGTGCCCCTCCCGCATCTCAGTGCCCCTCCTGCATCCCTGCAGTGCCCCTCCTGCATCTCTCAGTGCCCCTCCTGCGTCCCTGCAGTGCCCCTCCTGTATCTCAGTGCCCCTCCTGCATCTCTCAGTGCCCCTCCTGTATCTCTCAGTGCCCCTCCTGCATCTCAGTGCTCGTCCTGCATCCCTGCAGTGCCCCTCCTGCATCTCAGTGCCCCTCCTGCATTTCAGTGCTCCCCTGCATCCCTGCAGTGCTCCTCCTGCATCCCTGCAGTGCCCCTCCTGCATGTCAGTGCTCCTCCTGTATCCCTGCAGTGCCCCTCCTGCATCTCAGTGCCCTTCCTGCATCTCTCGGTGCTCCTCCTGCATCTCAGTGCCCCTCCTGCATCTCTGGCTGCTC
>NW_015090886.1:280844-303891 GCF_001431845.1 Calidris pugnax
CTGCAGTGCCCCCCCCGCATCTCAGTGCCCCTCCTGCATTTCAGTGCTCCCCTGCATCCCTGCAGTGCTCCTCCTGCATCCCTGCAGTGCCCCTCCTGCATGTCAGTGCTCCTCCTGTATCCCTGCAGTGCCCCTCCTGCATCTCAGTGCCCCTCCTGCATTTCAGTGCTCCCCTGCATCCCTGCAGTGCTCCTCCTGCATCCCTGCAGTGCCCCTCCTGCGTCCCTGCAGTGCCCCTCCTGCGTCCCTGCAGTGCCCCTCCTGCGTCCCTGCAGTGCCCCTCCTGCGTCCCTGCAGTGCCCCTCCTGCGTCCCTGCAGTGCCCCTCCTGCGTCCCTGCAGTGCCCCTCCTGCGTCCCTGCAGTGCCCCTCCTGCGTCCCTGCAGTGCCCCTCCTGCGTCCCTGCAGTGCCCCTCCTGCGTCCCTGCAGTGCCCCTCCTGCGTCCCTGCAGTGCCCCTCCTGCGTCCCTGCAGTGCCCCTCCTGCGTCCCTGCAGTGCCCCTCCTGCGTCCCTGCAGTGCCCCTCCTGCGTCCCTGCAGTGCCCCTCCTGCGTCCCTGCAGTGCCCCTCCTGCGTCCCTGCAGTGCCCCTCCTGCGTCCCTGCAGTGCCCCTCCTGCGTCCCTGCAGTGCCCCTCCTGCGTCCCTGCAGTGCCCCTCCTGCGTCCCTGCAGTGCCCCTCCTGCGTCCCTGCAGTGCCCCTCCTGCATCTCAGTGCTCGTCCTGTATCCCTGCAGTGCCCCTTCTGCATGTCAGTGCTCCTCCTGCATCTCTCAGTGCCCCTCCTGCATCTCAGTGCCCCTCCTGCATCTCTAGGTGCTCCTGCTGCATCTCAGTGCTCCTCAGTGCACAGTGCGTGCGATGGACGCTGCGGGCACATCTGTGGGTGGTGATGCAGGACCCTGCACACCCAAAGGCTGAGCGAGGTCCCCGCAGCCGCTGGCACTAGATGGCGCAGGGAGATCGCAGCCGGACGGGCTTTGGGAACCCTCCCCACTGCCACGGGTGCTCCAGCCCGGCCGTGGCAAGTTCCAGTGGCAAATTCGTGCCCTGCCCACTACCCCCGGGCAGTCCCAGCGCTTGGGTGGCAAGGACAAGTGGCCCTAAGACAGGACACAACGTTAG
Source organism: Calidris pugnax (assembly GCF_001431845.1). Lineage (NCBI taxonomy): Eukaryota > Metazoa > Chordata > Aves > Charadriiformes > Scolopacidae > Calidris > Calidris pugnax. Next base: position 281,967 of record NW_015090886.1, read on the forward strand.
CGTGGAGATCTATTGGCACCACCTGGTTGGCATCACTTGGAAGGACGCGAAGGAGAAACAGCAGCCAGGCCAGGGCCAAAAAATTCTCTTGGTGTGGGTGCTGTCACACCCCTCTAGACCAAGATAAGGCAGAGCTTCGTCTGGATAAGGGCAGAACCACCTGCTGAGTCCCCTTCTAAAAGCCCCTCTGATCTCACTCCCTCTCAAACCACGTCCCCTGGTTTTGGGGACACGGGCAGAGATGTGGTGGCACGTGCCAGCAGGCACATGGAGGCTCTTACTTCTCTTGCTCTTGTCCTTGTTGAGGATCTGCCGCAGCTCCTGCTCCTGTTGCCCGGGCTCAGCGTCTCGGTGCGGGGACTCCATGGTCACCTGCAAGAGCAGAGACACAGCATCAGCACCAGGAGACACCAGCGTCGCCCCACGCAGCCTGGAGCCCTCCTGCCACCCTCCCCGAGCCCAAGGCACAACACCACGGTGATGGAGCGTGTCTGAAACGGTCCGTTATGTCATTTTTGGAAACCTGATGGGCAGCCCTGGCCGACCAGAACGTGTCAGGTTGTTTCATCACAGCAAACCGGACGCATCTTTGTCTCCAGAGACGCCCTCCCCAGGGACATTATAAAACTCAAACCAGTCTGTTTCAAATCGCTGCCTTTCATGCTGTTTTGACATATCTGTAGCTGGGGCATGTTGTAATACAATAAAAAATAAAACTCAGAGTTGACTAAAAAGAGGAAAAAAAAAAAATTCTACTGGTCTTAAACATTTGGATCTTGGTATTTTCCAGAGCTGAGGTTTCAGAGACGATGCCATCTCCCAGGGAGGTCAGAAAGCATCACGTCTGCACAAAAGCCTCTGAGCACCATCAGCCGTGGCAGCAGCAGCTCAAACTCTCCGTGTGTGGACCAAGCTGATGCTCAGAAAGCCTCAGGGTGATTCCACCAGGGCTTCCAGACAAGGTTACTGGGACCAGTGAGGCCCTGCCAAGCACCGAGCACAGAGGATGATGCTCAGGAGGGGAGCATGGGGGATGCTCAAGTTGCGCCAGGGGAGGTTCAGGCTGGATATTAGGAAAAATTTTTTCACTGAAAGGGTCATCAGGCATTGGAATGGGCTGCCCAGGGAGGGGGTTGAGGCCCCATCCCTGGAGGTGTTCAAAAGCCGGGTTGATGTGGTGCTGGGAGGTCTGGTTTAGTGATGATGCTCCTTGTTTGTTGTGGGGGTGTCTATTTTTGTCAGTGAGGTTGACGGTTGGACAAGATGACCTTTAAGGTCCCTTCCAACCTAGAAGATTCTGTGATTCTGTGATTCTGAGAGCAGGGGCTGAGGCTGGGGGGGGCACTGCATCCTCCACCACCCAGGGGGACCATGGAGCAGACAGAGCCAGGCTCCGAGGAGGAGCACAGCAAAAGGATGAGTGGCAACGGGATGTGCCACAAGGAAAATCCCCTCCGGATACATGGAACTAATTCCTGCCGTGAGCGTGGGGCAGCCCTGCAAGTGGGAGAGGCAGGGGGTGATCACAGAGACGTCACAGCTCGCCTGGACGTGACCCTCCACAACCTGCCCTACCTCTGAAGCCAGCCCTGCTCCCAGCAGGGGCCAAACTTTCCAAACTAAACCTCGCTGTAATTCTGGGACGATGCAGAGCCTGGCAGCGGAGGCTGTGCAGGGCAGGGGTGCTATTCCGGGTGACAGCAGAGAATTTCAGTGAAGGACTTCCCAGAAAAGTAAATTAGCTGGTAAAGTGAGTAAGCCGTGCCTTGGGGGCAGAGGAACAGCGGTGGCCAAGCGGAGTGGCAGCTCACAGACAGCAGGCATCCTGTCCAGCCGCCCTGGCTCCTGGCTCAGCACACATGGTATGTGCCTCAAAACATTTCCCCGCTCCGCACATCCCAGGGGGCCCCAGCCCCCCCGCTGGCCTTGGCAGGATGGGGATTTGGCCTGAAAATAAGACACGAACCCCCCCCAACCTGACTCCCTCCTTGCGTCAGAGAGCTCTCCGGGCTGGCTACAAAGCCCTCCGGGCTCTCCAGCTCAGGGGAAAGAAGGAATTCACCTGGGAAGGTTATTTTGGCGTTTGGGATTTCCAGTCTCTTCCTCTTAACCCCTGCCAGAGACGGGAGCTCAGCCCCGACGCAGGCCACCGCCGGCAGACACGCACGGCACCGTGTGCTACGTGCTTTGGGGGCAGAATTAATTCTTCCAGGTGCCCATTCCCACCCAGCCACCACCAAGAGTGGGTGTGGGTCCCCCCCCCTGCGCCCCGATTTGCCCGTACCCTCACGTGCTGGTGGGCGAGCTGCTCCACTTGCTGCTGGTGCAGGCTGGCAAGGAAGAGCTGGTGCTGGAGCTGCTGCGTGTGCTTCAGGGCCAGCAAAGTGGTGTCAGAGCCAGGCTTGACGACGCGCTGCCCGATCCGTAGGTCCATGGGAGCGGTCTGGGGCACCCGTGGGGAGGTGCAGGGGTTCACAGCAGCTGTGGAGACAGAAAGCAGGGCACCCTGTCAGCTCAGACCACCCCCTCAGGTAGGGAAAACATCAGGATGGGGCCCAGGTGTATCCCGATGAATGGGAGGGCACTGTGAGGAACATGCCCTGCCCTTGAGAAGGGCTTGCCACACCATCTCCTGCCTGCAAAAGCCTCCTCCATCATCCGGGCAAAAAAAATCCTGTAAATCATACACCCCTGGAGCGTCTCCAAGGTGCTGCAGGCACCTCTCCCTGACACCACGGCTGAGAATCGCTTTGCAAAATTAATACACTCCTGCCCTGCCTGATGCAGAGCCTCCCCGTGGGTGAACCCTCATGGGAACACCTGAAATAGTCCCAGTTACCCAGAGCATTGGAGCACCCACTGCAGCAGGGGATTTTCACCAACTCAGCTCCTAAAGCCTTGTTTAATTTACCCTGCACCTGCCACGGGCCAGTGGAAAGCTGAGCTGGTCGCCTCCAGCTGCAACAAACAGAAGTCAAACCTGCAGAAGAGCCACCCAGCCAAGGGATGCAGATGCAGTGCCCCTCCTGCATCCCTGCAGTGCCCCTCCTGCATCTCAGTGCCCCTCCTGCATCTCCCAGTGCCCCTCCTGCATCCCTGCAGTGCCCCTTCTGCATCCCTGCAGTGCCCCTCCTGCATCTCAGTGCCCTTCCTGTATCCCTGCAGTGCCCCTCCTGCATCTCAGTGCCCCTCCTGCATCTCAGTGCCCCTCTTGCATCTCAGTGCCCATCCCTGCAGTACCCCTCCTGCATCCCTGCAGTGCCCCTCCTGCATCCCAGTGCCCCTCCTGCATCCCTGCAGTGCCCCTCCAGCGTCCCTGCAGCAGGATGCTCCAAACAGCAGAGAGAGCAGGCAGAAAGGGGATGTCTGAGCTACCCATTCACCAAAGGGCACAGGGACGAGCCCCGTGGTGTCCCACAAACCAAATGCAGGCGGGTGCGAGGGAGCCGTGGCCGCTGCAGCTCCTCCACGGGCACTGCAGCACGGGGGGGAAAGCTGGAAACGGGCGGGTGAGCAGGAAATTCTGCATGAAAAGATGCTGCAAAGGGGATGCTCTCGCAGGGCACGGGGCCAAGGCCAATGCAGCCCGAGAGCCGATTGTTTTCCAAAGGCAGTTTCGATTAAAAAAAAAGAAACAAACACAAACGCAAGTGTTATTTTACAGGCAGAGAACCACACCCTGGGCTGTTGGAGCCTCAGCCTCGGCGGCACCAGGGAGTTGTGCTGAGTCTGACGCTGCAGGAGGAACCTCTGCAGGCTCCTGCCCCGCACCACAGCACGGACACGGCTCTGCCGGGGGGAACCCACCAAACCCCCACCCCAGCCTGTCCCCCCAAGGAGGGCACGGGGACTATTAATAGCCCCCAGCACACATCCGTGCAGACGACAGGGTGCACGGCCCTGCTGAAACGGGGCCAGCTCTGCCTTTCCTGCGTGGCCCAGGCAGGGAAAACTCCCTCCGGTCGAGGGCAAACGCTGCTCGGCTCCAGCTCAATTCTCCAGGACAGAAATGTCCCCGACCTCAGGCCGTGTCGGAGAAGGACCTGATGTTCCCAGGAAACCCCGTCGCAGGGTTTACCCCGTTCTCTCTCCATCTCGCTGATAACTGCCTGGGATTTAATTTGCAACTGGCTAATTGGCTCTAATTGCTACACCCTGCCCGCCCCACGATAAGGAGCCTGAGGAAGATTAACAGCCGCAGCCTGAAAGCTGCTGAGCTCCTCTGCCCGTTATCACTCAGGCTTCGGGGCTGGACGTGGCACGATGCCACGAGATGTGGGGCAGGACGAGCCCCACAGCCCCACTTTGAGGGTGAGACAGGACAAAAGCAGACGAGCACGTTTCAGCTGCATTTTCATGAGCGAACAAGAGTCCAAGTGAAGTCTACCCTAAGCAAGAAGATCCCAAGTCTTCTCTCCACGTTCCCTTCAACACCTGCAAGAAGCCAGGGGTCCCAAAAAGCCTGATGTCTTCCACAGGGCTGACAGATCCCATCTCCTGGCAGCACGGTGCCAGCGCCCTGGGAGGCCGTACCTGCTGCTGCTCCAGAAACCTCCCAGCTTCAGCAATCCCCAAAGGGCCTCAGATTCTTGCTAAACATCAGCGATTTCAAAGGATGCAAGCGATAAGTCGGGCTGTCACCTCCTGTTCTCAGCTCACGTGTGCTCCCAGCAAGGAGGAGGAGGAGGAGGAGGAGGAGGAGGAGGAGGAGGGTGCCAGAGGGACGGGCGCTGGCCAAGCCCCTGGGGGATGCTCGGTGGGAGGAAGGCTGGGGGGAGGCAGCAGCACGGAGTGCTACCCAACGTGCCGGGCTGCTGGCAGCCAGACAAGGACAGACTGTAACGAGCAAATCTCAAGCTGGGAAACGGGGACTTCTGACAGCTCCCAGCCCAGCCAAGGCCCCGCCACGTGACGCTGCCGATCCACAGGAATGCGCTGAAGATCCGCCATCCCTCTGTCCCCTGTCACTGTCCTGCTCTACACCACGGAGGGGCAGGAGCTGGGAAATGCAGTGGGGGCTCCTGGGGGGACCAGAGCCGTGGGGCTCAGCTTTGAGACCCTGAGAAGGGCTGTGGACACACAGAAGCATCGTTCGGAGGGGAAAGTGCGAGTACGAGGAGGAAGGGATCAGCCCACCAAGCCTCCATCCTTGGAAGAGAGATCACCATCTCTCACCCAGAGAAGAGTTGTCACAGTCTTCTGCTTGCAATGCTAAAAATGCCCCAAAAATGCCCATGGGGAGCCCCCACCGGCCAACACTCAGCAGCAGTCTCTGTTCTCACCTCCCCCTCAGCAGCATCCTCAGGCTCAGCACGGCCCCTCCAGCACCTCCCCAGGGCAAAATGGGGCAAGAAGGTCTTGAGGGCAACCACAGGGGCAGGAGGGTCTATTGCAGACACCTCTGGGGATGGAGGACGGCAGCGCAGGGCCAAGGGGGAAGGCACTGGCGGGGTCTCTGGGAATCTCTTTACCTCATTTGTTTTAGTCTTTTTAAAAACAAACTCCGAAGCAGCGGAAGAGCAGGAGTGGGAGGGGACGCATGTGCTGGGGGAGAGGGAGGACGGGCAGGCCAGCGGCCAGCAGCCAGCAAAACAACTTCTCACCGCTCGCCCAGAGCCAGGAAAAAGGCTGTCGAGCATCCCCAGGGCCAAGAGGCACCAGCGCCAGGGAAGAGCCGCCGGCAGAGCCTGCGCGGACCCTCCTCCTCCCGCCACGGCCCCCAGCTCTGCGCATCGACGGGACAGGGAGTCCCCCCTACACAGCCCCCTGCTCGGCTGGGGATGTTCTGGGAACACTTTTAGGAGGTGGGAGAGCGGGAGGATGGGATGGAAACAAGGCACCGGGAGAGCATGGACCAGCTGGAAGTGCCCCGGGGTGACGCGGGGGCCCAGCCCGCCCAAAGGCCCGACGTTCCAGCCGCGCACCCGGCCAGCGCCGGCCAAAGCCACAGAATTTGGGGTGGTTTTCCAGAGATGCTTCGTGCACCAAGTGCCAGGGTGGTGAGGGCTGAAGACCTGCCGGGGACAGCGGGGCCAGGAGCACAGCTCAGACCCCGGGTGGGAGCCCTGTCCACTGTCCCCACAGCGGGACCCCTCCTCCAACACGTGGCACTCACACATGGCAGCTCCCTGGGATGCTCTGCATCCCTCCTGCTCCAGCAGCTCTGGACCCCTTCGCAAAGCCCTTCCTGCCCTGGGAGCTGTTTGTTTCAGCCGTGACCTCCCGCTGCAGCTTGAAATCATTTGGGGTTTCATGCCGGGACCTCCGCCAAGAGTTACAGTAAACAACTCCCCTCCCCGCAGCCTGCGATGCTCACACATGATTCAGGGGGCAGGCAGCCAGGCCAGCGGCTCCTCCTCTTCCCCTCACCCCAAGAAGGCCAAAAGCACGGCCCCACGGCGGCTCCTGGGGGGTCTGTCCCTTTCCCCTGCCCAGCCTGGGTCCTGCTGGTTCCTAAGGGGCCCTCCTAAGCCACCAGCACGATGGCACGTGGCCACGGCGGGGCTGGCACTGGGATGCACGGGCTAAAACTGGGACACACAGGCTGGGACCGGGATGCTCTGCTGGCCCCGTGCAGCCTCAGGAGGCCGAATCCATCCTCCTCCTCACCCTCTCGGCCGGGAGCGGGGCAAGTGCTGGGGAGGGAGAAGCGAACTGGGAGCACCCACCACGGGAAGAGGAGGACGGTTTCTGGGACAGGCTGGATGTCCAGCTGCCAACATTTTTTGCGACTTATTTTTAGTTCTCAAGAACGTTCGCATGGGAAGGCCAGCGCCGGTGACAAGCTCATCTTCACACGAGGGCCGGGGGCTGGCAGGGGCTCCACAGCCACCATGTCACTAGCAGCAGCAGCAGCGCGGTGGCACCGGGGCAGGGCAAAAGGCTTTGAAAAAAACACAGCAAAACTCTTTGCAGAAAGACATGCCGCCTCCTCCCTCTCCTCCTCCCCGCTTCTGCTGAGCCATCAGTAATCGCAAAGCTCCGACAACCCGGGAGGCAGCTGGGGGTGTGAAGGCCCCTCCTGGGCGGGAGGTGGCCACGGGGACCACTGGCTGCTTCGTGGCGCCACGTGGCGCGGCGGCAAAGCAGAAGCACCGGGGCCGTCACGTCACGGTGGCACCCGGCGGTTGTTTTTCTGGGTCAGCGGGAGGAAAACCAGGCCGTGGCGGGGGGGGGGACGGCGAGGGGAGCCGCGGGGACGGACGGCGCGGAGGCGGGTGCCGGGCCCACAGCACAAACCCCTCCGCACCTGGGCAGGTGCCGCGGTGGTGGCACCACCCTTCCTCGGCGGAAAGGGGAGATTGCAACACGGCCAGGAGCAGCCTCGGCGGGGAGTCTCTGCCCGGCGTGCCCTGGGAAGGCCTCGGGCACTGCCAGCCTGAACGCAGGCTCTGTGCTCAGCAAACGGGTTACCAGCATTTTCCAGGCTGCTGGCACTGGGAAAACAGCCGAAGCGCCCGGCGAGGTGGGGAGAGACCCGGAGCGAGCGTGGGGAGAGACGCGGAGCGAGTGTGGGGATGGCGACAGGCTCCCGCTCTGCAAAACACCCAACACCTCCTGGGCTCCTGCCAAGCTTTTTGGCCAACCCAAGACCTGGTGGGGGTGAGTCTCCCAGGATGGCGGGGGTAGCCCGGGGCCTACACTTGCTCCCCAAAGAGAAAACCACCGGTCGTGGCTCTTAGACAACAGCCACCCAAAAAAAATTTAAGAAACAGCACAGAAATCTTTACTTTGGCATTTCCTGATTATTTAGATTTTTAAAGAGGCAAGATCAGCGAAGAGCTGCACGTATGGAAGAGGGAAATGAAGCAAGGAGTGATCAGAGCCAGGCAGGGGGATTATTATGGAGCAAACTGTGCCGCCTCCCGCGCATCCCTGCCCTCAGCCCCGTCCCTGCGCCAGCGCCGCCGATCACACACGGAGAAGAGCTTTGTCTGAGGCCGAGCAGCAGTTTTTGTGGAAAACAGGCGGGTTTTTTTTTGGAAAACCGTTTCCCATCTTATGTTGATTAGCTGTGAAAGGTTCAGAGTTCAGTCAGGTTGAAGAATGCGTGTGATTAAAAACATTCCTCTTTAATAAAAGGAAAAAGGTCTTCTCCAGCGCCATGCACAAGTAACAAAAATTAGCTGGAGGGAATTTGTTCAAATTAAAAACACTTAAAGAAGAAACCACACGAAAAGGACTATGTTGAAATAACATTAAGATCACAAAGCCAGGACTCGAGAAATAGGAAGTCCCGGAGTCGGGGTACCTCGCGTAACCTCACCCCAGCCCCCGGGGCGGGCGCTGCTTTTAATTACGGGACCAAACGCAACGCTCCCCTCAAAGACAAGCAAAAAAAACCATCAAAACCAGCGTCACCCCAGTACCTCTGCCCAGTTACACCTGCAGCAGGGACACACCAGGTCTGGCAGCTCTGGGGGGACAGCGGGACCCCCAAAGCAGAGCTCCACGCACCCCTCTGCCCCCCCTACCTCCATCTGCTCATGCCTTCCCAAGGGGCTTCCTCGCAGGACTCCGTGGAATCGGGGTGTTTGAGGCATTTTCCTCCTTCCTCGCTGCGCCGGGGGGGGTCCAGGGGGGCTGCCAGGGGAATGTGGGGCAGGAACCGTCCTGCACTGGGGAAGGCAGCTCCGGGGAAAGCCCTGCGACGCCGCAGCCCCTGAGCCCAGAGGCCGAACGCGGCGTCCCGCATGAGCCATAAGAGAACAGATGATGCTCGGGGAAGATGTAATGTTTGGAGCGGGCGGTTGCCAAGTTCTGATAACTCTTTGTGGAGCACGTTAACTGGGAGTTTCAAGGACTTTATGAATTGGCCAGATGTGGGTGGGTCCCTCTCCTCCTGACCAGACATCACATTCCTGCTCCAAAACAAGAAAAGGCTGATGCTTTTCTACGAAAACCCCCCCAGAGCTTTTACAGGAGGGTAAAACCGTATTTTTCTACTCTGATTCTCGCAAACTTTCTTCCGCAGAAAGTTTCCAGAAAAAATTTTGAGACAGACAATGATTAAAGTTTGGCAAAGTCACTCATGCATCACAAACCCCTTTCTGCAACCGAAGTCATGAACCAGGATTAAAAGCAACGCACCTGAAACCACCCAGGCTGCGCACATCCACCTGCGAGCAAAGCGCATTATTTAGGTATTTCAAGCACATAAATCAGAAAATACTCTGAGCCTGTAAACGAGATCCACATCAGGCCTCGGGAAGCAGATCAGGGCGAGATACTTCCCCTGATTACTCTCGCTGGCTATTTGTGGCTCGTGACCTTTGAGTCAGACATTTAATAGCCCTCCCTGGAATTTTCTCCCCACAAACGTGCGTAGTTGCATTTTGAAACTCATGACTGCGGGACCCAAAAATCTCACGGTGCAGGGAGGCCAGGCTGCGGGGCAGGGACAGGGGGCAAAAAGCTTTGTACCTGGAGTTGGACTAGATGATCTCTAGAGGTTCCTTCCAACTCTGACAATTCCATGATTCCATGGATCTGCTGCTGTTTGTAATGTCGGGTGTCCCAGTGGACAGCCCAGTACCGCTGTTCCCATCCAGGCTGAGGGACACGGGACAGGCCACACGTTCCCAGAGCACCCACAGAGAGCATGAGCAAATCATAGAACCATAGAACCGTCTGGGTTGGAAGGGACCTTGATCTGCTGCTGTTTGTAATGTCGGGTGTCCCAGTGGACAGCCCAGTACCGCTGTTCCCATCCAGGCTGAGGGACACGGGACAGGCCACACGTTCCCAGAGCACCCACAGAGAGCAGAGGGCAGGAGGGCACCGCCACAAGGAGAGGTAGAGTGATCCTCTCAGGACCAAACAGAGCATTCCTGGAAACGGTCCGGCCGCATCTCCAGTGGGAACCCGGCTGCCTCTGCTCCCCCTGAACCCCCAAGCCCCTTCCTCGCTGCCCCAGGGCTGCCCCACAGATGTGGTCAGTGGGGCGAGCAAATCATAGAACCACAGAATCGTCTGGGTTGGAAGGGACCTTTAAGATCATCTAGTCCAACCATCAACCTAACTCTGATTTAAAAAAAAACACAAAATAAACCCATACAAAAGAACCCCCACATCACTAAGCCACGTCATTAAGCTCTATGTCAACCCGTCTTTTGAACACCTCCTTAGCACACGCCTGACGGGATGCTCAGTGCCCCGCGGACACCGAGCCACCCCCGCTCCCTCTCTCGGGACACACAGTTACAAGGCAACTTAGAAGAGCCTCATCTGTCTCAATTTTCAAACCAGGATTCACCCTCCACCACATAAATGTTCAAATACAGGATCAGCTCCGTGCTTTCATAATGGTTTAACAGCATTGGGTTGCATACAGTTGGCATTGAACTTGCCAAGGTGAGGCTAAAACCCCAGCCTTTTAACCAAAATTACTGCATAAAAAGTAATGATTGCATTTTTCAACTTTTTTTTTTTCAAGTGAGAATTTATCTTCCTGTAGCGCTGGCAGAGGGGCTGTGAGGGGCTGCAGTGTGATAGACGTGTCCCAGAAAGGGAGAGAGCAGGGAACTTTTTCTCCAAACAATTCTCATTGCAAGTACCAAAAAACTTTTGAAGAAGGAATCCCTCTGGGGGGTGATAAACCTCATAGAATCATAGAATTGTCTGGGTTGGAAGGGACCTTTAAGGTCATCGAGTCCAACCATCAATGCAATGCTGCCACAGCCATCACTAAACCACGTCCCTCAGCACCACATCTACATGTCTTTTACACATTTCCAGGATGGAGGTTCCACCACTGCCCTGGGCAGCCTGTTCCAAGGCTTCATAACCCTTTCTGTGAAGACATTTTTCCTAATGTCCAATCTGAATCTCCCCTGGGGCAACTTAAGGCCATTTCCTCTTGTCCCATGGCCTGTTCCTTGGGAGAAGAGACCGACCCCCCCTGGCTACACCCTCCTTTCAGGGAGTTGGAGAGAGTACACAGCCCTCGAGATGGGGCCTCACCAGTGCCAAGTAGATGGGGATGATCACCTCCCGAGTCCTACTCCCCTCTAGAGGTGGGGCCTCACCAGTGCCGAGTAGATGGGGATGATCACCTCCTGAGTCCTACTCCCCACGCTGTTCTGACACAGGCCAGGATGCTGGTGGCCTTCTTGGCCACCTGGGCACACTGCTGGCTCCTGTTCAGCCCCAGGTCCTTTTCCACCAGACAGCTCCAGCCACTCTGCCCCAAGCCTGTAGCATCCATGGGGTTGGTGGGACCCAAGTGCAGGACCCAGCACTTGGCCTTGTTGAACCTCACCCCATTGGCCTCAGCCCATCCATCCAGCCTGTCCAGATCCCTCTGCAAAGCTTCTCTACCCTCCAGCAGGTCGACACTCCCACCCAACTTGATGTCATCTGCAAACTTACTGAGGGTGCACTCGATCCCCTCGTCCAGATCATTGATGAAGATCCACACAGCCCCTGAGGTACCTGCTTAAGGCAGGTTTTCCACCTGCTCTCAAATTCCCGTGTGCAGATCGGCCTCGAGACCGTTCTGCCTGCAGGGAGAGGCTGCTTGAGGACCCAAAGGTAACCCCGCAGCACCTAAACCACCCCACAACCCCCAGCCTTAACACCAGACCTGAATTTCACCGCAGGCAGTACTTAAACCACCAAACAACTTCACGTACAGCTCCAGAGGAGCTGGAGGTTCCTGCGAACGTGCCAGGGGCTGAGCTCCCGGGATGTTGCCCCTCTCCAGGGAGGCATCTTCACAGCCTTGGAAGCACCTGACTGAGAAGGCGCAGAGGCCAAACCTGCACAGCAAAACCTGATGGAGGGTTTCCAGTCTAACTTTGAGACCATTGGGTGACAGGGACACACAGCACAAAGCCACAGACAGAGCTGGGGACCAGCAGGAGGACACGGCGGCTGCAGCTTCACACGGAGCCACTCACAATCCAGGGAAAGGCAGCCCCGTTCCCCACGGCTGCTCCTCGGTCTCACCCCAAAATACAGCACCACCAGCCATGCCTGCCAGGGCAGGTATCCCTGTGCTTGTCTGTGTCTAAAGCAGTAAGGAAATAAATAGTGTTTTTCCCAGTTTCTCTGCAGAAGAATCAGGTCCCCATGCCACGGGGTCTGCGCGTGGGCAGCATGAGGTGCAAGGTGGGACTGACGAGCTCATCTCCTGCAACCGCAGCCGGGCCATGGGACCGGAGGGACAGTGAGTGGGCTCCATCCCCGCCACGGCTCTGGCACAGCTGGAAACCTCTGGCAGTCATTTCCTGCCACCAGTTCCATCCTCCCACCCCCACCGGTCATAAACCCCCTCCCAAACAGCAGCAGCGGGTCCCCCGGGGAGGATGCCGTGCGGAGGAGTGCGAGGTATCCCCAGGAAACCTCCCAACAATCACCATTTCCTCCGAAACAGAGGGAAATTCATGACCAAAGGGATCTGTTGAAGGACAACCAAGGTTGCCAATGGCACCTCGTGCTCCCCAGAACAGCGTAGGCAGCTTCTGCTCACGGAAACTCCTGAAATTCAGGAAAAGTCCTCCCCTTGAGGAAGGGAAGCACCCCCCATAGCACAGCCCACCCACCTGGACTCGTCCCCTCCGACCACTCTCACCCGGTGGCGCAGCCTGGACAGGGTTTGCTGGCTCGAGGGCCACCAGCAGCGGGTCAGCGTAGCCCTGCACATCACAGTGTCCCCAGCCAGGCGATGGAGACACATTGCTCTTCCTCCCAGTCCTCCCTTGAAGCCTTTCTCTGCAGCGGGTGGACACCGAGCTCCACTGCTGCCCCACAAATGCACCCCACGGAGGGCTGTTACACACCTTCACCACCCATGGCCTCTCCTTGCGGACACAGAAGGGGCGAGGGTTTGTGTTGTTCTCCAGAAACCTTAAATATTGCCCACAGGCAAAGACGAACACAGATGATAGGCAGCAGCTCCAGGCAAGCTCTGCCTGAGCTGGAACAGCCCGGTGTCTTCCAACAGCCCCATCATCTCCCTCCACCAGGCTTCTGGCAGAGGCAACAGTCCAGGCTAGAGCCGCGGCGTCACCTCCCTGTCCTCACCAACACAGATCGGCTTTGGAGAGAGCATTTGGCACCCGGCTGGGAGAGATAAGCTCCTCCAGGTCCCTATTCTCCAGGCAGGTAGATGCCAGCAGAGGCAGCCCCACGATCCCAGGGAAGGAGCAGCAGGACGCCCCGTCTTCCTGCACCCGGCTCCATTACATCAGCAGGAGAGGATGCAGCCGCCGAGCCAAGGGAAGCGGAGGAGAGATCAAACGATCGTAGGAACCTCTCCCCAATTACCAGCCCTTTGCATAAGCAGAGGAGAGCGTTCCCAACCGGTTTGGACACCACGTCAGCACCTCTGCCCCGCGCCACGCTGCTGCCCTGGGGGGGTGCTCGCTGCCCTCACCCCCTGCACACACGAAGCCGCCATTCGGAGCATCCCGCCGTGGCTCGGAGCCCCTCGAGGACGTGGCACGGAGCAAAACCTCCAGCCACTTGGCTCAAACCCACAACCTGCTTCGCCCACGGAGGGTCACGGCTGCACAGGGGCTGCTGTCACCAGCGCTACGGCTCAGCCTTGGCATTTATTTCTTTAATTGCTGCGTGCAACACAGCCAGAGCCCAGCTTGACTCATGAGCCCCCGGGGAAGAGCTCAGGGCTCTGAAGCGGTGTCTTGCTTGATCTGGAAGTGCTGAGACAAAAAGCCTGGGCTCCCACAATACCCACTCTCAGCAAGTGAGTACTCAAGGGGACCTGCCCATTAATTGGAGCCGCTCCGCGTGCTGCAGAGAAGGAAATCCCTTTGGCAAACGCTGGCCGAGCTCCAAGGCTGGGCTGGAAGGCAGATTCAGTCTTGAAAAGAAAATGAACAAGGAGTTGGGCAAAACACCAGCAGCCCCAGCTCTGTGGGAATTAAGATGCGTCCCAAGGAAAGAGGCACAAATGGAATTCCCCGTGTGGATCAGCAGACAGCTCAGCAGCTGGGACTCACCCCAACGCTCGCTCCAGCGCTGACCATCGGGGGTTGGAGCAAGGAGACTTCCAGCACTGGGAGATTTCCAGCTTTGCCCTGCACGTGGGGGTCCCCGACCCCCGTCTCAGCGTCCCCTCCAGCCAGCGCCGAGCGCAGAGCGGAGCCTCGGGTTTTAGGGTGAGAGCTATTTATGTTGCAGGAAGGAAGCCGCAACATTCTCAGTTTCCTGCACAAACACACCGTGGGGCTGCCTGGCTCTGCCTCCCCTACCTGGGTGCTCAGGAAACTGCTAGGAAAGCACGGCCTTTGGCTCAAGGCTGGCATCTGAACGGCTGGGCAAGGTGCAGGCATCAAATCCTTAAAGCAGAGGAGGCTGAAATGTGCCTGGATCCAACAAGCCCTTGTCCTGCACCACAGGGACACCAGGGACGGCCACCCCGGGGGGTGAATCTGGGGTAGTGCTGGTGCACACAAGCAGCTGAGGAGATGCTGGAAGAGACCCATGATGCCAAAGCTGGTGAATGCCACCCGGGCTGGAAAAGCTACAAGAAATGGCTTGGCCAAGTCATCAAGATTTCAGGGTCTGTGAGAGCAGGGGTGAAGAAATGCAAGGAGGAGCTGGTGTCCTACACGGAGCTAGAGCCTGCCTGGGGAAAAGCAGGAGCAGGGAGAACCTGGGAGGAGGAGGACACGGGCCGGGTCCCGGCTGAGGCCGCAGAACGCGGCTGCCCCGAGGCAAAGCGCCCGGCGGGGACGGAGGGTGCGGTGGGGTGTGTGCGCTCCCCGCTCATGGAGCAACACTGCCCGGAGTGTTTCACCCAGAAAGCGGGGTTAATCCTGCCGCTGAGCCGCTCCGGCATGGGAGAAAAAGGCAAAATAAACAAACAAAGCAACCCCCGGCGAGCCCAGCGCAGCAGCTTTAACCTCAGACACTGAGGAATCGGTGCACGTGTTGGGACTGGAGCCCTCAGCACCTCCCAAGAGCAGACACGGTGTCAGCTCAGCAAAATCCCACCCACACCCAGCACCCTCCAACTCACCCGACGAACAAACGACGGCGCCCGGGCGGGCACACACTGGAGCTGAACTGGCCCAGCTCCTGAGGAAAGGCTGCTCCAGGGGCATCTAATCTTTGCAAGCCCCCTGCCAGGGATGTTTCCCACCCGTTTGACACGCTCACCTATGGATGTCATCCTGTTCCTCCGAGTCCTCGGGGCTCAACGTGCCCCAGGAGCCGGGCCCCGTGAGCCGGGCCGGGCTGATGGCACCGGGCGAGCGGCACAAGGACTGCGGCGAGGGCTGGCGGGACCTCTCAGATCTTTCCTGCCAGCGGTTGGGAAGCCAGGCGCGGCCCCACACCACACCCTGGCAGTTCTCACGGGCAAGTACGAACCTTGGCAAAGCCCTCGGCTTGTTGGCAGCCAGCCCCATCGGGCTCATTAGATGCAATTAAGACAGAGTGGGTATCCCCCCCTGCTCCACGCTGCTTTGGGGGATATTGCTTTTAGACAAAACAAACAGGGAGGCTTTGCGTGGGCTCAGGCGGGCGGTTGGCACCCAGGGCCCACGCAGCCGCAGGTGGAAATGCCGAGGTCTCCCTCAGGGAAGCAGAAGCCACGACGGAGCAGAGGCTGGTCCATGATGCCAGCCCTCCTCATAGAATCACAGAATTGCCCAGGCCGGAAGGGACCTCCAAAGGCCATCTAGTCCAACCCCCCCGCAGTCAGCAGGGACACCCCCAACTAGACCAGGTTGCCCAGGGCCTCGTCGAGCCTCTCCTTGAATATCTCCAGGGATGGGGCCTCAACCACCTCCCTGGACAACCTGTCCCAGTGCTCCACCACCCTCCCAGTGAAGAACCCTCTCCTCATCTCCAGTCTAAATCTGTTCCCCTCCAGCTTGAAGCCATTGCCCCTCGTCCTGTCACTGCAGCCCTTTCTAAACAGGCTCTCCCCAGCCTTCCTGTAGCCCCCCCTCAGGTACTAGAAGGCTGCTATTAGGTCTCCCCGGAGCCTCCTCTGCTCCAGGCTGAACAACCCCAGCTCCCTCAGCCTGTCCTTGGAGCAGAGGTGCTCCATCCCCCTCATCATCCTCGTGGCCCTCCTCTGGACCCTCTCCATCAGGTCCATGTCCTTCTTATATTGAGGGCTCCAGACCTGCACACAAGACTCCAGGTGAGGTCTCACCAGAGCAGAGTAAAGTGGCAGAATCACCTCCTGCTCCCACACGTCCCCTCTCCAGCTCCCTGTGCCGTGGCAGCTCCCAGAGAGGAACACGAGACCCCCTCTGCTTTGCAAACAGGAACACACAATAAGATTGACCATAGCAAAGCTTACACCCCAGTTTACCTGTTTTAAAAAAATGGGGGAAAAACTTCCACCCCAACTTAAACTGGTATTTCATTGCATCAGCTCCTCTGCATCACTTCTAAGCTGGTTTACAGAACTGCTGTCCTGCTGCGCTCCCTGTGCTCTGAGCCTCCCTAAAACCACGAAACCACAGAAGAGGATGGAGACGACTGAACTGCGCATCTCCTCCTGCTTCCACGCACCCTCTCCCACCCCGCGCATCCTGGCACCAACACGCGCCACGGGACACGGGTGGCTAAAGCCTCAGAAAGGCTCAAACCACCAAGGACACGCAGGCGAGGTCACTGCCCCGACCCCCCGGGGACCAACAGGGCTTTCACAAGCCTCCAGATCCTTCCCATTTTTCACTAATGCAAAGAGCTGGCTCTGACGGCCGCCAAGGAATTGCTCCATCGCCCTGGCACTGCCGGACACCTCCTGTCAGCAGCGAGAGCCGGGAGCTCCCGGTCTTCCTGGCGGGTTACACGGGCTGGCCCCGACCCTGGGCTTTGTCAGAAACGTTCCACAGCTCCAAAGCAGGGTATGGAGGGTGTCCTGAGAACGGCACGCGATGGGTACCACGCACGGAGGATGCTGTTCAAGGAGGCCAAACCAGCGGCGCTGCATCCCCATCTGTCTGGGCCAAGCAAAGGAAAAAAAGCCCAAAGGGATCCTGAGAGGTTCCTGCTCCCCTACGGAAAAATCAGCAGCGCTGCAAGTCCTGGGGCTGCCCCAGGATGGACCCGACGCCAGCACACGTGAGGTTTGAATTTGGACTCTTCTGGCTGTCCTGGGGTGATCTCAGCTGAGCTGGGATCCGGTTCAGTAAGAGACGGGCTTTTCCCAGTTTGGCTACCAGGAAGCGACAGCCACCCCAGTGAAACTGGTAAAACTCTCCCCGTACGGTGAAACCCTCGGAGATGTGTCACGGGCGATTTCTTCACCTCTGAACGACAGCAGAGGTGTGGCCGCACTCTGACCAAGATTTTTGCTTCAAATGTTTGGGGTTTTACTGGTGCTAAAAGGATTTAGCCAGAGCAATTAAGATCATTTCCCATCTTAATTAATTCTGCTTTCACTTCCTGGCGTGTGGGAGCCCGGCCTCCTCCGGCACAGCGAGGAGCCTTGACTTTGCAGGGCCAGAGCAGCCAGAGCCATGAAAAACCACAGGAAGGACTTTGCAGTGTTTCTTTGTCACCATCAGAGCACTGTCCACATGATGAAGAACTACAAACGTCCCCCAAAAATGCCAGAACCCCCTTTCACAGCCATATTTCTCCATCACAAAGCAAGATGGACCTTCCCCGTTCCCTTTCTCCACCACACACTGCTAATGCTTTCAGAGGCACCTCAAACCGTCCCCACAGAGGGGCCAGGGATTGTCCCACCCCCTGCAGCCCCACCGCAGCACCTCCCCACCACGACACAGCTCTCAGGACGTTTATAACATCAGGACCCCACTTTGCCTTCCCAAAATACCTTCCATTGAGCACCAGCAACCTCAGGACAGCCTAAGGGATGCAGAGGCAGCATCTCCCTTGGCACTGCCGAGCACCACGAGTCCGGCCACGTCTGTGCGTTCCCTAAAAGCCACGTTGCAGAAGCATCTTCTCAGCTGGAGTTGGGAGCCCCCGCCTTGCACGGGGGGACACGCCTGAGTTCACTGGCTGCTGGTGGGGACACGGGACCAGACGCATCTCCACCGCCAAGACCACGCAGAGGAGGGGAGACCTCGGGGGCGTCTCAGGCCAAGATGCACCAGCCCCTTGACCTGGGCGGAGCGGGACGGTGCTTCAAAAAAAAAAAAGCAGTAATTGCGCCGATTGCACAACTGCCAGCGAGAAAAATCCTCTCCCCTCCCCTCCTCCCCGCCCTCCCCACATCCCTTTGAGGCAAAAAGGAAGAAGGCTGGAAACATCCTTCCTCTCCTCCGGACAATGCGATGGAAATAGCAAGGGAGGAGCGGCGGCGGCGGCCTGGGCTCGCCGAGGATGCGGTGCCGGCCAGCGGCAAGGAGCTGTGTGCGGCCAGCGGCTTCCTGCCATTGTCCCCGCCGGGGACCGAGCCCCGGGCAGCTGCACGCCCCGGACAGCAAAGCCAAAATCACCTCTTTGCCCCCAAAGGACCAACCCCGAAACGCAAACCTGCTGCCCCGTCCACGGACCCCTTCACCTGGGACCCCCTGGAACAAAGGCCAGGGCTCAGATTTATTCCGAAATCCACTGGCCGGGGAAACACAGCGATGGCCCCGCGTGGTCCCACAGAGGGGCTGGAAACCAGAGTCTTTGCAACAGGAACAAACACCATGATAAAATCCACGCCTGAGACCGGTGGGATTTTCCACTGCAGGGAAAAAAAAACCCAAAACAACCAAGACGGCAGAAGATACTTTTTCTGGACCCAGCCCGGAGGGTGAAACAAAGCCCCCAGGGAGCAAGTTCCACCCTAAATTCCTATTTTCTTCTCCAAATGGGAGGTGCAGGCGCTCAGGCTCCTCCAGCACACGTCAGCAGCCGGAAAACCCTGCGAAGCCCGAGGCAAGGCTGAGGACGGGGCCGGCTGGGGACGGAGGCTGGGGCAGACGAGGGCGGCAGGAGGACCCGGCCGGGGCAGAACCCCCCAAAGTTCCCCATCAGCCCCCACACACCAGGGATTGCGACTCAAATCGGTGCCAGTTTTGTTATTCACCTCCCATTTCAGAGCACTTTGCAGGTTATTGCTTGCAGCTCTTTTTCATGATGAAGGTGGTGACAGAAACCGTTTTTCTTTTTTAAAAAAAAACAACAAAAAACAAACCATACATAAAAGACTTGAGATGCTTTTAGGACCTGAGCTGGCATTTCAGGGCTGGCACCACCCAACAAGCAGCACAGCCGGACCCACAAACCCTTCACACTCCCCACTGCCTCCGCAGCCCCGAAGGGCACAGCAGGGAGAAAGAGAGGAGGAAGAGGAGGACAGGGGATGCCACACATCCTTGCTCCTCCCCACCATCACCCGGCCCCGTGATGATGGCACGGGCCCCGCTGAGCCCACTGGAGCTGGGGGACGAGCCCAGGGCAGACTGGTCTCTGTTTACCTGTGGGCAAGTGGGGCCAGGTGCCCTCGGAGCTGCCGCTGAAGCCCGGCAGCACCAGCAGCAGAGCCCCTCTGCTCCCCGAAGGCTCCCGAGCACGTCTCTGCCCTGCTGATGGGTTAAAAATAGCAAGCATCAGTATGACTGTCCTCCAAGCAAAGAGAGAGAGATTACATCCTCCCCGCTAAAAATCTATGCAGCAGAGACTTATCCCAACAGAGGCACAGAGGAAAGCTCTATTTCTGGAGCGAGTAACTTGGGAAGTCAGCGCAACATCCTTAAGATGTTAAATTTGTTAAATTGACGCACTGCAGCATTAAACACCGGTGGTAAACTTGCCTTCCCCTCCTCTCCTTGCTTTCCCCCGGGGTTTTTTTTCAGGCTCTCTCGCATCTGCCGGGGGCCGGCCGCCCAGGAGCGGGGCGCGCAGCTCGCACCACGCTCCCACCAAGAACACTCTGCCCCGGTGCTGCCCTCGCAGATGGGAAAGGAACCCGGAGCCAATTTGGGAGTGGTCTTGTCACCTCCTCAACTTAACACTTTCCAGCTCTAAATGAAGCCTTGCTGCAGGAGAGCAGGTACCACCATCCCCATGGCACCAGGAGAGGGGAGCGGGAGGCAGAGGACTCTCCATCCCACCAGTTCCCAACAGGTAAAAGCAGTTTGTCTGTGTCCCCCTAAAAGTAAAAGCCACGGGTGACCTCGGTGGCAGGAGACCTGCTGAGCTTCCCCATCCCTCCTTCCCTGCTGACTCCGGAGGGAGGGGGGCCTCAGCCTGAACCTCATTCTTGGAAAGGGAAGATTTCTACGCAAGCTCGGCCTTTCCATGAGTGTTTGTGCGAACGCACTGGACCCCTCCCACCCAGCTGGGACCTGGCTCTAGATTCAATTGCATTTCTCAGAAAATCACACGGGAGATGAGAGGAATGTGGCGGGTCCCTTCCAGCTCCAGGCGGGATCCCTGGCTCTGCAAAAGCAGCCCGAGGAGAGAAAAAACCCCACCAAAACCCATGGGCAAGGGGATGCCTGTCCTTCCAGTGGCTCCCCAGGGAGATGCCCAACGTGGAGATGCACCACGAGGACCCACCATCGCACCACCCAACACCAACCCAGCTCTGCAGGAACCCAGCTCTGGTCTTGGGCAGCCGGATCCGCAGCCGGCACCTGGACCAGGACCCACAGGCAGCACCCCAGGGACTGGGGTGAGGGACTGATCTGCTCCCAAACAAAACAGCCTCCAGATTCCAGCCTTCACCAGGGCAGGAGGCCCAAGAGGAGGCTGGGGTTGAGGTCACACCATCATCCCCATCGCACGGCAAAGGGCTCCCACTCGTCACCGCGAAGGCGTCGAGGCTGAAAATACGCTCCTGCAGACGCAGCAAATAGACCCAGCATAACTCACTTCACCCCCCTCCCCTTCTCCCCAAAACAAAACACACACCCAGAAACAGAAGGAAACCAGTCAGGAAAAACCCGAGAGTAATTCAACAACTATTTCAAGCGTTTTCATTCCCAGGAGGCGACTGCTCTACCCTCCCCACATCCCCCCAGCCAAAGCGGACCTGCCCGGAGCCCCCTGGGGATGCCCCTGCCCGGTGCCACCGGGCCAGCCCTGCCGGGGCCCTTCTCTCCTCGTTTAACACCGGGCGCATCTCAGCTGGCATTTCAGCGCGCGGGCCGTGCCAGATTTCTCTCTGCTGAGCCAACGCGCTTGGAAATGCATGACGACTTCAGCAGATTAATTGGAAACACAGCCCGGGTGTTGCAATCCCAGGAATGACTCCAATTTCAGGAACAAATGTTTTCATCTCGAACTGGGAGCCGTCGCCCGAGTGGAAGGGCGCATTTTTGTTGCTGTAGCTCACCCCTCCCCTGGCGCGCGGGCGGTGGGAAGAGCTCCGCGTCTCACCCCGGCACGGCTGCTGCGCCGGCGCTTGCATCACCGGGGACCTGCAGGGATTCCTCCCACTCCCCGCCGGCACCGGAGAGGGACACAGAATCACAGAATCTTCTAGGTTGGAAGGGACCTTAAAGATCATCTTGTCCAACCGTCAACCTCACTGACAAAAATAGACACCCCCACAACAAACAAGGAGCATCATCACTAAACCAGACCTCCCAGCACCACATCAACCCGGCTTTTGAACACCTCCAGAGATGGGGCCTCAACCCCCTCCCTGGGCAGCCCATTCCAAAGCCTGATGACCCTTTCAGTGAAAAAATTTTTCCTAATATCCAGCCTGAACCTCCCCTGGCGCAACTTGAGGCCATTTCCTCTTGTCCTGTCGCCTGTGACTTGAGAAAAGAGACCGACCCCCATCTCTCTACACCCTCCTTTCAGGGAGTTGTAGAGAGCAATAAGGTCTCCCCTCAGCCTCCTCTTCTCCAGGCTGAACACCCCCAGCTCCCTCAGCCTCTCCTCATCAGACTTATTCTCCAGACCCCTCACCATCTTTGTCGCCCTTCTCTGGACCCGCTCCAGCACCTCAATGTCTTTTTTATGGTAGGGGGCCCAAAACTGGACACAGTACTCAAGGTGAGGCCTCACCAGTGCC
>NW_015090886.1:305096-325035 GCF_001431845.1 Calidris pugnax
ATCTCTCTACACCCTCCTTTCAGGGAGTTGTAGAGAGCAATAAGGTCTCCCCTCAGCCTCCTCTTCTCCAGGCTGAACACCCCCAGCTCCCTCAGCCTCTCCTCATCAGACTTATTCTCCAGACCCCTCACCATCTTTGTCGCCCTTCTCTGGACCCGCTCCAGCACCTCAATGTCTTTTTTATGGTAGGGGGCCCAAAACTGGACACAGTACTCAAGGTGAGGCCTCACCAGTGCCGAGTACAGGGGGACAATCACCTCTCGGGCCCTACTCGCCACACTGTTCCTGATACAGGCCAGGATGCTGTTGGCTTTCTTGGCCACCTGGGCACACTGCTGGCTCATGTTCAGCCGACAGTCGACCAACACCCCCAGGTCCTTTTCTGCCAGGCAGCTCCAGCCACTCTGCCCCCAGCCTGTAGCGCTGCAGGGGGTTGTTGTGACCCAAGTGCAGGACCTGGCACTTGGCCTTGTTGAACCTCATCCCGTTGGTCTCAGCCCATCGATCCAGCCTGTGGAGATCTCTCTGCAGAGCCTCTCTACCCTCCAGCAGGTCGACACTGCCACCCAGCTTGGTGTCGTCTGCGAACACCCCAAGGTTCTCCTCCGTCCATCTCCTTTGGCAGCACCGTGTCACTCCTGACAGGGTCTGCAGCCTCCTCTGCCAACAGCGAGGGGTGGGAGGAGAAGAAGGGATGCGATGGTCCCCCCTGTTCAAGTCATCAGCTCCCCAGGGATGGCCGTGGGGTGAGCGGAGCCAGCACCGCAGCCCTAGGGATCACCATCCAGCTCCTCTGCAAGGTCCTGCTGCGACTCCACACACACCATGAGGACAACGTTTCCAGCTCTTGCTTCCCAAAAGCCCTCGGCCCCTGCCCCACAGACCAGCTCTGCTGCAACCTCCATCAAGGCTGGGAGAGATGTCCCTTTGTGGTGCCACTCTTGCATCTTCCGTTCTCACACATGGAAACTTGCACCCTGAAGACGCCCACACTCTGCTTCTGCTGAAGGACATGAGCTTCGAGAGCTCAAGTATTCAGTTCCTGTGCCCACAATAGCTGGAGGTGACTCTTCCGCTCTACATCCGAGGGGTGGTGACAGCCTGGACCACCACAGCACCCTCAGCAGTGCTGGAGGGGATGCTGATGGCCAGCTCAGCTCCCCAAAGTCAAGCCCAGGAGCTCGAGCAAGTTCCAACCACAAAGGTCTTGGACTGAACTTCCCCGAGGCTGAAGATAAATCCCCTTAAGACCATTCGCTCCATCTAGTGGCAACCCATTCCCGAGCTTCCATATTATTCCCCACCCTCTACAGCAAAATCTCTCCCCCTTCCAGGAGTTTCAACATCAGGTTACCATTTCTTTGCACAGCCCTGTGTGCTGCCAACTTCTTGCTGCTCTCTCAGGTGGTCCCTCTGCAGCCGTTTCAGCTCTTGATGTTCTCCCTTTGCTGCCAAAACTAAAAAGTTCTTCTGCAGCAGCTCCCCTGCTCTGAAAGCTCAAGGTGATAAGGGAAGGAGAAAAGCTGGTCTATCCACCTCCAGAGTCCTGGCAGGGAATTCTGCTCTGATATCCTGCTGCCAGGGCTCCCGCAACCCAAGAAAAACCATGTGGGCTGTGGAAAGGAGATGTGGCATCAACAAACTGGGACCCCAGGGATTGGCTCGGGGACAACCAGCTCGCTCAGCTCCAAGCTGCCCGCACTTGTGGGTCAGCGAGCACCCAAAGGGCAAGGAGGGACTGGGAAGGAGGGACTGGGAAGGAGGGACTGGCTCCGGAGGAGCCGTGGTTGCTTTTACCCATCACCTTCTCCGCTGCAGACGTGGAGCCATGTCCGGGTAAATTCCCAGTTTGGCAGAGGTGCAGCGGGAGACTCTGCTGCTGCAGGAACCTGGAGCTCAGAGGGAACACAGCCCCTGCCCAGCCTAGATGGAGGCCGTGATCTCAGCTAGATAAAAAGTACTGTAATCTTCCCAAACAGATGGGCTCCCGCAGGCCTGATCCCTGCCAGCTTCCCCTCCTCTCCCAGCTGTTTGGCCTCCCCTTTCAGCAAAGCCCTGCCAGAGCTGGAGCCAGACCGAGGAGTGGGGGCATCCAGAGGCACAGACAGCCCTGAGCTGCAGCCCCCCTGTCCCGCTCCGGGCTTAAATCCACCCACCCCAGCCCCAAATCCAATTCCCTTCCTAGTCTGTGCCTCAGAGAGCTCTTTTTTCCTGCATGAAAGCCCCAGCTCTGAGCCAGTCCTTTGGGTTGTGATTTCTATTCCCATATGCGATGTCATAAAGTTTCTAACCCTCTTCTTATTCAGTGAAATAAGAATTTCTAGAGACAGAGGAGCTGCAAATGTCACCTCTCACTAAGACACCACCATCCCCACTCGTGACTGTACACACCGTGCGGTGCCACTCGCCGCCCTCACCCAGGTCTTCTCCTTCCCACACCAGCCACGGCAACTTCAGCAGATTCTTGAACTGAGACTCTTGAAGACAAACGTGTCAAACGGTTTCCTAATAAACAAATCTGCTGGAAACTATTCACCCCCAGCCAAACCCTGGCCTCAAAGTCACGTAAGTCGTAGCCCTTCTGATATTAATTTAGATATTCTGACAAAATAAAACCACCAGGTTTTGTAATGAGATGCCACTTCTGGAGCTTTGCTCGTGCCAGAGCCTGCTGCAAGATCTTTATTTGGGCCATCCCTGTCTCTCCGATGGGGAGATCTGGACACTGATGCTCAATACAGCAGACAAGCAACCAGCAGCATGTAACTGGGAACCACCCTTCTGCACGGGGCTGTGGGTACCAGACTGGTCAGAAGGTGGGTGAGCTCTGGCAAAGTCTCATCTCTCATTCCCAGGGTCAGGAATGCTCAAGAGCTGCTGAGGGAGATGAAGATGGAAGCTGCATGGAGAGAGGGGAAAGCTGTGGGGTTTTCACAGAATCACAGAATCTTCTAGGTTGGAAGGGACCTTAAAGATCATCTTGTCCAACCATCAACCCGACTGACAAAAATAGACACCCCCACAACAAACAAGGAGCATCATCACTAAACCAGACCTCCCAGCACTACATCAACCCGTCTTTTGAACACCTCCAGGGATGGGGCCTCAACCACCTCCCTGGGCAGCCCATTCCAATGGCTGAGAACCCTTTCAGTGAAAAAATTTTTCCTAATATCCAGCCTGAACCTCCCCTGGCGCAACTTGAGGCCATTTCCTCTCGTCCTGTCGCCTGTGACTTGAGAAAAGAGACCGACCCCCATCTCTCTACACCCTCCTTTCAGGGAGTTGTAGAGAGCAATAAGGTCTCCCCTCAGCCTCCTCTTCTCCAGGCTGAATAACCCCAGCTTCCTCAGCCTCTCCTCATAAGACTTGTGCTCCAGACCCCTCACCAGCTTTGTCGCCCTTCTCTTTTTGCAGGGATCTCCCCCAGCAGCGAGCTCTGCAGGGAGGCCTCCCCCGGGGAGCCAGGAGATAAGGTGGCAGAAGGGAGGACATGCAGATTTGTGCAGACACAGCACACGCCCAGGCTCAAACCGGGCCGAGCCCACAAATCCTTCTGCAACTTTCTCCATCCCACCTCCAGATGTGCCAGCACCCCGTCCTACACCCTGCACCCCTCCCAGGCTTCTCCTCCGACACACCCTCCACCTTCTTCACTCGCTTGGCACATCCTCCCAGACACGTCCTCCTGGTGTGAAAGGGCCCCTCCGTGCCAGCACCCCAGACTCTCTGGCAGGGAAACAGCCATCACCCTCCCAGGCCATCACCCAGGTTGGGTTCCTGCAGGAGAGCGAGCGAACCTCCACCCAAGAGCAAAGTTACTCATGAGTAAGCTGGACCCAAGGAGACATTCAACCCTGACAGCAAAGTCCCACCAAGGGGAACAAAAAACAAAAAAAAAAAAATCAAAAAAATCCTCCCAGTTCCTTGATCTTGACAGATCTTTCAAGGGTTCGTCATCATCGCTGTTACAAACCCACACCTCAAAACACAAACAAAAAAGGCAGCCAATAAAACTGACGGGAACCGCAAACGAGACTTGTCGATCTTTGGCCAGGGACGGAGCAGACTCCAGCCGTTTCTCCGGGGACTCCCTTCTGCTGGGAGTCGACACAAGAAGGGATCAGATGTGGCGTTGCTCAGATTGTTCATATGCGATGGACAGGCCAACAGAGAAACCACAAGCCAACCTCTGCCTCCAACACATCATTGTTTTGGCCCATCAGCCAATGGAGCTGATGCCTCAAGTCTCCTCTGCCGAGACAACCAGCCCGAGCTCCACCAGCACCAACCTCTGCGAGGCAGATCCTGCATTTTTATAGTTTTGAGCCTTTTCCACTGAGTCACTGCCCTTCCTGAAGCAGACAGCACCGTGCAGGCCGTGGCATTAAGACCACTCAGAGAGTCTTAAAAAGACCTAGGAGTCCTGAGACAACCAGCCCGAGCTCCACCAGCACCAACCTCTGCGAGGCAGATCCTGCATTTTTATAGTTTTGAGCCTTTTCCACTGAGTCACTGCCCTTCCTGAAGCAGACAGCACCGTGCAGGCCGTGGCATTAAGACCACTCAGAGAGTCTTAAAAAGACCTAGGAGTCCTGGTGGACAACACAATGACCGTGGGCCAGCAATGCACCCTTGTGGGCAAGAAGGCCAACGGTCTCCTGAGGTGGCCAGTGGGTAGAGGGAGGTCCTCCCCCCCCACATCTGCTCTGCCCCGGGGAGGCCACAGCTGGAGACTGGGACCAGTTCTGGGCTCCCCAGTTCAGGAAGGACTGGGAACTGCTGGAGAGAGCCTGGAAGAGGCTGCCCAGAGAGGGTGGGGGGTCTCCTGCTCTGGAGAGATTCCAAACCAGCCTGGACACGACCCTGTGGGACCTGCTCTGGGTGACCCTGCTCTGGCAGGGGGTTGGGGGAGACGATCTCTTCCAACCCGGTATCATTCTGTGATTCTGAGAGTCATGAGCTACAGAGGCCACAACATCTCCTTACTCCTAACACGATGTTATCTTGGCATCATTCAAGAAGTATGGACTCAGTGGAGCATCCAACCCTGTTCAGATATTTGAGGGCTGGGATGGAGCAGAGCCACCAGGGCACTGCCTGAGCGGGACCAGTATCATTCCCCTCCTGACAGCTCAGTTCCCGCTCACGGATACGGACGCTGTTGATCCAGGACAAATAAACCTCTTTTAGCAAAACCAGCAAGAAGCACACACAGTCCCATGTGTCGGGGGAGACAGGGGCAGAGGATGCCCAGCAGAGACACTCTGCAGGCACATCCTCACTGCTCGGCTGCAGCCACATCAGGAGCACTTTGCAGCTGCAGGACACAAATACGGTGCTCCCAGTCTTCAAAGTCTAAGGACCAGTTTATCCTCCCAAGGACAAGGCTAACATGCAGCATTTACACAGATAACCAGGAGCACAGAGCTCACGTCCAGCTCCTGACTCTCTGCAAGGCTCCTACCTGTCAGCACCAGGTTCCTCAAGTGGATCCTCACCCCAGAATTGGGGGTGCCTTGCAGCAAACCCCCTGGGTGACAGATGGGGCACGGAATCATCACCCCCTGCTGGGTTACAACCCATTACTGGTATTTATTTTAATCAGAGTAACTGCATGGTGTGACCAAAGTGCCAAAGCACGTCTCCAGAGCCCCTACAATCAGCACAGCAAACTGGGGAGGGCAGAAACAGCCTCTGCAGTAGATGCAGGGAGGGATCTGCAGACAGCATACGTGGGGCTGAGCACCACCAGAGCCCCCTCAGCTCCCCTTATCCCATCTGGGACATACATGGTGTCGCTTTAACTTTTTTCCCAGTCAGTCCAGAAAAATAAAACTCTGGAGTCAGACTTGAGGGTAAGATCCAAATCCACTGGTTCCAGCTGGGATTCATCTGCCAGGGTGGACACTCCAGTGCAGATGTCTGAGCTGGCAGCGGAGACACCAGCAATATTCCTGTCGGGGACATCCTAAAACGCTGTGGTCTGTCTGCCTCAGCACCTCCTCTGCCTGCCCTGAGCACGGCGACACGTGGTTTGGGCACAGATGCAAATGCCATCACTGCAGACACCTAAAACTCGGGCAGTTAAACCCAACGTGTGTCACTCCCAAGAAGCAGCAGCTCAGTCGGCTGCACGGATGTGCTCTCCCTTGAAGCGAAGCAGAGCCCAGGCTCAGGGTTCAGCTCCCTTTACAGGGGTCAGAAATCAGGGTCCCCAAAATGCATGTTGAAATCCCCCACGAAGGGTTCCCACTGCAGTGACGGTTTCATTTGTGAGGATTTCACAACTTCTCTGAGACAGGAGGAGTTTAACAAAATCCCTTCCTGCAATTTAAAGGAATTTTTTCAGGCTCTGCGTGGAGGCTACTTGGGACCTACTGGAAAACTGAATTCACAGCCTAAAGCTGCCCGTGTCCTGCAGGCACAAAACCCTGGGGTGTGACAGCACTTTGGGGCCCAAGTAGAAAGATGCTCTGAGCATCTTGGAAAGCTGCATCCAACTCAACCCGAGAGGACACCACACTGCGCCTGCTCTCTCTCTCTCTCCCTGAGCATCCCCAGATTTTGGGGTAGGGCACAGCCCCATACATGATTTTCTGCCCCCAAACCGGGGGGGCGAACGCTGAACACCCGCATCCCGGGAGGACGGGCACGGCGGGCGTTTGCAGGTGCTGGGTGTCCCTGCAGGTGCACAACTTGTTTGCCTTCCTGGGTGTTTATCTCCAGGCCGTGTCTGCACACAAACTTATCTCCAAGGGGAGGGGTGTGTGGCTCCAGCACACACTGTTATCTCCAGGGATGTGGGCCTTCCTCCCGGCGAGCCTGGGTGAGCTTCCCTGTGGGCCCTGCGGCGTGGGGCCTGCGCGGCCTCGGCTCCCCAAGGAGCAGTCCTGCTCCCCTCTGTCCCTCCTGCCTGCTCCCCAGCTCAGCCCCGGTCCCCTTCTTACAAGTGGCACTGGAAAAGCAGCAGTGAGGGGAAGGGAGACATGGGAAGGGCAGGGCAGGGAGGAAGGAGGGATGGTGGGGTCCTAATGGAAGAGCGCTGATCCCACCTGGACATGTTTGGGGTCTCCCCACAACTTCTCTTGCCAGAACAACCTCAGGAAGAGCCTCAATTTCTACGTAAACACCTCACCTCTTGCCACCTCACCCCAGCTCTCTGGTTCACGGGGGGGGCAATTAACTCAGCCATTTCTAATGTTCACTTAACGTGGCCAAACCTTCCAGAGAAACCTCCCAGCACATCCTCACCACTGGACCTGTCCTGGCCCAGGGAGGAGTGCTGCCGGCTGAGGCCATCACCTCTCCTGCCAAGGGAATAACTTGCTCTCACATCACCGTGGCATCATTTGAAAACCTCCACCTCAGTCTCCAACTTGGCTTCACGGGGTCCAGCCCTACCAGAGATGCTCCAGCACTTCTCCATCACTCCACACCTTTCCAAAACCCCCAGAAGCAGCTGTGGCGGAGGCTCCCAGAGCGCAGCGGGGGGAAGGATGGCTCCCAGCCTCCCAGACACCGCTCTCAGCTCTGCCCCGGGACGTTTGCTTTTTTCACAACAGCAGGATATTGAGTCACCGTCAGCCTCCCCGTAGCCTGCGCTCACCCGCGCAATCGCCCGGTTCCTGGGGCGCTCGTCTTACCCAGAACACGGCTCCGGGCTCCCACCGCGCACACTTGACCCTCTCCTGGGGCTCAGCCGCTCTGAACCTGCCGAAATGAGGAAACCGGGGAAACTCCTCTTCTGGCAGAGCTCCCGGGCGAGCGCAGCTTGTGTGCTCCTTGCCTCAGATCTGCCCGGTCTCCTCTCATCTGCCCAAGGGCCCCAAGCCTCTCACGCCTGCAAGTTCAGCTGTCACGAGCTGTGGGAAACCTCAGCGTTGGAAACGCTGCCTTTAGAGTGATGCAACTCGGGAGACATTCGTTGTTTTTAAGGGGGCGAGGTGGGTTAAGCAGCCCGGGTGAGGAACTGACCCTGGATGTGGCCGGCGGTAGCCAAATGCCCGCCTCGCAGCCACAGGAGCTGAAACCCAACCTCCCTTCCTCTCCCTCCCCCTCAGCCCCGGTCCCTTCGCTCACACGGTTCCTGCAATTCCTGGCCCCGGGCTCCGATGCGTTGCTCGGCTTCCGCCACCATCTGGGCTCCATTTAGGGGAGCTGATGTTTTTCACAGGGCTGTAATCTAAACTTTGGTATTGAGTTTACATCTCGCATACCAGCGTCTCACCACCGAGCCAGGCCAGGCAGGAGGGGTGGCTCGGCTGCCAGGCGCGGGAGGATGCGGCGTGTCGGCGGCTCCGCGTACCTGGGAATCGTGCTGCCGTCACGCAGAAGACAGAGAATTGGGGATCCATATGCACAAACCATCTATAGATCCAGCAAGGCACCGACCCTCCGATGGCACAAACTGGGAGAACCCAACAAGCCGGGAATTGGGTCAGACTCCCCTGGGAGCAGGGAAGGCTGCAGATGGGAGTCAAAGCCCTAAATCAGCATTATCCAGGCTCCATCTCCAGCAGCAGGAAATTCTCCTAATTTTTGGCCTTAAACCCTACCCTTATCTCCACCCAGACACTGCAGAGTCGTTCAGAAGTGACAGGCCCTGCAAGCAGTGATGGAGGTTGCTCTGTGGAGAGGAACTGCTTTTGTGGAGGCAAGGAATGGACACCAAGAGCCACTGGGAGCAGAGGAACATCCAACAGAGCATCACAGGCTCCTGTTCTGCCTGACCCTGACCGAGCAGACCCAGCCTTTGAATCCAAGCTCTATCTCCATCTCCACCAGCAGCACCCCTAACGTGCCCAGTCTGCTGGCTGAGCCCCTGCAAGCCGTGCCCGTGGAGCACACCAGGAAGATGAGCTGCAAAGGGACTGTCCTTTCCCACCACCATCCCTGACCAGTTGGCCCAGTGGCCAGCTTCAAGCTCGCTCTTCTGATGCATGGGCACACTTGTCCTCTCCAGCTGCAAACGGACAGCCCAGAGCATGGCTCCCAACCCCTTCTGAAGCAAAGTCTGATTATAAATTTGGCCAAGTTAAAAAGGTTTGAAAAAGCACCAACGTCCCCCAGTTACATGTCACTGGTGACATGATGGGATGACCATGCTATGAGCAAGCCAGTTGTATTAGAGCAAACACCACATCACCCACCTCTTCACTGGGAGATGGGGGCTGGACATCCCCTTGCCAGTGCTGCCCCTCTAGCACTCCTTCCCTTCTGTCGTCGTTTAGGACACCTCCTCTCCCTGCCACGACTTCTCTCCTCCCATACCATGGGCTCCTCAGCTCCCCAAACTGCTCAGCCCTCTCCCTCCAGCCCCAGCTGGGCAGCAGGAGTCCAGGCTCCTGCTCAGCTCCCGCAGGTACTAAGTCTCCCTTGCAGAGACAACTAGACCCAGGCACCATCTGTAAGTGCTGGAGCTTATGGAGGAGGACAGCAGATACCCATTTCATGTTACTGCTGCTGGCCAGCTGGGAAACCATGTTTTACCAGGGCTGTTTGGGGTGAAGAAGAAGAGGGGTACACTTGGGAAAGCCTGGGGAGCTGGAGGTGTGAGCACAGGAAACGGAAAACAAGTGAGGGGGCAGCGATGCGTTGCCTGGTCCAGCACTGCTTGCGTTCAAAACACAGCACAGACACCATCAGACCAAGCAGGTCACGAGCTGCTGCACTGTTTGGAGAAGGGCCCAGAGCCAGAGGTCCTTCAGCAACGCAACACGCAGAGGCTGAGTTTGCTCCAGCAGCAGCCAGTGCTGCAGAGGTGAGAGCCATCGGATGCTTCGGGCAGCGAGATCCGTGCTCCCAGGAGCACACCAGGACACCTCCTTAGGCTGGGCTTCTGTGAGTCTGCTCTCCACCCTCTCGGGCTCCTGCTCCAGCGTGAATTAAACAGGCATCAAAAAGCACAAAGTGTCTTTAGCACAGAGCTGCTCAGAGCTCTCCCTCCCCAGACCAGTGTCCTATTAAACCTCAGTGTCCCCCATCTCAAATCCACCTTCTCAAATCCACCAGAGTAGAGTCCATCAGCTCAACTGCAGCAGGATGACAGACCCACCACACGTTTCAGCCAGGCTCCAGCCCCAGCTCCAGGCAGGGCTGCCCACAAGCAGGCAATGACCAGCCACCGTCCCACTGTGGGACATCAGAGCAGGAGGAAAACGCACACAGAACCCCCAGCTGCAGGCAGCCCTCCCCACCCCATGGAAGTGCGCATGAGAGAAAAGCCAGCTTTAAACCTCAAAAAACCCAGGCAAGGTGCTGCATTTGCAGAGGAGCTGGCACGACAGCTCCTCAACGGGCCACCAGCCTGGCTCTCCAGCCCCCACAGTTATTTATGAACGGCGAGGGCTTGTGGCCGCCCTCCCTCCTGCCAACGCGCTTTGCCAACGGGCACAGCGATTTTTGCAAGAGCTGGTCCCAGGGCCACGGGGGCAGGGGCAGCCCCCGGGCACCCCCAGAGCCCAGACCCCCTCCTGCCCCCCGACACCAGCCTCCCTCCACCAGCTGGGAGGTGGGCAGAGCCCCGGCCGGCATCCAAAGGGGCGGCTCTGCTCTCTCGCCGGGCAGCCAAGATGGCTCGAGCCCAGCAATCCACGAGGCTCAGCCAAAACCAAAAAATAATGTTTTCATACTTTGACTTTTCAGGCAGGATTTAGTCATTTGTGGACACAAGGGCTTGGCAGAACCGTGCTGCCTCCACTTACCTACCCCAGTAAGCAGCTGTTTACGACGGCAGAGCCTTGAGGATGGATGGAAGAGATTTGTGATTTAATCCAGGTGGACTATTCCTGCTCCCTTCAGGGAGCATCAAGGGGGGGATTCAGCATCCACGCACACTCACTGCATCCCACACGGCCATGGATGGACCTGCCACACGAGACCAGGCGTTGCACGAGACCAACAACCTCCAACAGCTCCGCAACAAGCCACTGGGACAAATCCAGCCGGGACTTTTGCCCCGTCTACCTAATGGCTAAAAAATTAGTTATAGGCAGAAAAGCCAAACCCTCTCTGAGTACACTTGCTTTAAAGAGGCAGAGTGGCTGAGACCTGGTCTGTCATACGAGAAAAGCAGGTTCCAGCCCCGGCTTTGTGAGGGTTGTACAAGCCCTGTTTGCTTTCCCCGGCACTGGGAGCCTGCCCGACACGGGCAGGGAGGCCAGAAGTTGAGCAGTAATCAATGCCGGCTCGTGGCAAGCAGTGGGGGGCACCCCGGCTCGTGGCAAGCAGTGGGGGGCACCCCTCAGAAACCTTCTGTGCTTGGATCCACCAGTTTGGCCCCAAACTGCCCCAGCCTGGGCCTGAGAGAGCCAACCGAACGCACAGGGAGCTTTCAGAAAGACTGAAAACTTCAGTTTTAAAAAGAAACTATGCTGGCTGAGAATCAGAAGCCTTCTGTGCTTGGATCCACCAGTTTGGCCCCAAACTGCCCCAGCCTGGGCCTGAGAGAGCCAACCGAACGCACAGGGAGCTTTCAGAAAGACTGAAAACTTCAGTTTTAAAAAGAAACTATGCTGGCTGAGAAGTC
This sequence comes from Calidris pugnax, assembly GCF_001431845.1. NCBI lineage: Eukaryota > Metazoa > Chordata > Aves > Charadriiformes > Scolopacidae > Calidris > Calidris pugnax. The sequence continues at coordinate 316,627 of NW_015090886.1, forward strand.
TGCGCCGCTGTGTCCCCTGGCTCCCCCTTCTCCACCATCACAGGCTTGGTGCCACCTCTGTGCTCTGCTCCTCCCCATAACGGCTCTTCAGGCTCAGAGTGAGACCTCCTGCCCCTCAGGAGCCAGCCTTCGTGTCCACAATAGCGAGTTTTGCCTCCTACTCCCCTTTCTAGACCCATCTCCCACTGAGTCTCTGGGTCCACACATCCTGGGCTGGAAACCAAAGCATGGAAGAAGAGCCTCCTGCCAATAACCAAGCTTGATGTGCCACCTCCATGCCAGACAAAGATACAGATAATAGCCAAGCTCACCACGCGTACATTGGCTGTCCCATCTCAGCACCCTGCAGACCCCCTCTGAAATTCCGTATTTAAGGTGGAAAGGGTCTCTGGGTTATTCTCCCCAAACCAAGACACTCAGCCCTGCATCTCCCCACTACTGTAGCTCCCAGGCCAGGCCACAAGCACAATCAGGTGCCTCCAAGCTCCAGAGAAGAAAGGGATGCAGTTTATCCATCAGGGTTTGCAGGAAAGAGCTCACAGGGAACTAAGGAAACAGCTTCTGCAATGACACAACCTTATTCTGCCACCACCGTTAGAAGCATCTGCTTGGTCCCTCACCCAGGACCTTACCTTAGTCCTAAAATCCCCTTCCAAGCATCCCAAGAGCCTTGGCCATCACCACTTCAGAGCAAGCCCAGCTACAGGGAGCACCAGGGCAGGAGAAGACCTTGCTGCCAACCCATACACCTCAACACACTCTGTGGAAGCTACAAGCCCAGCTCCGAGCAGCCAGGACAGATCCTCCATACACCTCAACACGCTCTGTGGAAGCTACAAGCCCAGCTCCGAGCAGCCAGGACAACCTGCAAAACTCCTACAGAGGAGTCAAAGTGCCAAGGGGCCTTGCATTAAGGAGCCAAAGTCCAACTTTAACCCTCTAATTCTTCTCATTGAGTCAACAGCAAGATTTGGCTCTTGCTTGCCCAGAGCCAACTTCACCACCTAAGGCCTGGCCCACTGGAAACCATGGACTTCGCTCTTGCAAATGTGTCCTTAAATGCCTTACAGTACTGAAGCCACCAAGCCACCACGTCCCTCTCTTGGTCTCAACACACAGCGTTGGGCGTGGGATGAGAAACTGGGAAGGCAGGTTATGAACACACGAAGGAAGCTCCACCGACGCCTCCAGTTTGCAAGAGCGTGGTGGCTCCCACCATCGCAACAGGCAAATGGTTCATCCAGCCACCAAGCCAAAACCTCCTTGCAGCATCTGCAGGGGGTGCAGAGAAACAGGCAGGCTCTGTGGCACATATTCTTTGAAGAATTTTTTAAAAGAAAAGGAAATTGCAAGAAGCCACGAGGAGTTTGCCATGACTGTGACCCACATCTAAGCCATGCTGCTTCTCTGATGAGCTCTGAGCGCTGGAGGACACAAGGTGGGAGAAGAACCAGGCTGCAGGCAAGGCTCACTGTGTGCCAGCACTTCCTCCGAACCACCAACCACCACCAGACCTGCTGGCAAGACCTTCGTTATGGTTAGACAGGGTTCCTCTCCGCACAGAAAGAGGATAAACCAAGTCTAATCTGGAGCTTCCAGAAGACAAGGACAGCAGGAGGAGGGGAGGAAAGCCTGTCCCGTTCATCTCAGCAAAATATTAGCTCTGGTGCAACTCCCCAGCTTATTATCAGATTAAAACTTTTCAGGCACGAGCCCAAGGCTTATCTGCTGCTCCCCTCCCTTCTCCCACATTTCTGTTATTAAACCAACTAACGCTACTTATCTACAAATCCTGCCTCTTAAACCAGCAAAGCCACACCACGGTTCTGCAGTGTTGACACTCCGCCGTGTCCCTTTGCTTAAGCCCAAGGGGGTGTCAACAGCTTGCTCCCCACACACACCACGCACTGGGGCTGCCTTCAAAGCTTCTCCCTGATGCAGGTCCCACCACGATGCTCTGCAGCCAGCGCCCGCGTTTTCATGCGGCCATCAAACCACTCAAAGCATCCCCAAGGCTGAATTTCCACAGGAAAGTCGGCATGGAGTAAGTCTTCAAGGAAAGGGAGTTATTTCAGAGCTGTGCTCCATAATCAAGCGTGGGATAAGGCTCAGAGGCACCCAGAAGAATTCACTGAGGCAGCGCTGGGATCAGCAGCACAAACCCATTAAGCTCCGGCCACCGGCAGGAGAAGTTCTTCTCCGAGGAGGCTCTGTGCCCTCCAGGCAGGCTCCACGCAGCAGTTGTACAGCTGTCCCGAATTTGAAAGACAGATAAGGCTCAAATGATTCATTCAGTGTAAACCTTTATTTGTTCTTGCTTACCCAGAAGGAGCCAGCAGCTGCTAATGCTAAACTGGGCTAGCTCCCAAGCACAGACAAAGGCCTGCAAAAATGGGTTTAAGGAGGAACTGATTGTTCAAAAAGCAATCCTAGAAGAGGGGAGTTAGAAAGAGGGAGTGCAGCGCAGCGCAGGAGGAAGAGGAAGCCAGAGAGCACCTAAAAATAAGTTTTAAAAAAAGCAGCCAGGCACAGGACAAAGGCCTCGTCTGCACGTGACCGTTACCCACAGAGTAGGCAGGATGCGAACTCGGTACACAACACTCCCTCCCCAGCAACCCCACGTACGGAGCCTCAACCACCTCGCAGCACACAGCAAGGGCCATGGCCAGTGCCTTTTGCCCCAGGACGGGCTCATTTCTCCTCTGCCATAAGTCCCTCAGGCACAGGACGCTGCTCCTGCCTGTGCCCCAAGCCCAGCACACTGCGCCCGATCCCCTCCGGAGTGGGAATCCATCTGATCCCAGCAGAGCTGGAGTCAAACAGCTTCAACCACGCTTTGAAAAAGTTAAAGGAATTTAAATGAAGTCTGGAAAACAAGATCCCTCCCCAAACACACTCTCAAAAATAGCTAAGTCCTGCTAAAGGATCAGCAAGGGGTCCCCCTGCACCCATCCAGGCAGCACCTCCACCAGATCCGAGCAAGAGCTGGTGGGTAAATGTGAGTTCCCAGTGGAACAGCCAGAACCGCCTGAGCAGATGATGGATGAGCCTGCCCCGTGTTTGCTGCTACCACTGGGGCTGACGCTGTCTGATCCTGTCCCGTGGCTACGAGCTGGGACCCTGCCTATGGGTGATCAAAACCACAAAGCCCTCGACCCGCCCCGGTGGTGGCCGTGTCCACCAGATGCAGATCAGAGCTTCAGTTGGGGCCCTTGTGTGAACCACTCCCCATGTGCTGTGCAGAAGATGTTCCACCTACACCTTTAGCCGGTCCACCCGAGCAGGTCAGGATCCACAGCCGTGCAAGGGAGCTAAAAATCCCCCAGGGACAGGAAAGGCACTTACAGGACGGGCTGAACATCACCAGCAGGGCAGGTATCCTCAGCCTCGGTGCACGCTCCGAGAACACCCAGCTAGTTCCTCTCCTGGGAAGCTGCTGCTCCGCATCCCACGGTCACTTCTGCTTCACTCCTGCCACGCACGGATCTGCCCATCGGCGCGGCAGGAAGATGCATCCGATAAGGCTGCTCAGAGCTGGGTCAGATGCCACAGGCCACTTAACAGACTCTCCTGTACTGAGTCATCCCGAGCGTCTGCCTCCTCCGGACTACGTACCGGCTCCGACAACTCTTATTTCATCCTCACACACACACGCGGCTCTTTCCGAGCGCCCAGGTCTGAGGCGACGGGGCAGGGCTCTGCCCAAGCCTCTCCGAGCGTCTGCCTCCTCCTCCGGAGTACGCACCGGCTCCGACAACTCTTATTTCATCCTCACACACACACGCGGCTCTTTCCGAGCGCCCAGGTCTGAGGCGACGGGGCAGGGCTCTGCCCAAGCCGTCCCTTCAGAGCTGCCACAAAAAGCAAACAAAACTCCAGCATGGCATAAGTTTGCTCGTCTTTACCCCACGGTCCTTGAACTCATGACTACTGAGTAAGGCGGCTTGCTCAGCTAACCAGCAAGCTAAGAATAGAGACCTTGAAGTGAAACCTACTGGGATTGGCAGCTATTTTGAGCGCGCTCAGCCGGCGGGGCAGCGTGACATAAGAGGATATAAAGAGGAAACTCTGCACAACAACTCTCACCTCACCAAGAAAGATTTGGGTAAGAGAAGGTAGAGGCACCGCACGTGCTTTTGAGGCAAAGTAAACGCTGTGCCGAATCCCCGAGGCCACCTCCAGGCCACCGCGCCACCTCATTCCCCGAAACCCAAGCCTCAGCCTCTATGTCTGCAACAGCGTGACACCAAGCGGGTCCTCTCCTGGCACAGCACCAGCCCCGTGGTGCCCTGAGCATCCCCCAGACTGGCTCAGCCCACCACGACCAGTACAGCCGGACCCTGGGCACCAGCCCAGTGTGGCCACTGCTTCTTCTTCCCTGGCATCCAGCAAAACCCCACGGAACCGTCTCCCCGCGGCGGCGCAGCCCTCGTGGAGCAGAGCGTGTCGCCACAGGCTGAGCCTGCCCGGGCACTGCCAGGGAGCAGGGCTGCCAGAGATCTCACACCCAGCCCAGCTCAGCCCCCGAGGGAGCCAACACCACCAAAGCCACCGGCCAGAGCACCCACAAACCTTGTCCTTGCTCTCAAACCTCCCGCCGACCCTCACAGCTCCGCAGCGTGGAACACCCCGAGGAGAACGGGCTGCGATCGTGCCCAGTCACCAGATGTGTTTAGGAAAAGATCTGGTCTCGGTTAGCAACCACCATTAAGATTAATGTAGGGAAATTTAAACGGCGATGCTCGGAGCAGATTCGATTTCAACCCTTAGATACTGGGAAAACAAACAGACAAGCTACGGTTTTTGGAAATCCAACTCACCTCCCGAAACTGGTCCCCGCAGCCGCCCTCTGCCAGTTCACAGGGCATCCACCTCGTCAGCATGTGCATTTGAATACTCGTGATGCCAGTGTATTCTCCAGCTTACTCAAAACCTAAAAACGTATTTTCTACTGGGTTTTGGAGAAGAGTAAGTCATAAGCAAGGACTGACAGCGCTAGATGACTGAATTCCCCAAACCCACCAGCTTAGTCTGTTACAGAAACTTCCTCCAAAACTTACAGGGGGCATCTGAGGGAACGGGGCAGCCCCGATCCCCGTCGTCATCCAAACGGCAACCGCTCGTTACGGCCTCTGTCACAGCGCCTGCACTAACCCAGGCTTACAAAGGGGCTGAGCACTCTGAATAAAGATCACAAGCCGCAGATTTGCTTAACGCTGCACTTCAATTATTCCAGCGGCGTGAGCCAGAGCTGCTGTCCCCTCCACCCGCCCCACGCCAGCAGGAGACAGCCACACGGCCACAGGGACCGAGACACACCCCAGCCACCCTGGCACTGGGGCAGGGACTGTCCCCCAGCGTGGGGAACCCCTCTTCTGGGACACGGCCACCTCTGGCTGTTGTAGTTCTGTTCTACAGCGGTGCCTTGGGGACAGAAGTGCCACCAAGAAGACCAGGGAGGACCCAGGCTGCCTCAGCCCCAGTGTGGAGGGGACCAAGACCACCAAGGGGCTACCACAGGCACACGGGGAGGGCCCAGTAGCTCCATCAGGCTTCAGTGGATCCCTGAGCCACCGAGAACCACGTCCGCTCTCAGGCTTGGATCTGTGGAAGCAATTCTCAAGGCAACAGACCCTACTGCACGTCTGCCCACCAGCACCTCCACACCTTCTCCTGTGGACCCCTCCACTGCTGCTGTGAGGAGCCGGTGCGGGCTTGGAAGAAGGAAAAGGAGGAGACAGGCACCATCCTGAGCTCAGCAGAGGCCAGGAGATGAGCCCGAAGAGAAGCAGAGGCTCCTCCATCCAGGAGCTCTGTAGTGTCTGCAGAAATAGTCGACCCTCCATCCTCGGCATCCCTGGGACAGCAAGGAGCCACACGCCGGTCCCTGCCTCAGCCCTGGGACAAGGACAACAGGGCCAGAGGACCAAGGGTGAGCCCACATGCAGGGCAAAAAGGGCACAGCAAAACCCATGAGCGAGCAAGGGAAGGGAGGAGGGAGAACGGTGCTTCTCCTCTGCTCCTGCAGTCGTGGGAGGGAGGGAGCAGGGAAACGCTCCCTCCTCAGAGCCAGCTCTCTGCTGTGAATATTCCCCCCCTACAGCCACTAGAAGATAATCCTGGAAAGCAGGCGCTGACACTGGCCTCTGAAGTGTTGCTGAAGGCAGCGAGATGAAGAAAAGAGTCTATGGCAGGAACAGAAGAGCCTATTTTTGCTTGGTAGTTGCACCCCCAGGCTATGGATGGAAACAGATCCTCTCTAAGTGCATCAAGCCCTGAGCAAACCTGGAGAATTTACATAAGCCTTGAAGTTTAGGATACGCATAAAGGAAGAAATTCAAAGAGCAACCCTCTCATGTCTCCAGTGATCATGAGGAAGTGACGTTTTCCACATTTTCTGTGCTGCCCAAAGGCTTCACTCTTACGAAAGAGCAGCTTTTGAAAAAGCAGCCTCAGCATCAGCACTCTTTCCCCTCCCTTGCGTAAGAGATTCTCCTTCCGCGAAGGCTCAAGAACATCCCCCACAAACCCCCAGCACCACATCTGGGCTCCTTCCTGCAGCACCAGGGAGCCCACCCCTTCCCGGAGGCTGCCCCGCTCCCACCCTCCACCAAGCTGAACTCCGAGGTACTTGCAGGACACAGGATGCTCCAGAGGCTCCTTGGACACCCTGCTCTCCTTCAGAGAAGCAGATGACCCAAGTGACAGGCTGATATCCTTCCAGCTACGACTGGAACACGAACCGGATCAGGTCCCTACCACATAGAGGGGGAGCTGCAGGAGAACTGGGTGTATTCGAGTAAAAGAAAGGCAGAGAATGGGAATAAAAGCGGCAAAGTAGAATAGGAAGGTGGGAGAGCAGATGGACAACAAGTCCAGGGTCACCTAACGTGACCCAATGAATCAGTACAGTCCAGAAAAACCTTGTCAAGAAGCCCAAACACACCGGGAAGCCCTACCTGCATACTTCGTGCCTTATAGAATAGTTTGGGTTGGAAGGGACTTTGAAGGCCATCCAGAGCCACCCCCTGCCCTGGGCAGAGACACCTCCCACCACACCACGTTGCTCCAAGACCCCTCCAACCTGGCCTTGAACCCCTCCAGGGACGGGGCAGCCACAGCTTCTCTGGCCAACCTGGGCCAGGCTCTCACCACCCTCACAGCAAAGAATTTCTTCCTTATGTCTACTCTAAATCTTCCCTCTTTTTGTTTAAAGCCATTAGTCCTTGTGCTGTCGCAGCACATCAATTGAGTCATTTCTAAAATAAGCAAAGGTTTGGGTCTCGGTTTTGAGGTATTACTTTAGCACAGCTCCAGTAAACCAGTACGGCCTTTTTGATCCTGAGTTACACACTGTGATGCACAAACAGTCCAGCAGAGCAATCACCAGTGCCCCAAACTGGGAGCCAGGCAGGGCCAGCAGCGACTCCCGTTCCTCTCCCACTCCTGGGTAAGCACTGGGAGGATGCTCCAGGTGGGCACCGCTGACAGGGTCACCCTGCACACCTGAAAAATTGCTCAATCAGGAGAAATGAGTCTCCTGTTAAGCCAGCACAAGATACTCTGGGTTTCTAGCTCTTCCCCCAACTATTGTATCTCCATCCTCCCATTCCCTGCCATTAGCAACCACCTTCCTGGGCCTCCATCCCCCTGAAGGACACGCTGGCGTTCACTGCGGCGCAGAGGCCATGGGGTTAGCGTGAGCCAGAGCAGCAGCAGCATTTGTTTTGCACTGATGTGAGCAGCGTTTTCATCCAACTGTGCAGTGCAACCCTGTGGAAGAGCTAATGCTCCCATTGGCACGCGTTGCTGCTCCCGGACACAAACACCCCACGGGACGGAGCCAACGGATCTGCCTGCAAGTGAGACACAGGGTCTGTCATAGGCTGAGGTGCCAAAGGCCAGCCAGGCACCCAGGAAGGCTCCAGACACCTTCATAATTCTTGCATTGACAACAGAGAGCACCATCCACCACCCTTCGCCTTGGACGTGGATGGAATAAACTTTAAGGATGAGGGAGGACAAACCGATGGATGTGATGGATGAGGTGGTGTTGATGGATGTCCCAAGGTGGTGTCGATGGATGTGCTGAGGTGGTGTCGATGGATGTCCCAAGGTGGTGTCAACAGATGTGCCGAGCTGTTGAAGCCTAACAGATTGCCACTATCTTGCTCCAGCCCATCCCTGGGGTCAGGACCTCCATGGAGACGCTGACTTTAGGACATTCACCCCCCACTGCAGACCTCTCTGGGTGACTCAAGGCTCGTTCCTCAGCCACCCTCAGCTATTGCCCCACAGGGACCCCAGTGACACGGACACATGGCACTCACACGGACTCTGCCACCTCATCAACTCGCTTACGGGTACTTCTGCATCACGCTGAGCATCCACCACCATCACCCCTCCCTC
>NW_015090886.1:325070-329053 GCF_001431845.1 Calidris pugnax
CCCCCCCCCCCCCCTCCCGACTCTGCCAAGGGCTGATGTGCCTTGGCACAAATTCCTCCTCCGAGGTGAGTCTGGGAAATTTCCAAAGTCAGTTCAACAAGCGCTTGGGCTCCGTTTGCTATTTATAGCTCGACAACGGGGACAATGCCACCCAAGCACAGCAGCTCCGCGTGCTCTGGCTAAACTCAAAGCCAAGGGACCGAGCCCTGCGCAGCGCACAGCAGCCAGCGCGCATTCATTCAGTGTGAGCAACTGCTGCTATATCTGGAAGATGGTTTCAAGGGAAGATGGAGCTCTCCAAGGCAGAGAAAGAAAACAAATCCTTCGCCTGCATTCTGCAGGACAGCACTGCTCTGCTAAACTTCCTCGCCTCAACTAGACCCAATTTTTTCTGATAAAAAGTTAGCAAAGCATTAGAAGCCCACACAGCCCCTCCCTTCCTGATCGCTGCACACCCCCGTGAAAGCTTCACCGCACCATCACATCATAGAGCAAAGGTACTGACTCAGAGCTCCTTTGGGTGACAAAACTGTCCCAAAATACCCCAAGTGCTGCTCTTTGGGGAAGGCAGTTCAGCAGAGCAGCCCTGTACGCACCCAAGGAGAGGGGAGCAGGGTGGCCAGAAATGAACCACGCACATTGAGGCACCAACAAAAGCAGGATCAGCAGGATCAGCATCCTAGCCATTCAGCGAGGATGTGAGCTGCGAGCAGCAGGGTTTCTGCAGTATTTTTAGGGCAGTCAGAGCAGCAGCCGAGACCAGCCGTGCCAGGCGTGGGGCTGTCACAGCCCGCGTCACACCGGGCTGCTCAAGCCTGACACGAGCCCACCCAGCTGCAACCAGACTGTCCAAACTCAGCAAGGCCAGGACACGCTGCTCCATCCATCTGTCGTCTCCCCAATTTCACCGACGATGCAAAAGTCAGCAGAGAAGCTGCTCAGAGCGAGCCGGGGACGGACGCATTCCTGCCTTGAGGGAGCAGAGCGAGGTAATGAGACACAGGCACGGACTCAGCAGCTCGCAGGACTGACTCACCTCCCCGGCCCTCGGCAGCTCCGGGGCTGGATGGAGATCAAAAGGTAATAAATCAGATCAGAAAAACTAAGGTCTTGATGTCTGAACCAGAGATGGAAGAGGAGATTCGCACACCTCCCCTGCGAGAGTCGCACCGGGGCAGGAGGAGCTGCCTTCTCTCGGAGCGTTGCCAACACACTTGTTTGTTTTTTCCCCTCCCCAAGGTCCCAGCTGTTAAATACATGATCGCAGGATCTCCCAGACAGACTCACTCCAAAAAGCACGTATACCGTTGCGTCCCACGATTTGAACAGGAAAAAGCCTGAAAATCCAAGCCACGAAGACTCCAAATACTCAACATCTCCTTAGTAGTGACATTTGCAAAGCTCATTTTTCTTTCAGCAGTTTCTAAATGATCGGGGGGGTTGTAGCACCAACTTCCAGCCTCCCAAGAGTTGTTTCCATCCCAGCACCCCACAGTGGGAGAACTGTTTGGCCAAAGCCATGTATCCCAAAGCCATTGGTGCTGCCACTCGCATCCCTAGAGCCCACCCGAAAAGGCGTTAAGCAACCTGCCTCCTTTCCCAACACACTTATAACCCAGTCTTTACTCCAGTCCAAAGCCCAGCAACGTGTGAAGGAGGAACCCGGGGCCAGAGTCATGACACACACGCTCCGGCCATCACAGGCCTGAATTCCCTGTCCCCGCCAGAGCCACAAAACAAGCCCCGACCCACAATCTCACACGGACATGAAGTTTATCACACTTTGCTAGTCCAGATATAAGACCATGTCACATTGAAACGCCTCCACCAGATCAGAACTGCTCTGGAGAGCACCCAGCACCAACCCAGAGCACGGGCCTCTCTCTGCCCTGGGGACATTCCTGTCCAAGCCCCAGCAGGATGTAACAAAGCCCTTTAATAAACTGCAGGAAAAAACACATTCGGCCTCACTCACCTCCGTCGCCCTGCTACGCTGTCCCAGGACAAGACACACGCTCACACAGACTGGCTCTAACACTGTGACAGGTCCATCCCCGAGTGACACGTCCAAAAGGTGCAGGACCCTGTTTGGGACAGGTCTAACCTCATTACCGTCCCACGCGCTGACGCCTGCTCAGCTCCCGGCCTCGCTGCAAGCACTTTTGCTGCCATTTTCATGCTCCCACTTCCTGCTCACATCAGGCAGCCGAATAGGAAGTGCTGAAATCCTCTGATCCTCGCTGCAAACCAGGAAGCGCCGGAGATCTCCTGAGAAAGGCTGTGATTTCCAGGCTGGAAATGCTCTGCAAACATCTGGTCAGAGGTATCGCATCCGGACCCTCAGAGCACGGGGCCCACCCTCCCCATCCTCCCCGAGCCTGCTGCTTTCACCAGCTGCTGGAACAAACACGGGGCAGAAACCACTTACAGATCATCCAGTCGGGCAAAAACTACTGCACGGCCCAAATCCTCTGGCCGTTCGCTTCCCTTCCTCCCCCAGGACAAGCGACACCTCATCTCTCCTGCACACACCGAGCCACATCCAGCCCGGGCGCACATCTCAGCGCCGCCTCCGCAGCAGCCTCCCGACGTCCCATTACTCAGCAGAGCCTCCTGACATGCCCAAACCCCGGATAATACCTTTACCATGGAAAAAGGTGTGGGAAGATGCGCTTTTCGGGAGCTCCGGGATTGCCAGCAAAGGGCAAATCTTGGACGACTCACAGATCTGTGGGCTGCATTGGCTCAGTCTCCAGACAGATCCGGGCTATTCGGGTTATCGACGGCTCTTTTCCCAGCTCACATCCCATCCCAACAAGGTATTTAGCGAGAAAAAGAGATGCTTTTTGAGCAAATACACCCAAAGAGGATGCAGCCCAGCATCCATTTAGCGCTGTCGCTCCTCCGCCCTTAAAGCTTCGCTCCCTGCAAGCACCACTGGCCTTCAGAAGGGAAAGGCAACAGGGTTAGAACAAAAATGCTCCAGCAACCAACAGGCTCGTGTTTACCACATCTAAAGACACGCTCTCGAAGGCGGCCACAGGTCTGGGGACCTTGCTGGACCCGAGGAGCCTGGGACTCACGAGCCTGAAGTCTCTCCCTCAGCTTGTCCAGGCTGACACCCACAGCCACATGTGGGCTGGGGACACTGTCCCCTCCCGGGGTGGCTCCTGAAGCCACCATCACCCAGTGCTTCCCCAGCACCAGCCCAGTCTCCCCACTGCGGCCGGGGCCCCCTGTGTCCAGGCCATGGGATGCTCCCTCCCCCGGAGCCTGGCACGCCACACGCCAGCACGAGCCACACACCCCGACACCGGGGTGACACCCCTCCATCCACACCGGGCACACCGGCACCCCCAGCCCATGGGGGCTGCAGACCCTGAGGGAAGCCTCCAACACGCCTGGGAGTCAGACCCCCCCCGATCCAGACCAGTTGCAGAGGGGACCCAGCTTCAGGGCACCCCTTCAGGGCAGCCTGCCGGCCCGGGGGGGGTTTGGGGAGCAGGGGGTGCAAGGGCTGGGGAGGGAAACGAGCAGAGCCAGGTTGGGCCAGGGCTGCCCCGGGGGAGGCATCTCCCCCCTGGGACTGGAGGGGAAATGGGGCCAGGCCCGGCCCGGGAGAGGCCCCCGGACAGGGGTTCAGTCGGGGGAGGCCTCTAATGCCCCCCGGGGATGGGGGGCCTAACCCAGGGGAGGCCTCTCCTGCACGGGGACGGGGGTCTCGGCCCGGGGGAGGCCTCTAAATCCCCCCGGGGATGAGGGGCCCGGCCAGGGGGAGACCCTGGATGTGGGTTCGGCCCAGGGGAGGCCCCTAACGCTCCCCGGGGATGGGGGTCCCGGCGCGGGGGAGACCCCTTTCCCCCCCGGGGGTGACAGAGCCGTGCCCGCCAAGGTGGAAGCGTCCCCGCCACCGCCGCCCCAGTGCCTACCTCGGGCGGAGGCCGGCGGCGGGGCCGGGCGGGGACAAAGGCGAGGCCGGCGGG
>NW_015090886.1:329346-338496 GCF_001431845.1 Calidris pugnax
CAGGATCCGCGCAGCGGGGTGCGGGCGTGGGGCGGCGGGGATCCTGCCCCCGGGACCGGCCCGCGGACCCTGCTCCCGGGCGGAACCGGGATTCACCTGCTTGAGGCAAAGCGGGGCCCTTCGAGCGGTACCGGCGGGGGCGGGCAGAGCCCCGCGGCCGGTCCCGTGTCACGGCGGGGCTGGAGAAGCACCTCCCGTGCACCCAGATCGCCGTGGCCTCGGCCTTGAACCGGGACCAGGCGCTGCCACTCATCGCATCGCCCTGGGATGCTCTGAGGTGCTGGGCCACTGCTCTTCCCACGGGCATCCCGGCTCCCAAGGGCATCCCGGCACCCAACAGCCATCCTGGCACCCAACAGCCATCCCAGTACCGACGGCCATCCTGGTACTCACGGCCATCCAGGCACCCACGGCCATCCTGGTACTCACGGCCATCCAGGCACCCACGGCCATCCTGGTACTCACGGCCATCCAGGCACCCACGGCCATCCTGGTACTCACGGCCATCCAGGCACCCACGGCCATCCTGGTACTCACGGCCATCCAGGCACCCACGGCCATCCTGGTACTCACGGCCATCCAGGCACCCACGGCCATCCTGGTACTCACGGCCATCCAGGCACCCACGGCCATCCTGGTACTCACGGCCATCCAGGCACCCACGGCCATCCTGGTACTCACGGCCATCCAGGCACCCACGGCCATCCTGGTACTCACGGCCATCCAGGCACCCACGGCCATCCTGGTACTCACGGCCATCCAGGCACCCACGGCCATCCTGGTACTCACGGCCATCCAGGCACCCACGGCCATCCTGGTACTCACGGCCATCCAGGCACCCACGGCCATCCTGGTACTCACGGCCATCCAGGCACCCACGGCCATCCTGGCACCCACAGCCATCCTGGCACCCAACAGCCATCCCAGTACCCACGGCCATCCTGGTACTCACGGCCATCCAGGCACCCACGGCCATCCTGGCACCCACGGCTGTCCCGGTACCCATGGCCGTCCCGGTACCCACGTCCATCCCCAGTGCTCCTCCTGCCTTGCCTTGCTCACACACGCACGGGGCGGGCAGCATCCCACAGAGCAGGAAGCTGATGGGTGGCAAACAGAAAAGCGTCTTCTGTGCCCCAAGGAATGGCTGTGTCAAACCTCAGCGCTGGCCCAGGAGGACATGTCACCCACTGCCAAAACGCCTAAAAGCATCCACGGGGGCAGCTTTAGCTGCTGGGGTGCTGCCTTTGGAGGGTGGCTGTGTCCGAGCCGTGTTTTGCTTGGACATGTGATGCCATCCTTGGTTACATGCTTGCTTCAAATAGAGATGATTTCAGTTCTGTCTGAACATCTTATTTTTTTTTTAACATCCTAGAAAAGTCAGACAGTAAGGTGTTTGCTGAATTTAACCTCCAGGGTTCAACGGCTCCTTCTCACCGACTGCAAGAGCTTGGTCCCACCAAACCCATCCCGCTGAAGTAAGGTGTTTGCTGAATTTAACCTCCAGGGTTCAACGGCTCCTTCTCAGTGACCGCACGAGCTTGGTCCCACCAAACCCATCCCGCTGAGATCAGTGCCCCACAGAGAAGCTTCGCTGCAGCCTGTAAATCCCAGATACAGCAAATGTGAGGGTCAGGTTGGTTACATGCAGGAACTTAAGAAACTCCCCTCTTGCAGCAAGAGGTCTTCGGTAAGAAGCTCTGCCGTTACTGCAGCTTTTTATCTCGCTTCCCAAACCCGCCAGCTCGGGCAGGACCCTTTGCTAGAGAGAGTCATGTACGAGTCACAGACACATTTACAGAGGGAAAACTAGGAATTGCGCATTTAAAATCTCTTGCAGCTGGACCCTGAGCGAAGACTTATTCACTTAATTAAGTTTTGGAAAAGACTCTTCCACCACACAGATTTACTTACAAAATCTGAAATCCGGCGAAGTCTGCAGTGGGAGCTGTGCGGCAGCGCAGGGGACACACAGCACAAAACACGGGGCTGCCTTTGGCAGATTTGGGCCATTTCCTGCCTGTTTCCTTGGGACTCGGCCACCAACGACAAGTCCTTTCAAGTGGCCACATCATTTGGATTTGGTGCATCCGGCTGGTAAAAATAAGGGTGGCTTCAGAAAGATATGGGATGTGCAAGCAGGAAGGAGACATGAACCTCGCCAGTCTCTTCTGCTGCTATTTTTATTGGTCTTAAGTGTATTCTCTTTAAAAATGAAAGACTATTAACCCAGAATATTACACAGATCACAGTCTGCTTTAAATTTAAGGAGCACAGCATCTCTTTAATGGAAATTGAGCTAATCATTCCTTTTCAGCGCAGCATTTTTGGGAGCTCTAAAACCCACATGAATATTTGGGTTGTCTTTTAAACATCCAGCATGTAGCATCCCAGGTTTTAGACACTCCAGCTTTGGCACCTCCTGTGTCTACATCCCACTGGGACCGGGGGTGTTTTCTTTCTAAAACGCCCAGTGTCCTACAGCCACACTGGGACAGGCAGATGTCTCAGGGGTTGGAGTCCTGGTGGGAAGGGACTTCTGGAGGCTCCAGTCCAGCCTTGTCCTCAGAGCATCACCCTCCCCACCACCACAGCAGGGTGGCCATGGCTTTGCCTCACGCAGGCTGTTTGTCTCCAAGGATGGAGGCCTTCCACCTCTCTGCACGCCCACCCCAGGGCTGTGAAACATCTCCAGTTCTCCAGCCTGTACCAGCCACCACCAAACTGTCCCAGTTGCCTGTTGTGGTATCATGTGGCACCAGGAACAGGCTGACTCTGCTGTCTCCTACTTGCCCTCAGATTGCTGTAGGCTGTGGTTAGACCTCTCCTTCATCTCTTCCCCACCCCAAAACAGACCCACTCCCCTCACCTCTCCTTGTAGCCCCCTTGCTCTCGACCCTGACCATCTCAGCAGCTGTACTGCAAATGCGGTAGCCATTAGAGCAAGACCCAAAAGTTGGGTTGCCCTCCTGGGAGCACCCAGGAACACCCTTATCTCCAGGAGGAGGGAGCCGCATTGTCTCATACCCAATAAATATGGAATTATATAGAATGGACCTGCTTCGACAGGAGGGACCGCAAGCAGCTTGTTCCAGCAATCCCTCAGCCACGTGGTCAGAAAGACTCAGGGCAGGTGGAAATATGGTTCAAATCCTTGTCACTAGAAGCCAAACTTGACCCTGAGGCCCCTCCATCCCGGGTGAATGTCCAAGGCACCAAGCTGCTGAGAAAAGGGGCAGCAAACGCCCTGGCAGAAGGCCCTAACCTGAGGAGAGCTTTGCAAACCTAATTGGAGATAAGCACTTCCGCATAGCCCCGAGTGAAACTCCGAAATTGCATAAAATTGCAGGCTTAAGACACACCTTTCTGCGTGTGTTTCCCCATGACTCTCTCTCCCATCACCCCGCTGCGGGAGCTTGTCCATGGACCCTCCTGAGGGGATCGGGGCCGGGATGGGGCAGTTCCCGTTGGAGCCGGACGCAGTGGGGTGAGGAGGGGACGAGGGGATGAGCTGGGGACAGGACAGCAGAAGCATCCCAGTGTAGTGCAAAGAAAGGAAACGAGCCAAATTCAGAGCAAAGGAGGAGGAACTCAGGGGCTTCAGATCCCATGGTAAGGCAGGGTGATATCACCCAAGATTTCCTTGCTGGCTGTAGGGTGAGAAGCCTGTGACGGCAGTGATTTGGCCGCAGGAAGACAGCTGCTTTTCCAGGAAATCCAAAGCACAGGGGATTCTCTGACCACCAATTTACACTTCTCTTTTCCGAAGAAGAAATCACTTCAGAAGGCACAGCAAAACCCTGTCTCGTCCCAGAGCAAGGAGACCCGGAGGAGCTCAGCAGAGGTCAATCGGTGCAGACACAGTGAGATAAACACCGAAACACCGGTGGGCAGTGGCTGTGTTTTCACTGAGTTATTTTGCTCACTCTTACAATACCAGAACAGAATATGGGAAGTTACAGCTCAAGCATGCATGCACACAGGCTGGCACACAGTCCTGAGCCCCAGTTACCAAGCTGTTATTTTCGGCACTCTCTGAAACTTGGGGGGGGGGGGTTGTAACCCGCCTTTTCCGAAGAAGAAATCACTTCAGAAGGCACAGCAAAACCCTGTCTCGTCCCAGAGCAAGGAGACCCGGAGGAGCTCAGCAGAGGTCAATCGGTGCAGACACAGTGAGATAAACACCGAAACACCGGTGGGCAGTGGCTGTGTTTTCACTGAGTTATTTTGCTCACTCTTACAATACCAGAACAGAATATGGGAAGTTACAGCTCAAGCATGCATGCACACAGGCTGGCACACAGTCCTGAGCCCCAGTTACCAAGCTGTTATTTTCGGCACTCTCTGAAACTGGGGGGGGGGGGGTTTAAACTGCAGCCGCCCACAGTGAATCTCACCTTTGGGGCTTTCTCTTTCCCTTTCCCTTTCATTTACACCAGTTTTCTTCTGGATTGACCTTTCTTTCCCTTTCAGTTCCAAATTCTCAAAACCTCATTGATAAAATCATGAAATTGTCTTGGGTGGAAGAGACCTTCAGATCACGGCATCCAACCATCGACCCAACAGTGACAAACCCACCACTGACCCATGTCCCTCAGCACCACGTCTGCCCAGCTTTTAAATCCCTCCAGGGATGGTGACTCCACCACTGCCCTGGGCAGCCTCTTCCAAGGCTTGACAACCCTTTCGGTGAAGGAATTTTTCCTAATATCCATCCTAAACCTCCTCTGGTGCAACTTGAGGCTGTCTCCTCTTGTCCCATCGCCAGTGGTTCAGTCCATAGCAAGGACAGAAGGAGGTGACAAAGGCTTTTTAGTAACTCATCATTATGGAGGTTAGACTTACTGCCTCTCTGATTTGGAAATAGCACCGGAACAGAAGTGCTAGTCATTTGAGATGGTTGCAAATGAATCCCAAACCGAAGCCGGGGGAGATAATAGAGAAACCTCAGCGTCAGAGTCAGCAGAGGAAGCTGACCAGTGGGGGAAGGGCAGGTTTCATCATGGAAATGCTTAGCAAAAGCTCCTTGGAGGAGATGCACGACCCTCAAACAGCACCTGATAGTGGTTCAGTCCATAGCAAGGACAGAAGGAGGTGACAAAGGCTTTTTAGTAACTCATCATTATGGAGGTTAGACTTACTGCCTCTCTGATTTGGAAATAGCACCGGAACAGAAGTGCTAGTCATTTGAGATGGTTGCAAATGAATCCCAAACCGAAGCCGGGGGAGATAATAGAGAAACCTCAGCGTCAGAGTCAGCAGAGGAAGCTGACCAGTGGGGGAAGGACCATTAACGTCCTCAGTTTCGTGAGCTGCAAACACACTGGTCACTTCCCAGGCTGGGGAAGATGCCAGGAAGGGGGTCCACATATGCACCAGCCCGAGCTGTGCTTGGAAACCTCAGCGTCGGAGTCAGCAGAGGAAGCTGGGGGAAGGACCATTAACGTCCTCAGTTTCGTGAGCTGCAAACACACTGGTCACTTCCCAGGCTGGGGAAGATGCCAGGAAGGGGGTCCACATATGCACCAGCCCGAGCTGTGCTTCGGGACCACGGGAGGACCACGCCGCAAAGCAAAGCGGTGACAAGAGGGACACAATGAGGTGCAAAGCCTCTTTAGATGCACAGGCAATATGGGGTGGGTGAGCTGCTTTGACCCCTGCTTGACCAGGTGGACTCACAGACACCCTGGGGCCAAGAGGGCATTGCCTGCCCGACCAGGGGTCTGAACGTTGAGCCCACCCTGTCCTTGCCTCAGGCAGCCTCGTGACGTGGGACACTGACGTGCTCCCAGAGCCCCAACAACACCAAAATTGCCATGGCAACGTTTCTATGACTAACAGCTCATTCTGAGAACAGTCAATAACTTCACAACATAAGTCCCAGGAGGTCCCACTCTACATAAATTTGCATATTACTCAGTGGAGCCAACCAAAGGTGCGACTGGTGGGGACCGTTCTCTATGGTTTATGTTGGGCAGCAGCAGGAAAAAGGGTTTCATCCTCCCCATCTAGCTCTTTCCCCTGTTGAGTGCTCTGAATTCCCCTAAATTCATCCTTCAAAAAGGCTCAGACGCATTGGGAAGGGCACGCTGGGTCCTCCTGAGCACAACCAGCCCCTTCCTTCCCACTGATTGCTCCCCATTCCAGTGTAACCCATGGGAATCTACCCCGGGGCATCCTGGAGGAAGCTGGTGGTTTTCTCTTACAGCTCAAATAAAAGGTCAGATTTGGGGTGGGCTGGAAAACCAGTATTTTTCTGGTCTTTGTATTCAGCTTTGAAATTTGTGAGTGTTTTCATGTTCACATTTTGAAAAGGAAGCAGCAGCAGCAGCTTGGCTTCTCCTGTGACAACCCCATTCAGGACCAAAACCCACCTCCCAACGGCAAAGAGATCCCACCGAGACCTTCCTCCATCCAGATGACCAGAGCTCAGCCTGAATTTATTGGGGAATGGAACCAGCCGGCAGCCTGGGGTCAACTGAGATCACTCAACCGAGATTATTTTGGAAGCACAGCCAGTATTTTTAGGTTGGAAAGCAAAGCACCACTTCCCTTTCTCGGGTCTCTCCTTCCTTGCAGCCCATTGCCAGCGAGGCGGGGGCTCTGCTGTGGCCGGGCAGGGGGACATGTGCGGAACCCGCTGCCGGTTGTGAAAGAAACGTGCTATTTTGATCGGTGGAGATGAATGCACTTCTCCCCCACGTGTTGTGCAACCCTCAGACTGCCAGGGAAGGAGACAACGGTGCTCGAGGCTGCCCGGGCTCATCCTCCCCAGCTCACAGCAAGCGAGGAGGCTGCCCACAGCTCAGCCCCAGTGCTCGACAGGGAGAAGAGCAAGTAGAACCACAGTCATGGACTGGCAGGGACCTCTGGAGATCATCTCCCTCAATCCCCAGCCACAGCAGAGTCACCCAGAGTAGGTCCCACAAGGTCGTGTCCAGGGGGGGGTTGGAATCTCTCCAGAACAGGAGACCCCCCACCCTCTCTGGGCAGCCTACATCTCCCCCAATCCCCGGCCACAGCAGAGTCACCCAGAATAGGTCCCACAAGGTCGTGTCCAGGGAGGGTTGGAATCTCTCCAGAGCAGGAGACCCCCCACCCTCTCTGGGCAGCCTCTTCCAGGGCTCTCCAACCCTCACAGCAAAGAAGTTCTTCCTCATGTTCAGATGAAACTTCCCGTGTCCCAGTTTGTGCCTGTTGTCCCTTGTCCTGTCACTGGACACCACTGGGAAGATTCTGTCCCTGTCCTCTTGCCCCACACCCTTTAGCTATTGCTCGATGAGACCCCGCCTCAACCTTCTCTTCTCCAGCTGAACACCCTCGATGAGATCCCGCCTCAACCTTCTCTTCTCCAGCTGAACAGCCCCAGGTCCCTCAGCCTTTCCCCAGCAGAGAGATGCTCCAGTCCCTCATCATTCTTGCAGCCACCCCTGGACTCTCTCCAGCAGTTCCTAGTCCTTCTTAAACTGGGGAGCCAGAACTGGTCCCAGTCTCCAGCTGTGGCCTGCCCAGGGCAGAGCAGAGGGGGAGGATGACCTCCCTCCACCCCAGGAGACCATTGGCCTTCTTGGGCACACATTGCTGGCTCATGGGCAACCTGTTGTCCACCAGAACTCCCAGGTCCCTCTCTGCAGAGCTGCTTTCCAGCAGGTCACCCCCAGCCTGTCCTGGTGCAGAAGGTCTTGGTCTGCCTGGGAGGGTGGGCATCGGTGGCAATGAGGCCTTTGCTGAGCAGCTGGACATGCTTTTCCCACCCATCACACCCAAGTCGTGCAGCGAGCCAGAGAGAGCTGCAAAACACAAGGAGAAGGCTGGGAACGTCCCCAGGGCTGGGGACAGCCTACAAGTTGGGGATGCCCCCCAAAAAGGCAGGAGCCATGAGGATGGGCATATGCCCAGGAGAGACATGGGGGCATGGGGAGGCCTACTCTGGCCTACAGCCCCCATCCAGGGCCATCTCGGAGACTCCCAGCTGCCACCTCCCTCCCGCCCGAGCTCGGGACGGCCTGGTCCCTTCCCACGCCGCTGCCCGTCGTGTCTCTGCCCGCGGGGACACGGGGAAGAGCAAGAGTCTGGGAAGGCGGTGGCTGCGGCAGGTGAGGAGTGACTGCAGTTTCGGTCAGAGCGAGAGCACCGCTCCCCGCAGCAGAGCGTCCTCTGACGCGCTCCCCGGCCCGCCCCGCTCCCCCGAGCCAAGCTGGGAACCTGGGCTGCAGCCAGCTTCCTCCTGGCACCACGCGGGCCCGGCCCCAGCCCTGGGAACAGAGACATCCCCAGTGTGTCCGTGGTGGTCAGCAGCGGCCACCGGGCTGCTGCCGGCATCGGGAGGGTGGTGGGGACCCCAGAGATCAGAAAATTCTGGGGATGGTCCCTGGGAAATTATTAGCTGTGAAGGTGGTGAGAGCCTGGCCCAGGTTGCCCAGAGAAGCTGTGGCTGCCCCATCCCTGGAAGTGTTCAAGGCCAGGCTGGATGGGGCTTTGAGCAACCTGCTCTAGTGGGAGGTGTCCCTGCCCAGAGCAGGGGGGTTGGAACTCGATGATCTTTGAGGTCCCTTCCAACCCAAACCATTCTATGATTCTATCCCTGGAGGGGTTCAAGGCCAAGTTGGAGGGGGCTTGGAGCAACCTGGTCTGGTGGGAGATGGGGAATGAGATGATCTTTAAGGACCTTTCCAACAACAAAAAAAATATTTTTTCTCCTCCACAGGCCCTTGTCTTGCACCGCCTCCACGTATACCATGGTGGGTCCACCCTCCATACGAATTCAGCTGGGACTCGGGCTCAGAGGACCCTCAGAGATTTCACAGCACCCATCAGCCAGAAGCCTCGAGGGGCTGCCACCAGCCCACCCATTTCCCCACAAGCCCCGTCCTCCGCCCATGCTTTTAACTGAACGATGACATCTATTTGCTTGGCAGCCCAGAGGTTTGTTTTAAATAGACACTCCTTGAATAAGACCTACAAAAATACCTCACCGTCCTGCTGCTGCGCGTGAAACCACAGCACGGCAAAGAGGAACCATCGACTTTTAAAAAAGACAATTTAAAAATCAAAAATAATCACGCTTCTGCCTGCCTGTTTCACCCTCCCGGTGCTGCCACTCCTTGCGCAAAGTGATGGGCAATTAGAGGGAAGGGGTGATGGCAGGGG
>NW_015090886.1:338547-361779 GCF_001431845.1 Calidris pugnax
GGCAGGGGGTGGGTGGGTGGGTTTGCCCCAGGTCTGCAGCCCCCGGGGCACGGCACACCTTCCCCCCACCGCTCCTGCGGGGCTTCCGTACAGCCCCAGGGGAGAGAAAAACATTTGTTTTAAAAACAGGAAAATGTGATTGTAAAACCACAACAATGGGCTGGGGAAGGAGCTGGAGCAGCTCTCAATTTAGCTTTCGAAACTGCCTTCGAGTTGACTAAATGTTTCTGCAGCAGAGCCCGCCGTGGCCGCGCGCCCTCTCCCGACTCCGGCAGCCGACGCGGTGACTCGGTGGCCTCCTCGCCTCCCCTACAGCCCAGGGCCAAATCCCCCACCCCCAATTTCAAGCCTCTCCAATGGGATTTGCAAGCACAGAGACTCACCAGTGGGGTCCTCCCCTGTGGAGCAAGGCACGGCCCAACTTATACAGGAGTTTCTATAGACTTGTGCCTTTTTAATATAACCTTAAAAGCAAGTCCAGCACAGCAATTGCATGAAAGCCCATCGCATGTACACCTGAGAGCCCATTGCATCCACCACCCTACCCACCTCTACCCACTCTTCCTTGCCTTTCTCATTAGAGAAGCTCAGACCAAACAGTTTCACAGAAAGGGGCTGTATAAGTTTATGGCAGTTTGCAAATGTCACCACCTGAGTGACTGGAAATTGTTTATTTCCCTTTAAAATGCCCAGAGGGTTTGTATCCAGATAAAGAAATAATAGCCGGCAAAACTGTGTTTTCCTAAACACCAGGAGAATGAACAAAAGCCTCTGGCACGCTCTGGGCACTGCTCTGAGCTGCTGGGCACGTTGGCATCAGAGGCTGTAACCCCCCCGTTATGGCACGGCTTCCTCAGCCACCGGTCCAGGGTCCACCCCGGGTCCCCTCTGCCAGACTGTCCCGCACCTACACCAAAAAAACAGCTCTTCTTCTCCCCTCAGGGTGGGTTTGGGGACCACCCGAGCATCCTGCACCCCACAGGTTAAAGCATGGGATTGCTCAGGGGCTGACGCCAGCTAGGAAGGGTCTGGTGTGCCTCCACTGTGGGTCCTGCCCTCCCCACCAGAAAACCCAGAGGGTTCCCCAGCAGAGACAGGTTTCAGGTGGATCACAGGGCTCCATGCGTAGCTTTTCCTCTCCAAACCTTTCAGATAAACAAGGCAGATCTTTGACCATGAGGGCGCAAAAAAGACAGTTGCACCCCATCGTAAAGCTCCTCAGAAGCATCCTGGGCACAAGAACCACCTGAGTTCACCTAAACTAGGCAGCAGCTGCTGAAAGAGAAATGGCAGTTTCTTAACCTGACCCAGGCAGTTGTGATTTTCTCATCAAGCCAGTCAGAAACAGGAAATATTGATCTGAAGGCAGCAGCTTACTGAGCCATCAGCTTGGCTGGCTGATAGAAAACACAACCCAACTGACCCAGGAGGGCAACTTTCCATGGGCACCATCTCAGTCACACCAGTGAGAAACCACACGTGAAATCCCTGGGCAGAGCAGGTTCACTTCATCTCCAAAACAGCCCAGATGACTCATGCCCTAGAAAAGCTGTTCCTCTCTGTCGGCTTTGAAGTGATGCTCAGGTGAAGCCATCTAAAGGTAGGTGAGATGAATTCATGCCTTCAGGAAAGTCCCACCATCAAATGTATGTTCTTGGCTCCTCCAAAGCCTAAGACAGCTCTGAAGGCACAAGGACGTACCCCGGCTCTGGCCCCTACCCTTGAAGAAGGGTGGTAAAACATCCCAGCAGGTCAGGAAAGAGTCATAATCCATATGTCCTGCCATGCAGTGAGAGCCTGAAGGCCACTGTGGGCATCCAGGGGAAGGTAACAGGATGAACAAAATGCAATCAAAGGTGTTTACAAGGGGAAACATTTCTCAGCGCAGAAGGATCTTTCTTGTCCAAGGGCAGAGCAAGATCCAAATGGAGATAAGCAGATTTCAATGAGAAAAACGGAATATTTAAGGGTAGTTATAATGCCCCCAGGGGCAAGGTACTTCCTCCTCCACCAATTCAACAGGTTGACTCGATACCTGCTCTCTTATTAATAAGAACACAGAGCTCACCCAAGCGCTCCAGTCCTGGGATAGGAAACTCCATGAGGTTGGATTGGGCTAGAGAGGGAAGACCAATATGTTTTAGAACTTCATGACAGAAACCGCGCTGTCCCCTTCCTGGACAGGGTCTACCTGAACGGCCAGAGCGCTGTCTCCAGACTTAGCAACGCAGCCGCGCCACCAGACTAGGCGGGTCTGCAGGGGAAGGTGGATTCCTGCCTTTCAAAAAGGCTCAGAAAACACATCAGGAACAGCCGTGCTAGTAAATCTTTCCACCCAGCAAGCTATGACCTCAGCTCCCAGACTGTCTGCAAGGGCTGGAGGCAACACTCAGCTCCTCGGTGCCGATTCCCCGGCAAACACGTCAGCAGCACAAACGGGCGACCTGGAACGGATCGTATCATGCTCAGAGCTTGCTGAGAGAGACACGCTGAGAAAACCAGGAGCTGGACGCCCTGATGGTCAAGGAGGTGGGTGGGAAGAGGACATCTGATCCGCAGATGGGCTGAGATGTGAGAGCATAAGCAGCAAAGTTCCTACTATGGCCAGAAGACTTGACATGGGATAATTCAAGTTGGAAGGAACTTCTGGATGTCTCTAGTTCAACCTTCTGCTTGAAACACGGGACAGCTTTGAGATCAGAGCATAGAATCATAGAATGGTTCAGGTTGGAAGGAACCAAAAAGATCAGCCAGTTCCAACCCGCCGCCCCCAAGGAAGGGACGCCTCTGAGGCTGCTCCAAGCCCCCTCCAACCTGGCCTTGAACCCCTCCAGGGATGGGGCAGCCACAGCTTCTCTGGCCAACCTGGGCCCGGCTCTAACCCAACTCAAACCAAACAAGTTCTTCCCCACGTCTCAGCTCCACCTCCCCTCTTTCAGTGGCAAACCCTTCCCCCTCCTCCCATCGCTCCCCTCCCTCATCAAGAGTCCCCCCCAGCTTTCCTGGAGCCCCTTTAGGGACTGGAAGGGGCTCCAAGGTCTCCCTGGAGCCTTCTCTTCTCCAGGCTGAACCCCCCCCCCTCCCAGCGGGGGGGCTCCAGTCCTCCCAGTATCTCCGTGGCCTCCTCTGGCCATGCTCCAACAGGTTGATGACCAATCAAGTTGCCTGGGGCTTTGGTCTTGAAAGGCTCAAGGATGGAGACTGCACAACCCATTCCAATGCTTGAATGTCCTCACAGGGAAAAAGTTCCTCTTCGTATCCAGCAGAAACTCTCTTACCCAGAGCATCGCTGCAGAGCCATCCTGCCGCGCTGGGACCCGCAGCATCACCACTGCGACACACATAGTGCCAGGTCACTCCCTGCAGCACAACCTGAGGATCAGAAAGCATCTTCCAAAGGCAGGTCATGCACCTCACCTGCAGGACCACAACCGCTTGACACAGTGCCACCAAGTGGACACAGACACGGACACAAATGCCCTTGCAGATCGCCCAGAAACATCCAGAGCTCACGATCCATGACAGGGAATCACAGAATCTTCTAGGTTGGAAGGGACCTTAAAGATCATCTTGTCCAACCGTCAACCTCACTGACAAAAATAGACACCCACACAACAAACAAGGAGCACCATCACTAAACCAGACCTCCCAGCACCACATCAACCCGGCTTTTGAACACCTCCAGGGATGGTGGGAACATGAAGAGAAGCATCTGATCCAAGACGAATACAGTGAAGCAAATAAACGCACCAGGTCCCGACAGCCTGGGTACCCCAGGGGTTGCTTTCACTCAACCAGTCCACTTTCTGAAACCAGTTTGGCCATCAGTTCTCCTCCGCTCTTCCCCCCAGTCCCACATGGTCTGAGAGCAAGAGAAGAGCCCAAACTGGACTCTGACAACTGCAGAATGAGCACGTTCAGAGAGCTAAAGAGACCAAAGAGGCAAATATTAAAGAGTTGTGGGGATGGAGATGTCTAAAACCCCTGGGCAAGGATGTGCCCAAAGGCTGCTGAGCAACCACATCCTACCCACCATCCTGGTGGCTTCTGCTTTTAACTCATCCAGATGTCCCCTGAGAGGAGGACTGTTGAGAAGAACAGTTCATGCTTGCCAACATGGCACCACCCTTCATCCAGGACAGGATCATGACACTGCCATCCCAAAGGAGACCTTCTCCACAGTGACATTCCAGCAGTGGTAGCCAGTGGGTGCAAAGGCGAAACTTCTGAATGTGGGGACATCCCTTATGGCTTGGGTTTCCTCCTGGAGCCAGGACATTGGCCAGCAGGGAGGATTTCTGGGTGCAGCTCCACAAAGTGATCTGGAGGTACCAGTGAAACCCCCCTGTGATGGGGCAGGATGGAAGCAGAGCCAGCAGAGCCAAGGGGAGCAGGGCAGGATGTCTGGATGAGCAAGCCAGCACTTCTCAATCGACAGATCACAGAAATCCCAGGAGGGAGAGGGGACAACCCAAGACATGCATGTCCCCTGGCTGGGGCTGGCAGGGACAGTGGCCAGGAGATGGCCAAGGCTACTCTGTGGTGGCTGGCAGGGACCCAAGCCCATCTCTGGCCAGTTCCCTTCCTCCCAGAGAGTTTCCAGGGGAGACACTAACACTTTGCTGGCTAAGCCATGGCTTTGGTTGCGACTGGTGGCATCTTTGAAGTGGAGCTGATAACTTTGATGGGTTTTATCTTACAAGGGAGGTAAATAAAAGTTGGAGGAAGGAGGCTCTGGGAGAGGCATCACAGCCAGGCACCTATGAATTTTTCTTGGGACAGACATCAGCTGGATCCCACCAAAAAGCTCCTCATCATTCACACCAGACTCTTTGAGGGCCACTTTCCCTATGGAACAAAACACCCCAGGAGGTCTCAGACCAGCTCCAAGTCCCTCACTTGGGAGCAGCTCCTGGGCTGCAGTCCCGAGCTGTCTCCTCACCCTTCCCACCACTGCTCCCTGAGCCCTTCGTAGCTTCTTCAGCTTTGACTCAGGGTCTGTTTCCTCTTCCACCTCCTCTTGCCAAGAGCTGAAGTTCTTTTTTCCTCTCCCACAGAGCTATCCCAAGAGCAAGGAGCAGAAAGTCCAACCCATGCACACTCCTGTTTCCAATGCACCCCCCAGATTGTCTCTCCCGACCTTCTGCGATTGCCCATGATGGACACAAACGCTTCCAATAGAGCTATTTTTGCAAACCAAAGCTTATACAATAGGCAGTTGAGTTTGAGGTTTCATTGAGAAACGTTTCAGCACATTGTGGTCCCCGTTACATGGGTGCTGCCCTCGTGTGAGCTTTGAACACCACACTCAACAATTTTTAAGGCTTCCTTTTAACAATTGTGACCTCACCATCCCCATGACCGTGCAATTACTCATCCTTCAGATTCAAAGTAATTGGTTGGAAATCATCCTGTTTTGGTTAAAAAAAAGAGCCACACACACACATCCTCTTAATAATGAGATGTGGCTCATTCTCTGCCATTGCTGTAGGGTTTGGCTCTGCCTGCGATTGCAGGGGAAGGTTGGCCAGCGAGGCTTTGTCTAAACACCGAGAACAATTTATCCAAACCCATAAAATCCATGTTTCCCAGGAAAAAGGGAGAAAGACCAGGTGAACATGGACTGGGCATGAAGTTCTGAAATTGCCACCAAAGAAGCTTCTATTTGTCAAGTCTGCGTCTTTTCAGGTTTTCTTTGCCCAATGTCAGCTCAAAGCCCAACGCTCCTGCTCAGCCCTAGAAGGGCTTTCTCTGACACACGGGATATCAGCCCATCAAAAAACAGTAAAAGAGGCCTTTTACCCTTTTTACCCTACCAGTAGGGATCTTTCAGGGTTTTGATACAGAGCTCACGAAACCCATGGTAAGAATGACCCCGGCCGTGTGGTGCGAGCTCTAACCACCGGGCTTCCTCGCTTTACTTCGGTAAGTAAAGTGGTTTTAATAACATTGAGCGCAACAGCCCAGACACTGTGCCTTCCATAGCACGCAGAACGTGTAAACTCTGCCTATTTTAGGTATTTTCAGTCATTACTTGAAGGCATTAGCAGTTTTGCTCCCTGTGAGGGAAGCAGCTCTGCCGTGGGTTCCTGCGCTCTCTCCTGCTGCCTGAAGCCTTCCCGGCCACTTCTCATCAACTCCCCGTTTCCATTTTCACAGTCCCATTCCTGGAGCTTTTACTTTTTCTTCATTTTTCTCATCTCGGGCTGTCACTTACAGACCACTCACCCAGTGGCATCACCTCAATTCCCCACCAAAGCCCAAAACCAGACCCAGCCAGACCTCTCTTGTCCCCACTCGGAGTTTTACTGTGTGAACCGAGACACACACAACCCCCATGGTTTTTTTCCACACAAGGTCCCATCTCTGGTCCCCATTTCAGCCTGGCCATGAACTACAGAGTTCACAGCCCTCCCAAATTGCCCATCGGACCCAGCATAACCAAAGCTGATATAAATGCTGCATGAGAGCCTCTGGTTTTGAGTTCTTTCCTGAAACCTGTATCCATCAAAAGTTTCAGTGCTAAGACTGCACTCCTATCGAGAGGGTCGCACCAGCATCTGATAACTCAAGTGCAGGCTGTTAAAAAAAAAAAAAGCTTATGACCACTAACACAAAAGGATTTTTAAGCATCTATCTTCTGCTCATTTTGTCCCCTGCAGCTTTTCTTGAAGCCTTCATTTACCTTGGAGCATCGTCAGTGGCTTGTGGCACTTTGGTACTTGCCTTGTGAACATCTCTAGCAGCTTTTCTCACCCGGTTCCTTCCCGCTCTCCTCCAAAGAAGCATTTGGCCCCATTACCGTAGGCGGGGAACAAAGACAACCCCAAACCAGAGCTCATAACCGATGAAGCTTTAATATGAGAGGAAAGCAACAGAGGAAAGAGTGGGTGAAAGAGGAGAGGGTCTGCTGTATTTCTCTCCTACTCCTTGCTAACTGACTCTATTTGGCTCTAATTTGTGCTAATTGTTGACCATGGTCAGGTGCTGCTGTCTCCAGCCACAAAGAACAGCCCTGAAGGTGCTTTCTCAGCCTAGAAGTGGTTGTAGGAGCTCTGGGATTGAAAGCTTTCCTGCTGCACAAGGTCTACCAAGTTCCTCCACTTTCTTCACCGCTTCTCCACAACATCCCATCACATGTAGGGCTGTTTTCCTCAGAGCTGTGTCCTCTCCCTCTCTTTTCTTTCTCCCTACCCCCCTCAAAGCCAGGAGACAAGGTTCTTGAAGCACAGTTGCTGCCAAGGTCAACCATCCAGAAGTCATGTCAGATGCCTACAGATCATGAGATTTTGCATTAAGGGTCCTCATACTTTAAAAGTGCCAGCTCTTCCAAATTTGCCTCCTAGTTTCTGAAACAACTAGGGCACCCTGAGCACAGGCTCATCTTTCTCTGCAGCCCACAGAACCAAAACCAGTTGGTTTTGGCTGGAAATACCCAGGCTGGGCTGTGGGAGCATTACACTAGTTTCAGCACTTTTGAGGTAGGACAAAACTCAACGAGTTCTTCCATCACAGCTTCCCTCCTCCTTACTGTGGTGTCATGACCTGCACATTTTGATCTTGATGCAATTTTCCAACTTATTCACAGAAAGAGAGCAAGGAAGTGCCGGGGGGTGGCAAGAGAAGCAAGAAGAGCTGCAATACCTGTCTTGGGATGAAGGAAGTGGAGAGATGCTCCCTCCCTGTGTCCTGACTCCAGTCACTTGGTCCAGGCCAGGGTTCTGCAAGGTGAATACTGGTGTATGGAGAATTAGTCATTCATGTAACATGAGCAAACGCTGCAGCTATTGTCTATCACCATGGTTTAGCACCACAGACCTAGTGCTGGGTTAGCTCATGTCCAACAAAGCCGTCCATGCTGTGGGTCATACAGCGACACAGTGTCCACAGCACGGTGCACACAGGGAGGTCTTGAGGAGCAACAATGAGAACTTCACACTTTGAAGGGGAGAACCTGTAACTGAGCACCTACCCTGGAAATTGGAGGGCTTTGGTGTCCCATGAGAGCCGGTGCTGCTTTCTACCATGTTACACCCAACCCGACGCCTTTCCCACCTGGAAGAGGGGAGGTCTCCCCACCAGCCAGGAGATCCACGTTCACCAACAGTGAACACAAGCAAAACTACCTGCCCTGTTGACCACTGCCTTCCTGGATGGTGTCCACCAGGAGATCCTCTGCATTAAACTCTTTGCTATGCCCCATCTATCAGAGCATCTCTCAGCTACTTAAAACACAAGAGGCTGCACCAGCTGAGGGGATGGAGATGCTGACCTGGGGCCATCCAGGCAAGAGCAGTCAGGAGTAACACAGTACGCATCACACAAAAATGGGTCAACAAGATTAAAAACCTCTAACTCCATGTGTGCTCTTGGGCAGGGTACGGTCTGGGTCACAAGGCACCATGGCTACAAACACCGACTGTATTTCCTGCTGAAATCAGGGCTCTCGAGCAGGCTGGCAGCTCGCTCGGCAGCGAACAAGACGCAAACGCTATAACAACCGACTGGAGCCTCCTCTTCTCCGCCATTCACTGCCCTCCACCTCCACATCTTCTCATCCTCCCGAGCAGCCCAGGCCAGGAGATGCCTGAAACCACCCGTTCAGCCACGGTGGCAATCACAGCAACACAGCAGAGATGCTCAGCAAAGAGCGGAGGATGAAGAACCCCCAAAAGACGCGTTTAAACACGACAGATGGGTTGGATGAGAGTAGCCCAGAGAGGGCAAGAGTAGCCCGGAGAGGACAAGGGTACCTTTGTTGTCAGTGCTCATCTGCCCAGCCGGAGCTGCCTGCTGCCCTTTAGGTTTCCGTCTCTCTCTTGCCCCAGCGCATGTGACAGTCCCCAGGCAGAGCAGCTCTTTAGTGTGGTCTGCGCCCTGTGTGGCGAGGAGCCCGAGCCCTGCTCTCTAGCTTTCTTCTCGGTGCAGTTTCCATGCTCGGTTTCAGAATGACGGCCTCTGATGCTGCGCTGCCTGGGGCAGCGGCTCACTCTCTCGCACAAGTGGGTTTATCTCGCATCCTTTCATTTTACTCTCACACCCAGCTGGGGGCCAACCGGTTTCAAAATAAAATGAAGCTGCCAGAAGCTCTTGGGACTCTACCAACCTTTTGCAAACACTTTGAGCCATGGCAGAAAACAGCCTGTTTCCATGAATGCTCCCGCTGGTATAATTGGTCACCCGGGGATTCCCGGACAATGAATATCCCGGGAGCAAATGCAGCAAGATGCCCAGTTTTATATCTGGGTGGTGCGGGGAGACTAAAATTGGAGCAGCTTTGGAGCCACCCACACTGACCCAGGAAGGCAAAAAAAATCCCTCCCTTTGAGAATTTACAACCTAAAGCTCTGATTTCCACATGGCAGCAGACACCCACGCGAGCGGAGGGCCGGTCCCAATTAACGAGGCAGATGAAAAGAGAGCGGAGACACTGTCCCCCCCGTTCCACAAATAGGGTGAGACGATGCCAGGCGGGTAACAGGGCTTGCTTGAGGGCACCAGGGGAGTCTATAACAAAGGCAGGAATCACCCCAATTCTTGGTTCAGCATCTCAGGGCACCAATATCGTCCTCCCCGTGCCCGGCAGCCGGTCCCTCCAGTGCAGCAGGGGAACTGGGAGCCGGCTGTTCCCTCAG
The DNA here is from genome assembly GCF_001431845.1 of Calidris pugnax. NCBI lineage: Eukaryota > Metazoa > Chordata > Aves > Charadriiformes > Scolopacidae > Calidris > Calidris pugnax. The sequence continues at coordinate 348,183 of NW_015090886.1, forward strand.
TCGTCCCAGCTGGGATGGGGCTCTGCTCTGGGGCTGGTGGGGAGCAGATGGAGGAGCCTGGTCCTCCACCAAGTGAAGCTTTTTCCAGGTCTGAAGAAGACCTGGAGGTATTGCTGGTGCCGTAGCAGCAAGACAGCCCATGGCGGGGCTCCAAGAAGGAGGCCAAGAACAAGAGGGAGAGTTCAAAAACTATCGTCATTCGAAATAGCTGGAGGCAGAGAACCTGGACCGGTTCTTCTGCTGGGAAGGAGACTGCAGCTCAGACAATGTGGCAGTGTCTTTCCCCCCACCACGCTGGTGGAAATTAGTTTTCTCCCTGTAATTGTCCTTCTGTTCACAAATCGCTAATGTGCGCTTTTAGTCTAAATAACCTTGATTTTAGGTTAAAGGCAAATGAACAAATCAGGAGAGAGCCCAAGTGAAGTTTCCATGAGGCAGAAGACTCCTGTCTGTCTCCCCTGCCATGAAATGAATTGATTCCCACTAAGTGACAGCTCTTACCCAGGAAGGACCGTGGGACTGGAAAAGGTCCCCAGGGCCATTAGGTCCAATAATTAAGTCCACCATGAACTAAGTAACACAGTGCAAAATTGTCCATACCAGCCCACTCCCTACGTCTCCACTCCTGAAGTGTTCCCCACTGCTGTATTTATTGCTTAAGATCAAAAGCCACCAACTATAACTCGGTACACGAAGACAGCAGGAGAAATCGAGGGCTGACACAGCGACCTAACCTCTATTATTTTGAAGGGGATACAATTAACAAGGAAAAGCAGGCAGTCCTCCGGGTAAAGCTCAGGAAAATCCAAATCCTGTCTCTGAGAGAACTCAGGGATTCGTCCCCATGAGCAAGATAACCTGAGCCATATAATTTCCCTTCCCTGTACACCGTCAAGGCACCAGGCATGTAAGAGGCAAATGAAGTCAATGTTCCCCAACAGAAGAAGTTTATAAGAAATATAGGGTCAAATTATCTTCTTATGCAACACCCCTGTAACTTATAAAATCTAAAGCTGTAGGACATAAATCAACCACTAACTGCCTGGGGTTAAAGAGAAACTTCCTCTCTAGCAACCTATTGCGTAAGTGCCTTTTAGCGGGAGCTCCTATCTTCTGAAATCTCTGTCAGAGAGAGGTTGGCTGGAGAACAGGGCTGTTGGGCTGAGTCCTTCTGATCCTTTCTGTGCCCTTTTGCTCTGATCCATCCTACTGTGTCTGCCTCAAGCCTGTGAGCATCAGAGGTGCAAAGCCAGCAGCTCTCTGCTTCGTGCTGGGGCTACCGCAGGGCACAGCTCAGCTCGAGCTGAGGTTGGTCCCACCACCATCGCGTCCCCACCTTCTTCCCCTGCTCCAGGGACCAGCCATTTCTGGCTGAAATTTGGGGTTTTTTTTAATGTTTTAACCCTTGCCTTACTCCCCCCTCTCACTAAATAAACCAGAAACAAAGAGAAATCACTGCGAGTGGCAGCCACCTGCCCTTGTGGCACCAAGTCATGCCTGAAAAACCCCATGGCAGCAGGGAACACCGGTGCTTTGGGTGCCCCTCCGCCTGCCCCCCGTGCCATGGGAGCTGACTGGGATGACACATGCCCACCCAGCACCTGGAAACCAGCTCCAGCTTCGGAGTGGCCACCAAAGTCTCCATCCTCATGGAGGCTGCTCCTACTTCACTTCCCATCCTCCGTGGCTTCCCCCAGCCCACCAGTGGGCTACAATGATTTCCACCAGCCATTTCTGGCTGAAATTTGGGGGGTTTTTTAACGTTTTAACCCTTGCCTTACTCCCCCCTCTCACTAAATAAACCAGAAACAAAGAGAAATCACTGCGAGTGGCAGCCACCTGCCCTTGTGGCACCAAGTCATGCCTGAAAAACCCCATGGCAGCAGGGAACACCGGTGCTTTGGGTGCCCCTCCGCCTGCCCCCCGTGCCATGGGAGCTGACTGGTACCGGGCATGTAAGAGGCAAATGAAGAGTCAATGTTCCCCAACAGAAGAAGTTTATAAGAAATATAGGGTCAAATTATCTTCTTATGCAACACCCCTGTAACTTATAAAATCTAAAGCTGTAGGACATAAATCAACCACTAACTGCCTGGGGTTAAAGAGAAACTTCCTCTCTAGCAACCTATTGCGTAAGTGCCTTTTAGCGGGAGCTCCTATCTTCTGAAATCTCTGTCAGAGAGAGGTTGGCTGGAGAACAGGGCTGTTGGGCTGAGTCCTTCTGATCCTTTCTGTGCCCTTTTGCTCTGATCCATCCTACTGTGTCTGCCTCAAGCCTGTGAGCATCAGAGGTGCAAAGCCAGCAGCTCTCTGCTTCGTGCTGGGGCTACCGCAGGGCACAGCTCAGCTCGAGCTGAGGTTGGTCCCACCACCATCGCGTCCCCACCTTCTTCCCCTGCTCCAGGGACCAGCCATTTCTGGCTGAAATTTGGGGTTTTTTTTAATGTTTTAACCCTTGCCTTACTCCCCCCTCTCACTAAATAAACCAGAAACAAAGAGAAATCACTGCGAGTGGCAGCCACCTGCCCTTGTGGCACCAAGTCATGCCTGAAAAACCCCATGGCAGCAGGGAACACCGGTGCTTTGGGTGCCCCTCCGCCTGCCCCCCGTGCCATGGGAGCTGACTGGGATGACACATGCCCACCCAGCACCTGGAAACCAGCTCCAGCTTCGGAGTGGCCACCAAAGTCTCCATCCTCATGGATGCTGTTCCTGCTTCACTTCCCATCCTCTGTGGCTTCCCCCAGCCCACCAGTGGGCTACGCTGATTTCCACCAGCCATTTCTGGCTGAAATTTGGTGGGTTTTTTTTAATGTTTTAACCCTTGCCTTACTCCTCCCTCTCACTAAATAAACCAGAAACAGAGAGAAATCACTGCGAGTGGCAGCCACCTGCCCTTGTGGCACCAAGTCATGCCTGAAAAACCCCATGGCAGCAGGGAACACCGGTGCTTTGGGTGCCCCTCCGCCTGCCCCCCGTGCCATGGGAGCTGACTGGGATGACAACTACCACAGGGCACAGCTCAGCAGTTGTCACCACCACCACCATCGCGTCCCCACCTTCTGCCCCCGCTCCAAGGACCAGGCACTTCAGCACCTTCCCCTTTCCCCGGCTCTGACTCATCTCCTGGAAAATTTCATAAGGGATTAGTGAGCGCAGTTGACTGGACTAGTCAACTGACTAGTTGATTGCAGTCACCTGCAATCTCTTCCTGCCAGTGGCTTTATTGGTGCTGTCCCTGAGAAAGGCTGGAAAAAGGCTCTTGGGTCAGGCACCTGCTTATCCAGGGGATGCAACTGGGAAACCACAGTGGGACCACACTTGGAAACACACGGCAGCGTTACTGAGCCCACCCTGCAGCTGCCACCCCTCTGCCATCCAGGGAGAGCTGAGCGGTGCCACAGGGCTGCTTCCCCCAGCTACTGTGAACTATAAAAACCCCTGTCAGCCTGAGCAGGGTGTCCCAGTGGGAGACATGTTCCCAGTACAGACATCGGATGAGATACAGCAGCTCGCGCCTCTCCCCGAGGCGGTTCAGCATCCCCCGGGGCTGACAGGGATGACACATGCCCACCCAGCCCCTGGAAACCAGCTCCAGCTTCGGAGTGGCCACCGAAGTCTCCATCCTCATGGAGGCTGTTCCTGTTTCACTTCCCATCCTCTCTGGCTTTCCCCAGCCCACCAGTGGGCTACACTGATTTCCATCAGCCATTTCTGGCTGAAATTTGGGGTATTTTTAATGTTTTAACCCTTGCCTTACTCCCCCCTCTCACTAAATAAACCAGAAACAAAGAGAAATCACTGCGAGTGGCAGCCACCTGCCCTTGTGGCACCAAGTCATGCCTGAAAAACCCCATGGCAGCAGGGAACACGGGTGCTTTGGGTGCCCCTCCACCTGCCCCCCGTGCCATGGGAGCTGACTGGGATGACACATGCCCACCCAGCACCTGGAAACCAGCTCCAGCTTCGGAGTGGCCACCGAAGTCTCCATCCTCATGGAGGCTGTTCCTGTTTCACTTCCCATCCTCTCTGGCTTTCCCCAGCCCACCAGTGGGCTACACTGATTTCCATCAGCCATTTCTGGCTGAAATTTGGGGTATTTTTAATGTTTTAACCCTTGCCTTACTCCCCCCTCTCACTAAATAAACCAGAAACAAAGAGAAATCACTGCGAGTGGCAGCCACCCGCCCTTGTGGCACCAAGTCATGCCTGAAAAACCCCATGGCAGCAGGGAACACGGGTGCTTTGGGTGCCCCTCCACCTGCCCCCCGTGCCATGGGATACAGGGGAGCGCGGCGTTAAGGCGCTGTTTGTTTGGTGACTGTTCTGCTACGGTTATTTTTAGCCGGTGACGCCTGGGGTATTTCGCTTCAGGATGTCCGGTCTGAGCTTCTTTCTGGGAATCCCATGTTCTCTAATTGTAAACAGCCCCATTCAGTTGCTTGCGAGCGCGAGAGGCCCCGGCGTACCCAGCGGGGCTGTCAGGTGTGAGTCAAACAGGAAGCCGCTGCTGCGCAGGCGGGAGAGGTATCAGCCATGAAAAAGTGCCCTCGATTAAATCACGGGACCTGGCCCCACAGCCCACCCCTGGCCAAGCCAATTTCCAGGCTGGGGTCTTCAGGATACTGCCCGCGGGATGCTGCCCATGGGATGCTGCCCACGCTGGGGTTGGGCTCTGCACCTCCTCCACATCAAGGTCTAGCTGGAGGCTGGGTGTTGCCTGTGCCATCCCCTCTGATAAACAAGCTTTGGGTAATATTTTGAGGCCCCAGCTGCTGGTTTTGAAAATGTTGTCACTGTGGGAAAAGGGCTCTGGAGCATCAGAAACCTCCTTGTGTGCAGATGCATTGCTTCAGGGGCACAAGGGCACTGGGGTCTGGATAGTGCTGGGAGTCTCCAGGTGCTTGGGATGGGACTCGGGAGGTACGGAGGCACAGGAGGGAAAAGGCTGGAGCCAGGGGGTGTTTCAGTCCTGTCCCCCTCCCCATGGGACTGAGACAAGGATCTCCATCAGCCTGACCTCAGAAATGCCCCAATGGAGTGATTTTTGCTGCTGCCCCTGTGTGCAATAACCAGCCTGGGGTGACTCAAACCCTAGTTTGTGCCCAGTTTTGGGCCCCTCACAACAGGAAAGACATTGAGGGGCTGGATCAAGTCCAGAGAAGGGCAACGGAGCTGGTGAGGGGTCTGGAGCACAAGTCTGGTGAGGAGAGGCTGAGGGAGCTGGGGGTGTTCAGCCTGGAGAAAAGGAGGCTGGGGGGAGACCTTCTTGCTCTCTCCAACTCCCTGAAAGGAGGGTGTAGCCAAGGCAGTTGATCTCTTCTCCCAAGAACAGGCGATGGGACAAGAGGGAACAGCCTCAAGTTGTACCAGGGGAGGTTCAGGATGGATATCAGGAAAAATTTCTTGGCCAAAAGGGTTTTCAAACACTGGAAGAGACTGCCCAGGGCAGTGGTGGAGTCACCATTTAACGGGTGGGCAGACACAATGCTGAGGGACATGGGTTAGTGGTGCGTTTGGTGGTGCTGGGTTGATGCTTGGATTCAATGATCTTAAAGGCCCCTTCCAACTGAGACGATTCTATGAAACAATGGCCCACGTGTCACAGCACCGGGGCAGAGCCTGCTAAAGTCTCCATCACCTCCAGCGAAACTTGGTACCGGGCAGAGGACAACACAGGGTCGGTGTGACCAAGACGAGCCTGTAACTCCATGAAAACATGGGCCAGTGCCTTGATGACTGTCAGGAGATGGTAGAAAGTCAATGGACAGTGTCCCATGTCTTCATGTTCAGGCTTCATTGGATGATGCACATAGGTCCTGAAAGCAGCACTGAGAAGGTGCCACGTCATTCCCAGCGGTGCCGGGGGGCTCCGAGTACCCACGTTGGACACACAGGTCTTGCTGGATTTCCCTTTCACCAAACAGCAGTAACAGCACTGTGTGGCTCCCCAGGGATGGAGCCGGTCTCCTCCCTTTACAGCTGCTATAAATGTCCCAATATAACAGCAGTCGCAAGTGTTCTGTTTATCCCATTAGCGGTTTATCCCCATTTTCCACCCTCTTAACATTTGGAAGCCCAAGAAAACCTTGCAACAGCAGTTTTGTTCATACAACCAGACCTTACCAGCACTCGTTCAGCTTAAAGAACCTGGGACCTCCCCAACATTTCCAGACCATGGACTTTGCTACCTACCAACCCCCCTGCACGTAAGAGCCCAGCCACCTGGGGAACAGGGACAGTGAAATCCTCGGGGACAGTGAAATCCTCACTCGTGCTTCTCTAAAATTCAAGGATTACAGAGTTTAAGTTATGCAACCTCCACATCAGAAGCATTTTTTTTCCACGTGGTAGAAAAGTTTGGGTGACGCCGTCCTGGCCCTGCAGGGAATGTCAGCAGAGGCTGGTACCTTGCAGTTGTGAGGGTCCACTCAAGACCCCCGTTCCTTCCATCCCCACCACTCACTCCACCCCTGCTGCCCCTTCGGTGAGCTCAAAATACAAGCAGGAATTGAGCCAGGTTAGAAAATAACTCTTTCACGGCTGAGGCACGACGGGTTGATGGCAGAAAGCAATGGTTTCAAGAGGGGCTGGGGGCAGGATGCTGTAAAGTGTCTAAATCTGGTAGGAACATGAGTCATTCCGAGCATCCATAGGGACTGTGGCTTCCAAAGCACCTCGGCAGATAGAAAAAGTTCCCCGGAAGGGCCCGTGCGCGGAGCAGCGTCACCGGTGAAGTGGGGCATGTGCACAGTTGTGCCCGTCTCTTATCTGACTCATTTCAGTGTCTCAGGGGAAACCCTGGCATCGATAAACAGCTCGCTCCCTCCCGGCCTCCGCATTCGCTAACCGAAATCTGGAGTCTATTTTTAACGCCGAAACACCCCCTCTGTGAGTGGGGGGAGCCCGGTGCGGCGGCTCGGCCTGCACCGCCGGGTCGGCACCGTGCGCTGCCAGCCCCGTTCCCGAGGCTCCTGCAGTTGTTTACCGGGGTGATCTGCCGGTGGCTTTGGCAAGTCACCAAGCCAAGTGAGACCAAAACAAGTCACGCAGGCACTTTCCGTGCTCGGTGCCGGCACCGTGCCCCCGGATGGGGTATGCAAAAACCAAAAGGCTCCCAACTTTTTATTTTCCAGCACATCCCCCGAACGAGCAGGCTGTTTAAGCAGCTCATCACTGCCGTTTGCTGGGGGGACTGGTCCAAGGGGACAGAGGGGCTGGGAAAAGCCCCCAGGCTCAAGATGAACTTGAACCGGGGAGTGGAAACCAGAGTCTGCTCTTTGAGGGTCATTTTATTCTTGTTATTTAGTTCCCTCACGCTGAGGGCTGACTCAGGAGGAGTGCAAGCGTGCACAGCCACATACATGTGTGCGGGCACACGCACGCCTGCAACGTGAGACCTGGAGGCTCTTTGGGTCTCAGACTCCCACGTTAGAGCTCATCCCTCCGCAGCCGCTCTGGTCTAGAAACAGCAAGAGAAGCAGCATTTTCGTTTCCCAGCCAAACTGAGAGCAGGAAGGGCAGGGGCAAAGACAAAGTGTGTCAGAGCCTGAGCTGCTGCGGAGCCGTTGCATCCGAGGTGACGCACGTCCGAGCCCGGGTGACGAGCCGAAGGCTGGCCCTGCCACAAGCTCAGAAGGGAAGTTGAAGCCGGGGCTGGCAAAGGCACGGACTGCTCCAGGTGTTCACAGGAGGTTTTCACACTCTTTCTGTGTGAAGGGAGCAGATCTAGGATGGCTTTGCGGTCAGGACAGGACACCTCGTGCTTTCCCTGGCCTGGTTTCAGAGGATCCAGGGTTGAGGCTCCCAGCTCTCCCTCGGGGAAACACCTCCACTCTCAAACATTGTGGGAGAGAGGAGTCTGGTTGTAATTCCTGCCTAAACAAAGGCTGCCTTTGACGGTGACATCCCGTCCCTGCCACGGGACAACACCTGACATTTCCTTTCCAAAGCCCCCACAGCGTCTGCGAGGTCTTTGGTAACCATTGATTCGGGGGCAGTTTCTTCTGGCTTTAGGAACATTTCCGTGGCCAAGCCTCCCAAACGCCTTTGCTCTTCTCCCTGCACAGCCCCTCCGAAGGCGGCATGAGGCTGAAGCTGAGGTGAGAGATGCATTTAATCATCTCCAACTGCTCCCTGTGGACCAGTTTCACCCATTTTCTGCCTCTGCTCAGCACCTCATGAGGACTTTCTACCTTCTCCCCAAGCATCAGCCTAAAAGCTTCAGATCGCCTCTGCTCTGGGGCGTTTCAGACCAAAGCAGAAAGCTCAGCAGCCCAGAAATAACACCGGAGACATAAATCAGCCTCGCAACCCCAAGAAATAGCTCCCCATTTCCCCATCGCAGGGGCCACCGGGGAGTTGCAGGCCGGGCAGCCCGGGATGAGGGTGGTTTGTTTGCCCGTCCCCGAGCTGCGGTTCCTGCTCCGGCTGTTTCTGCTCCATTGCAGAGATGTGCTATAAAACCCTCATTTCCTGACACACATGGGATGAGGCCAAGGGGTCGTGTTTTGGACAACCTGGCTTTTCCATGGCAACCGGCAATGATGTCAGCGACGTGCAATGATCGGAAGGGGCCTGGGGAATGGAGAGCTCTCCAGGAACGAGGCGGGAGAGGAGGCCGAGACGGCGGGGGAGACTCGCACCGAGGGCCGGGGTGCCTGAGAGCAGCCTGGGCAGTGTTTTCCTTGGATGGCCCCAAGCACGAGCCGCGGCTGCTCTGCATGGGGGACAGAGCCGAGGCCTTCCTGCCCTCTCCTTCCTCCAGCTCCCATCCCTCTGCACATCCCTCACCATTTCATCCCCCTGCGGCTGAACGGCCCCAGCCTACAGCTCTTGCACAACACTGGCTAAAACCTCCCACCATCTTCCCCCCCCAGGCACGGGCATTTGCAGGATTAATCCCCCTGCCCTTCACCCCCGGGGCTCTGAGCTGCCCTGCTCCTCCTTCCCCTGCCATTTCTCTCCCCACTTGGTTCTCACAGCCACTCTCCTTCCCATCACAAATTCCCTCCCTGCAGGGGAGCCTCTTTACAGCAGCAAAATAATTAAAAACTCAGGCAGACAAGTATGCGCAGCCCTGACGGTCGGCATCTGTCGCCATGGGGCAGTTTGAAAGCCCTCATGCAGTGGTGTCTGTCTGTCTGTCCGGGCATCCTGTGGCTGGAACCATCTGATACCACAGCGCTTCACCTCTGGGCGTTGCACCGAAGCCCAGTCTGGGTTAGCTCCTACATGCTACCAGGACAAACACACCGAGGAAAAACATCCCTGTGTGCACGGAGCGGCCGAGGAACCGCTCTTCTGCCTGTTTGTGATACAACAGAAAAACCTCAGCATCACTTTTCCGCCCCAGAATCACCTATGGAGGTGTGAAGCATGGGTTTGAGCCCCATCCTGGTGCTTCCTGGGCTGCCCAGGACAGGCAGCTGTAGCCAAGGAGGGATCAAAGCCATCGGGTATCCCAGAGATGAGAAATGAGCTGCCTGCGCTGACCGAGCAGCTGGAACCTCCATCCACTTCAGCCAGGGCAAGCAGAGGCTGAGAACAGCGATCTATCACAGATTTAATTGGCAATAAAGTTTTCACCTGCTGCGCTGAGGATTCACCTGCCTAAAGGGCCTTCCAGCCCAGCAAGCAAACAAGCGGGCAAACCTGGCAGATTTCACCCAGGTTTTAGCTCCTTGCTCACATGCCAAGTCTTTATGTGACGCCGGGCAGGTTGCTTAAATGGCCTGTTAAAAATAGACCTTCCTCAGCAGTACATGAAATAGTGTCCAGTAAAAAACAAAAATTAAAAAGGAAAAGAAACTCATTACAAAGTACACATCAACAAAGCAGCAGTTAGAGACGGGTGAACGCCGCAAAGAAATCGGGTGCTTGTGGACGCAAGTCTGCACCGTGTGGGGTCCACAAGAGCCCGAGGAAGATACGCTCGTGCTGTCGGTGGTAACACATCGCTATTGTCAAAGAACTGTCAAAACCAGACATGTTGAGCAGCAGGAGGCTTGGCGGTGGTGTGAAGAAAGCACAGCGACTGTCTTCCCTGCGTAGGGCTACAAAGATGATAAGGGGCCTGGAGCAACTGTCTTCCCTGCCTAGGGCTACAAAGACGATGAGGGGCCTGGAGCATCTCTCTGATGAGGAAAGGCTGAGGGACTTGGGGCTTTTTAGTCTGGAGAAGAGAAGGCTGAGGGGGGATCTGATCAACACCTGTAAATACTTAACAGGAGGGTGTCAGGAGGATGGGGCCAGTCTTTTTTCAGTGGTGCCCAGTCACAGGACAAGAGGAAATGGGCACAAACTTGAATATAAGAAGTTCCACCTAAACATGAGGAGGAACTTCTTTACTTGGAGGGTGGCAGAGCCCTGGAAGAGGCTGCCCAGGGAGGTGGTGGGGTCTCCTTCTCTGGAGCCATTCAAGACCCACCATGGACACGTTCCTGTGCAAGCTGCTCTAGGAGGGACCTGCTTTGGCAGGGGGGTTGGACTAGATGATCTCCAGAGGCCCATTCCAACCCTATGTCATTCTGTGATTCTCTTTTGAGCCTCACCTAAAGATTTCACCCTAAATGGAACCAATTCCCAGCAAACAGCATCACGCAGCACACTCAGCCCGGCACGTGGGGACTCAGGGCTGTCTCTACACATCCTTCCTAGGGAGACCCAACACCAGCAGTACCCCTTGCAGGGGAAGGGGCGGGAGGGGGAAGGAGGGGGTGTGGAAGGAAAAAAAAAAAAAAAAAAGGAGAAAACAAAACAACAACACGAAAGACCTTCCAAAGATGTTGCACAAAAAGTGAACACTCAGCAGAGCGAGGTTTCCTGCGCAGTGAGAGTTGGCCGGGGAACGAACAGGAAATCACTGCTTCCTGCCTGCAGAGGAAGCGCCTATCTAATGCCTGTGATCAAAAACAAACAGCACTTCAATTAAACAAACAAAGGGCCTAAAACTTCAACAGCTCGCAGCCTGGGTCAGCTCCAGCGGTGGGGAAACGCGGCCAAAAATAAGAGGCTTGTAACCTTGAAAAAGGCCCTCATCCTCTTCTCCTTGCAGTGACGCCGCTCGCACAGAGAGCGGAGGGATTAGGCAACCTCCTGGCCACGTCCCTGGAGGGTGCTGCCACCCCAGGAACCAGCCACCTCGGGAAAGTGGCAGAGGTGGCCCCAGTGATGTCCCTGACTCCGGGGTTCGGTGAAGGACCAGTGGAAGAGGTGGCCCCAGCGATGTCCCCAACTCTGGGGTTCGGTGAAGGACTGCTGCATCCCAGCTCAGCCCCACACACCCCCAGCGCTGCAGGCAAGGCAAGAATCCAACCTACATTAAAAAATACCTTCTGCTCCAACCTCACAGCACTGAAGAAAAGCTCGAGAAGATTTCCAGGAGGACAGCAGCAGCAGATTTGGTGCCTTCTGAGCCTCTGGAGGAGGTGGGAACTGACCCATCTCCCACAGCCTTAGGGACTGTTGAAACCCCTAAGCTGGCAGAGAGAACCAAGATCCTCCTGCCCGAGACCCATCTCGGATGTCACCAGCTCCGTAGGGCTTTAAGCCAGGCCCCTGTGCCTGGTCTCTCCTTTGCTCATCTCAGTTTTGCTCTGAGATTTAGTTTCACGTATAGGAATGTTGCCTTTCCGACCTGCTACAGAGATTTTGTTGTTGTTCTAATGCAGATTCACTTGTCTTTAATGAATTCAGGAAGTGGGAAGAGGGATCCTTTCTTATTACATCTGAGCAGAGCAGGATTTATGGTCCCTGGACTGTAAATCATTCCCAGGAGTCACACAGCAATATTATTATGATCTTGAGCCTCTCATAATTCCAGGGGTTCACCTCCAGTAAAGGGGCCAGAGGATGCTGAGGGCTGTGAAAGGCCCAAGAATCTCACAGTGTTTTTCCAACTTGCTGAAAACCTTTTGTCTGGACAAATCACAGTGAAGAGATTAGTCCAGAAAGTCAGCAGGAGCCAGCAGCCCAGTGCCCCTGTCCCGGTGGGTATGGCCAGGGCTCAGATCTGCCTCACACAGAATCTGCCGTAGCATTTATCTGGTGAGGCAAAGGGTCTGGGTCTCACCGAACGAATGACCAACACTGAACACATGCTGTTTTCCAGATTTAAACACAGGCACCAAGAGACAGAGGAAACAGTTTTGCTCCAAACCCAAAGCCCCAGGATGTCTCCAACTCAAAATCCATCTCTGCAAAGTCTATATTCCTTCCAAAGCCATACTCTGTCCCCAGACCCCAGAGCCCTTTCCTCCCTGTGGAATTATCTGCCTGCTTACACGTCCTCCAGCCTGATGTCTGTCTGTCCTTCCATCCATCCATCTGTCCATTCAGCCCAGGGTCTTCCACGCTGAGCCCTGAAGCTCCAACATTGCTCATTCCACACACGTCGAGGGCTCTGGGCACCTCCAAAGCCGGGCTGGCTGGAAAAACTGCTCTCCCAGCATGAAAACTAGCATAGAAGAAAAGAGACAAAAAGGGCCAGGGTTGTGCTGGGCCGGTGTGTGTGAAAGGGAGCACTTTCCTCTGTCTCGCTGAGGCGACGTGGTGAGAAATATGGTTCCAAAACAAAGGATGGCAAGCAGTTACCAGGGAGGAGCAGGCTGGCGTGAAAGAAAAAGAAGCTCTACAACAGGCTCATCCACCTGGTTTATTTGGGAAAAAAAGGTTTACCTGTTTCTTGGCATTTACAGCTGCCCACTGATTTTATTTGCTTTTAAGGTAAACTTCCTGATGAATTAACCAAGCCCAATCAACACATATTTAAAGTGCATCTTCCTGACGATGCAAACACAATGTCTGTCCAGGAGAGATACCATGGAGCGAGTGTCACTGGAAATGTGGTCACAGCTGGGCGCCTGTCACTTCCCACCCCAGAGCACCAGGAGGGTGGTCAAACACGTCAGATCACCTCAATCCCAACTTATCAACGGTTCCAGGTGGCCATTTTTAAGCATTTTGTCCCACTTTCCCTTCCCTGTGTGAGAGCCCCAACTAAGCAACCCCAAGCTCAGCTTCACCAAGGGAACGGGGCCATAAAGCCAGGACAATGAATGCCAAAGTCTCTGATGGTCCATCAAGGTGCCAAGAAGCTGCACCAAGTGGGACAAGCACCTACAGAGCAGCACTGCCATCCCACCCGTGCCTCCTGCCTCTGCCCAGTCACCTGCTGGTGTGACACTGGGGCACCGAGGGACCGGCTGGGACACGGCAGCAGCCACTGTCCCTTGCCAAAACATCCCCATGGGGACAACACACGAGGGCCAGGCGCCAGGACATGGTCTGAATACCGAGCTCCTGTGCTGAAGGAAAGGCCTCCCTGGGAGTTTGCTCTCTGAAAACTCTCGTCTGAGGCTTTTTTAAACAATGTCTGGTCCTTCCTGCTGCAGAATCGCAGCCCTGGCCTGGCGGATAAAAGGGTTGCTGATGCTGTTCCATCCCTTGCTGGAAAATACATGCAACATCCCTGGAAAGTTGATTGCTAATATGGAAACGCTGGCCAATTTCCTCATTGTGTAAGTGCCAAGAGCACAGATGAACTCCTGGAGGCTGCTATGGAGGGGACTGTGAGCACAGAGCTGGGGACGACGTT
>NW_015090886.1:369635-428078 GCF_001431845.1 Calidris pugnax
CAGAGAGCGGAGGGATTAGGCAACCTCCTGGCCACGTCCCTGGAGGGTGCTGCCACCCCAGGAACCAGCCACCTCGGGAAAGTGGCAGAGGTGGCCCCAGTGATGTCCCTGACTCCGGGGTTCGGTGAAGGACCAGTGGAAGAGGTGGCCCCAGCGATGTCCCCAACTCTGGGGTTCGGTGAAGGACTGCTGCATCCCAGCTCAGCCCCACACACCCCCAGCGCTGCAGGCAAGGCAAGAATCCAACCTACATTAAAAAATAACTTCTGCTCCAACCTCATGGCGCTGAAGAAAAGCTCGAGAAGATTTCCAGGAGGACAGCAGCAGCAGCTTTGGTGCCTTCTGAGCCTCTGGAGGAGGTGGGAACTGACCCATCTCCCACAGCCTTAGGGACTGTTGAAACCCCTAAGCTGGCAGAGAGAACCAAGATCCTCCTGCCCGAGACCCATCTCGGATGTCACCAGCTCCGTAGGGCTTTAAGCCAGGCCCCTGTGCCTGGTCTCTCCTTTGCTCATCTCAGTTTTGCTCTGAGATTTAGTTTCACGTATAGGAATGTTGCCTTTCCGACCTGCTACAGAGATTTTGTTGTTGTTCTAATGCAGATTCACTTGTCTTTAATGAATTCAGGAAGTGGGAAGAGGGATCCTTTCTTATTACATCTGAGCAGAGCAGGATTTATGGTCCCTGGACTATAAATCATTCCCAGGAGTCACACGGCAATATGACCATGATCTTGAGCCTCTCATAATTCCAGGGGTTCACCTCCAGTAAAGGGGCCAGAGGATGCTGAGGGCTGTGAAAGGCCCAAGAATCTCACAGTGTTTTTCCAACTTGCTGAAAACCTTTTGTCTGGACAAATCACAGTGAAGAGATTGGTCCAGAAAGTCAGCGGGACCCAGCAGCCCAGTGCCCCTGTCCCGGTGGGTACGGCCAGGGCTCAGATCTGCCTCACACAATCTGCTGTAGCATTTATCTGGTGAGGCAGAGGGACTGTATAGGAATGTTGCCTTTCTGATCTGCTACAGAGATTTTGTTGTTGTTGTTCTAATGCAGATTCACTTGTCTTTAATGAATTCAGGAAGTGGGAAGAGGGATCCTTTCTTATTACATCTGAGCAGAGCAGGATTTATGGTCCCTGGACTGTAAATCATTCCCAGGAGTCACACAGCAATATTATTATGATCTTGAGCCTCTCATAATTCCAGGGGTTCACCTCCAGTAAAGGGGCCAGAGGATGCTGAGGGCTGTGAAAGGCCCAAGAATCTCACAGTGTTTTTCCAACTTGCTGAAAACCTTTTGTCTGGACAAATCACAGTGAAGAGATTAGTCCAGAAAGTCAGCAGGAGCCAGCAGCCCAGTGCCCCTGTCCCGGTGGGTATGGCCAGGGCTCAGATCTGCCTCACACAGAATCTGCCGTAGCATTTATCTGGTGAGGCAAAGGGTCTGGGTCTCACCGAACGAATGACCAACACTGAACACATGCTGTTTTCCAGATTTAAACACAGGCACCAAGAGACAGAGGAAACAGTTTTGCTCCAAACCCAAAGCCCCAGGATGTCTCCAACTCAAAATCCATCTCTGCAAAGTCTATATTCCTTCCAAAGCCATACTCTGTCCCCAGACCCCAGAGCCCTTTCCTCCCTGTGGAATTATCTGCCTGCTTACACGTCCTCCAGCCTGATGTCTGTCTGTCCTTCCATCCATCCATCTGTCCATTCAGCCCAGGGTCTTCCACGCTGAGCCCTGAAGCTCCAACATTGCTCATTCCACACACGTCGAGGGCTCTGGGCACCTCCAAAGCCGGGCTGGCTGGAAAAACTGCTCTCCCAGCATGAAAACTAGCATAGAAGAAAAGAGACAAAAAGGGCCAGGGTTGTGCTGGGCCAGTGTGTGTGAAAGGGAGCGCTTTCCTCCGTCTCGCTGAGGCGACGTGGTGAGAAATATGGTTCCAAAACAAAGGATGGCAAGCAGTTACCAGGGAGGAGCAGGCTGGCGTGAAAGAAAAAGAAGCTCTACAACAGGCTCATCCACCTGGTTTATTTGGGAAAAAAAGGTTTACCTGTTTCTTGGCATTTACAGCTGCCCACTGATTTTATTTGCTTTTAAGGTAAACTTCCTGATGAATTAACCAAGCCCAATCAACACATATTTAAAGTGCATCTTCCTGACGATGCAAACACAATGTCTGTCCAGGAGAGATACCATGGAGCGAGTGTCACTGGAAATGTGGTCACAGCTGGGCGCCTGTCACTTCCCACCCCAGAGCACCAGGAGGGTGGTCAAACACGTCAGATCACCTCAATCCCAACTTATCAACGGTTCCAGGTGGCCATTTTTAAGCATTTTGTCCCACTTTCCCTTCCCTGTGTGAGAGCCCCAACTAAGCAACCCCAAGCTCAGCTTCACCAAGGGAACGGGGCCATAAAGCCAGGACAATGAATGCCAAAGTCTCTGATGGTCCATCAAGGTGCCAAGAAGCTGCACCAAGTGGGACAAGCACCTACAGAGCAGCACTGCCATCCCACCCGTGCCTCCTGCCTCTGCCCAGTCACCTGCTGGTGTGACACTGGGGCACCGAGGGACCGGCTGGGACACGGCAGCAGCCACTGTCCCTTGCCAAAACATCCCCATGGGGACAACACACGAGGGCCAGGCGCCAGGACATGGTCTGAATACCGAGCTCCTGTGCTGAAGGAAAGGCCTCCCTGGGAGTTTGCTCTCTGAAAACTCTCGTCTGAGGCTTTTTTAAACAATGTCTGGTCCTTCCTGCTGCAGAATCGCAGCCCTGGCCTGGCGGATAAAAGGGTTGCTGATGCTGTTCCATCCCTTGCTGGAAAATACATGCAACATCCCTGGAAAGTTGATTGCTAATATGGAAACGCTGGCCAATTTCCTCATTGTGTAAGTGCCAAGAGCACAGATGAACTCCTGGAGGCTGCTATGGAGGGGACTGTGAGCACAGAGCTGGGGACGACGTTTGGTGGCAGAAGTGGCAGTAATGGTCTCATCTCTTCCTGAAAATCGAGGGAACACAGTTATGCCCCTGAAAAGCTCCATTAAATCTGAAGGTTTCATCTACATTTATATTAACATGTCAGCTCCTGCTGGAAAAACGCCTGTCCCAGGCAGTAGCACGACAGCTTTGGAGGTTTCCTCCCACCGCAGACCTGAGATCTGTTCAACATCAAGCCTGAAGATGCTCATTTCATCTCCTTCATTCTGCTACTTCAAAGCCCAATTTAGCCAGCTCCTTCGACTCAGTCAATGGGATTTGAGGTGAATGTGGCTGCTCCCCCTTACGCTGATGGACTCTGATCCTCCCTAGAATAGAGCAATCCTATTTGTGACCATCCAGCCCGGTGCCCACTCCTGAGCCATCACCGACAATTCCTTGTCCCTTTTCAGAGACACAGAGCGCTGCCCAGAGTCCCTGGATTTAGTAGAGGTCTCTGGTTAAGAGCAAATGGCACAAACTTGGCTGCACTGGGATGAAGGGAAAACACCTGATGCCATGTTGGACTAGAAATGGGATTCTAAGAAGAGAAAAAGCTCAAAAATGTATCTAGCCTACTCTGACTTTCCACATAACGGAATAACACCGGTTCTCTAGATGGTTTTTGCTCAAGCCACAAATTCTGCAGGTCTCCTAGAAAACTTCCAGCCATGTTTTGAATAGTTTATGTGTTGCAGAATACAGGACAACTTTTAGGTTGTTTATAGGGTAAGAACACACCATGCTCCAACAGCCACCTGAGCCAACACAGAACCACGGGGTCTCAGCAATGCTTTAATAAGTAATAAAAGTGTTCTTTTGTGCCTTCTTTGATCATTCCCTATTTATAAGGCCCAAGATCACAAGCTGTTTTTTTCAGCTGCCATATTACACCACATTACCTACTGATAATAGCTAAAACACACCTGCAAACATGCCTTACATAGAATCGTAGAATGATTAGAGTTGGAAGGGACCTTAAAGATCATCTAGTGCCACCCCTTGCCCTGGGCAGGGACACCTCCCACCAGACCAGGTTGCTCCAAGCCCCCTCCAACCTGGCCTTGAATCCCTCCAGGGATGGGGCAGCCACAGCTTCTCCGGGCAACCTGGGGAGTTTCCTGGACGAAGATACTATTTCCTACGAATTGGGTTTCAGTGCAGACAGCAGATACTAGAGACAGATGGAGATGAAGAGGAGAAACTCAAAGGTGGGTTACGGAGACATGGGGTCACTCGATAACACCATCTGGGCTGGTGTTATCGACTCCTCGGCCTGGGAGCCGTTCCGCTTCACGGTGTCTTTGGCAGTGAAGCCTTAAGGACTTCCCACCAAGGCCATTTGATCCCACCAGCACGTCACAGCTCACAGCCCCTCTCAGCACTGCTGTCGCTTGTGGCGTTGTATCGTTAACCAGATCGCCGAGCCAACATTGAGCAACTGGGGTTAAAAATAAACCCTTAGGGCCCAGTTTAACCACCCAACTTCAATGGCAGAAGCGAAGGGGCAGCTGAGAGGTGGGAGAAGCAGCAGAACTGCTGGAACACCTTCCTCCCAAAAGGAGCTCCTGCTGCATGTCCCCCATTTCCCCTCCTCTGCTTTTCCAGACCCCGGTGGTTACCAGTCTGAGGAACATGCCATTGCACAGCGACACGTCTCTTAAGCACACAGCATTTTCCATTTGCCAAAGTACATCTAGTCCTCAGCCCACGTTGTGCCGCAGGTTCCTGCACCACCGTGCAGCCCACCTGCATCACCGACACCATCGCCACCAGTTTTTCCCCACAAGTAACACAAAGGTAGGGAATGCACTGCAAGTTATTCAGCAAACGGAGCCGATACAAGTGAGAGGGGGCATTTTTTGACCTCAGCCATCCTTCGGAGTCACGGTCCCTGCTCCTTTGCTCCCATTGTCACCTAGGCACTGCAAGCAAAATAAGTCCACATCAAGGGTGGAGGCAAAGAGAGGGGCTGAGACACCCGAGAGCACATCAGAGCAGGAGAGCTCAGGGAATGCAAACACCTGGAAAGGGAGATCTCATGAGAGGAGGGTATTTCAGCTGTTGGCAAAGCCCTGCCAGGAGGAGCAGCGGGGAAGTGCCAGGACCACAGAGCTGCTTTGGTGCTCATCAAATGGAACAAGTGTCCTGGGAAGCTGCTCTGAAGGAGGAGCTGGAAGGTTTGCAATGTGCTTTTTCGCAGCATGCAATCCCTTGGGAATATCTTAAAGATTTATCTGGAATAGGCTCTCTTGTCCACCACGGTCTCCCATGTGAATCGGTTACAGTTTCCTGGGAGGGTGACAGGGACCCCACGTTGGAGGCTGCACATCAGGCAGCAGCTTCGTCACTTGTCACAAATTCCCTTAATTAACGTACATCACACTGCTGCTGAGACGTCCTGTATTTTGCCTCTTGTTTTTTGTGCACAAAACACTCTAAACGGATCACTGGGGCAAAACAAGATAATGCTCTTTACAACGACAACACACGCTGCACTGCTGCCCGCTTTCTGTGGTCCCCAGCCTGGACCACCCCAAACCCCACTGGCCAGGGACCCCGCAGCTGCGAGTCACTGCTGATCCCCTGCACTGAGCAGGAGCTCCCTCTGCTTCAACCCATCTCTTGCTTTGCAGTTTAAAACAGACTGGAAAATTCCTATGAGGCTGTTGGAAGGCAAGAGAGCAGAAATGCCACGGGCACCGGCAGGAAGGTCTGCAGCATCTGCACGACGCAGCCCTCGCCTCCGAAACCAAGCACCCCCGGATCACGGTGGTGTCTCACACCCGCTGCCTTTCCAGGCTCCTCTTCCAATGTCACCCCTGGATGTCACAGCCCCGACGCCGCGGGGATGGTCTCCCTCCCGCAGCCCTGCTCTGAGCCACGCTTGATTGCATCATGTTTGTTTTTCTTTGCCTTTGAGATCAGGATTCCTCCCACCTTGCCCAGAGCCAGGTTTCGCCCAGTCTCACAAGGAGGGGAGCTGGCGGGTCACCCAAACCCAGGCACGCAGCCAGGTGGCAAAGCCTTCTCCAGCGCGAGTGGCCAACGGGGACAGTGTCCGGTGGGGACAGAGTCCGATGGGGACAGCGTCAGCACCTTCTCAGGCAGCTCTGGTAGGGTTTCCAGAGATTTTAGGCTTACAGCATCTGCTATAGGGCTGAACGACACCTCTGCAGCCCGGGAGCAGCGAGGGGACCCCGGCGCTGCGGGGATGGACCCAGCGCCCACCGGGACCGGCCGCGTTTGCGGAGGCAGTGACCAGCAGAGTCACTGGCAGGCTACTCACCCTGGCTTTGTCCTTGCATCCAGAGGAATTAAAGCCCTTGGAGATGTGGTCTCATTGTTCAAGTTGTGCTTAAGGGAGGCAGCTGCTTTCTTTATATCTCAAGATTCACTAAAGTTCAGGAAGAGAGAGAGAGAAAGAGAGGGGACGGCGAAAGGGGAGGGACTGAGAGAAGGGCCCAGAGGCCGTATAGAATGACAATGGAAGGAAATGCTTTATCAAACCTAGAAAGCCAACCCTGTCCTGGGAACACAGAGGGAAGAAAAAAAAAGAAAAAAAAATCTTGCAGAAGAAAAGCGAGTTCAGCTGCCCTGGGTTCCTCCCTTGGCAGCACAAACCCTCCTCCCCCAGCCCCTCTCTCCCAAACACAATGCGAGCCGGTGAAAGCCGCCAGGCTCAAACACTTTTTTTTCATTAAACAGAGAGAAGTTTCAGTTCTTTAAAAAAGAAAAAAGAAATCCAACAACCAAACCCTGCCCGGGAATGGGAATGTGACGCTCTTCCCCCTCCCCCGGCTCCAGCCTTCCAAGTTTCTATGAGTCAAACGTTTGCAATGTGTTACCGAAATGTTACCAAGCTGGAATGCAGCATCCGAGAGGGTTTAGCTCATAAAACTTTTGTTTGTTGGCTGGGAGAAAGTGTCACCGGCAGAGAATTTGTTTCTTCTTCTTCTTCCTTTTGTTTTTCCCATTCCTTCTGCCACCAGAGAGGGTTAACGGGCTGTGCTACGGTGACACCCTGCGAGGGGGCTATTAACCCAGCACTCCCTGTCCCCAGGAAAAGGGAAATTGCCCTGTTAAGGGAGAGACCAAGGGAAAAGTCAATCTGATAGAGCAGGTGGGAAACAGGGGGTCAGAGAGATATTAAACTATCCAGACACCCTTGGGCACAGCTAAGGAAGACACTGGCTACCAAAGTCCAACTTCTCAGACACAGGTGTTGGGATTTGGGGGTCAGAAAAGCACTATTTCCTCATCTGACAGTCCTTAGGTTTGTCCCAAAATAGAAACTTTCATCCAAGGCAGCCACTTGCAGGGCCCAGCATCTATAGGGTTTTCCAGAAGCATCTGCTCTGGATTTGCACACATCAAATTTCTCAATTTTTCCTCAATAATTTAACAGCCTAACAAGGGAAGGCTTTCTTAAACCACCACCAAAACCAGGGTCTTTCTTCTTGTTTGAGCAGGCCTGGCTTTAACTCCTGGAAATTGATTATTGTTATGCATTTTATCACTTTCAAATCTAGTCTAATCCAGTATTTTCTGGTGTCACTGAGCACACAGAGGGATAATGGGTTGAGAGGCTGCTGGGTTTCGATGCGCTGAACAGATGAAGTTCCTTCAGTAGCTCATGGCGAGTCACGGTCTCTCCTGCTGCCTGAAGCCATCCTTCCTGTCAAGGGTCTGTCTAGGGACAGACATACAGATTTCAAACATTAAATCAGCTGCCATCAGGGAAAAAAAGGTCCAATCTGAGGATTTTACTTTGAATTTGTTCAGAAACATTAAGCCAGGTGCACTCTAAGGTGCTACACTGTTTTAACGCTGGGAAAAGTTTCAAAAGCACAGAACTCATTTAGATGCCTATTTCTAATTTTCACTAAACTTTTAGGTACTTATAAAGAAAAATGATGGGAGAATGCAGGAGGCTTCCTCTCTGTCCACTTAAGAGAAGCCCTGCAGGGTGAGATTTTGTGCTATGCCTGTTCTTGTCTCCATTCCCACTGCTGTCCCCCAAGTCCTCACAGATCTTGGCCACATCATTACCTGCCCTTCATTCCCCATTTCTTTTTTTTTTTTAAGGAGAAACCACCGGTGTTTGTGCAAAAGGCCAGTGAGGTCTCTGACACGCTGAGGGAGGCAGATGTAGCATCTCCCGCTAGATCTCTCAGGGAATTAGGGCCACAGCACAATGGTCTGAGCTTTTGAGCAGCCGAGTCCAAGAGGAGTCCATGAGAATGATGAGTGCAAGAAGGAAAGCAGGAATGTGGGAGAGAAACACACAATGGTTTAGGTGGGAAGAGACCTCAAAGATCATCTAGCTCCATCATCAGCCATGGGCAGAGACACCCTCCACAAGCGGAGGGACTGTCCTTCTTCAGTGCTTGCAAGCCTTAGTCTTTCCAGGAGGTGGCTCCTTCCACTTGGGATTCCCAGCCCCAAACCATTTCCAGGTCTTGTAGCCTTCACCTTTCTGAAGGACCCTGTCTTCAGGGTTCTGCTTCAGGAGGAAGACGGTAATGCTCTTCCTGCCTCACCCATTGCCACCCCAAGTGTCCCTCTCAACAACAGCAGCTGGCCTAACGTAGGACGCCTGGCTTCAGGTTTTGCCTCTGTCTGAGGGAAGGAAAATCTCCAGCAGCCAAGAGAATCCTCCCAGGAGCCCTGCAAAGGGATGGACTCCACCTCTTCCGCTGAAGATGCCCTGATTGTGCAGAGAGCACACAAACTCTCCTGAGAGCGGAGTCTGGGCTCCCTGCCCCACTCCTGGCTTGGACCATCACAATCAACCTGTCCTGGCTGTTTCCAGCCCAAACACAAATTATCCTTTAATGCCAACTGGAGCAACAGCTGTGGAAAAGAGGGACCATGGTGGTCCTTCTCCCACCGCCAAAAACCAAGTGATGCCAGTCCTGCTCTAGCAGGTAGATCTGAATTCCTGAGATGAGAAAGAGCTGAAGTCTTCTCAGAAGCAAACATTTCATTTTGCTGTCACAAGGATGAGGGAGAAAACGTCTCATTTGTCCTCACAGTTGGCAGCAGCAAAATTCACATTCATGGCAGTAGCAGGGCAAGTTCTGGCAGGGGGCTGGGAGGGACCCGTCCGACTACAGAAAACTGCTATTGAGGGCTGTTTTCTCCCCAAAATGACAAGTCACATCCCAGGGTATCCCAGGCAGCCCTGTCCCGGAGAAGTCCCACAGGGGACTTTTTTCTGAGTCTGTTCTCAGATACAAGAACCTGGAGGAATCATGGAGAAAGATGTGAGGGGGGAGGTAAAGATGTGCTGAGGAGAGAGTCTGGCAATCAGCCACGGAGTTTAATGCCCCCAAACAGGGTCACTCCTGCTCCGGGTCTGAACCAAGCTTTTACAATGAGTTCCAAACTTTTACCTAGTTGGATATTTGCACCATTTGCATGTTAGGTGTAAGGACACAAAAGGAATTGCCAAAAGCAGAGTTGTTTAAAGGCCAGGCAGAGATAAGTGATACTGCTTTGTTTAACAAAGGGACATTTCCATATCTAAGGAAGTGAGGCAATCGTGTCTAATTAAGACTGACCAGTCTCCCAGGAGGAAGAAAGAGGGTGAAAGATTAAAAACTTTGTGTTTCAAAGGCAGAGGGGACCGACCAGCCAGGAAAGCTTATGTTCTACCAACTGGAGAACCCAGAAGATGGTGTGTGGCAGCTTGAAGCCTGGAAGTGGTTGTGGTGGTGGATCAAAGGAGGTTCCTGAAGGCGCTCATGATGGGAGGGGTGCCTGAAGGGTTTGGGATGGCCACTCCAAACAAGTTCTGTCCCAAAGATGTTCTGTCTCTGTCAAAAATCAAAGGCAAACTCTGAGCACATACCTGCAGAACAGACAGACAGACATTCAGCTGGGTAAGAGAGAAGGAATCTGTGCCCGTTTGCACCCCAGCAGTCAGAGGGAGCATTTCCCACTGTTGCTGGTTGGAAGGACCCTTGTCTGAGGACCTGAGCTGCTGGTTGGAAGGACCCTTGTCTGAGGACCTGAGCTGCTGGTTGGAAGGACCCTTGTCTGAGGACCTGAGCTGCACTTGGCTGCTTTGGTGCAGGTGGAGTCTCCTGAAAGGGTGAGTTCTGCCCTGAAAGAACATGCAGAGCAGGAGGAAATAGGCTGTTTTGGGGTGCCTTGGGGTAAATTAACTGTGGCATGTGCATGCGTGGTAGATTAACACATCAACGTACCATGTGCGTGGTAGATTAACACATGTGTGTGCGTGGGGGCTGTGAGCACATATAGATGCCCCCCATGGGTTCACACTTTAGAAGGAGTTGGAAAGTGGCACTCAGTGGCCACTGAGGTGGGAATGCAGAGACCCAAGGATGGAGCAGGCGGTGAGCAGAGCTTCTAGAAACCGCATCATGACCCATCTCCTGAAGGAAAGCACACGCCGAGCTCCTTTGAACGCCGAGCTCCTTTGAACTTCCACAGTTGTACAAATGCTAAGCTCCACTGCTCTAATCTGGGCTGGCATTTTCCGAGAGCACTTCTTCGGGGCTTTATCATGAGAAAAACAAACCTCTACACATTCCAGTGGGCTCCTGAAATCCCTAGCTATGTACACAGCTCTCTCAACGGGAAATCTTCACGTAGTCCACAAGCACCTATTTGCCATCCATACAGCTGCCTTGTGGGTACACCCTGCTGCATTTAGGGATGAACACGGAGAGGAGGAATTTCAAAATTTCAAGACATTTCAGGGGAACTGTAGGCTAGCACAGAGGAAAGTTAAGACACTCATGGAGAATGCTTGCAACATGTAGGAATGATGTTCCAGGACGCTCCCAGAAGATACTGTGCGTAGACACAGGCAGCCTGCGAGCTTTCTGTAACCTCAGTCTGCAGAGCAGGCTGCTTTGGGACCGGGAATGAAATAGCTCAGGAGGAACTACTTTGGCACCTTCTGCAGAGGATGGTCCCAGTGAAGCCCAGGATGTTCTTGCTGTGTGCTGTCCCTCTTTTCTGCAGAGGATGGTCCCAGTGAAGCCCAGGATGTTTCCTCTCAGAGCACACCTGACATTGACAATCCCCTTCCCTGTGCCTGGCCCAGCACACCAGACGAGGTGTGGCATGGATGAACCTGTGCCATTCTCCTTTGATGCAAGATTTCCTCTCGCCACCACCCCCTTGATGCTGGCACAGCAGCCCAGTAAAGAAACCCTGGTGTCCCCATCAGTGGGAGATTTGGGGACACAGCAGAAAGGTGGCATGGCTGCACCACATGGTCTTCTGGGGTGTGTGGCAGAGGACCTGAGCAGCTCCAGGGGCAGGGTTTGTTGGCTGAAGCCATGACATCCGCCAGCACTGGCTTCTCCCCAGTGTCCTGTCACACGTGGCACAGTCACATCAGTGTGTGCAGTCGGTTCATTTAGGGTTGTGGAGGAGGGAAATGGCTCTTTAGATTGCACTGATAGAGCCAGGTATTTCAGCAGCCTCGTCAGCCAGAAACTACTCAAGGGATGAAAAGCATTCCCTCCATACGCTGGAAAACTACAGGCTATTTCTGTAACTAATGGTCTGAGATGGTGTTTAGGAGCAGAAAGGGGCAGATGGTTTTTGAAAACCCTTTGAGTACAAAACAGTACGAGCTTTGCTGAAAATCCTACCAGGTGCCTGTATCTCTGTGTGTGCTGAACGTGCCTCCAGGACCTCCTCTCTTCCAGTCAAAGCACAAAGACCTAAGCTGTGCTGCCGGGTCCCAGGGTCTTAAGCCAAGTCAGATGCACCCCACCTGCCCTGGCACGCTTACAAGAGCTTGGGTCTCTGCTTCCAGCAGCCACAAACCTCCTCCCACATCCCCGAGACCCCCTCCCTGCCTGAAAGGGGAGTGGAGAAGGGAAGTGCCGGAATCGCCCTCGGACACTAAGGCCATGGGTGGTTTGAAAGCCGGGGGAGCGGGCGGTGGATGTGCGAGGCAGGGGGAGGAGAGCTGCCTGGAGCCACATCTCTCCATAGAAGGCAGGAAACGAGCAGGTTTGTTTCTTCAGGAGGAGAAGAATTATGTCTGCAAGTCACGCCAGCTAAAAATACCCCGAGCTGCTGAGGACCAGGATGTTGGAGAGAAGTCTCTTGGGAGAGCACACCACAGGGTGCTGGAGGACCCTGTGGCACATCTCTGGCACTATGGCCTCCTTGCAGCCTCCATGGGGGAGGCCTTGGGGTGACGCTCAGCACACCCAAGGGCCAGGATTGGCATGCCCCAGACCCACAAACTGGATGCTCTCTGAACCCTGCCCACATACTTTGGCCTTGTTTTAAGGCTCCAAAGTGAGCACAGCAGCCTGGCTCAGTCTGTTCATTAATAATTAGTAGACAAAGCAATTTGAGCTCCAGGAACACTGCAGGTTCTTCAGATCAATATTGGGATTGTGCTGGGAACAGAGATGTGAGTCCCCCCCAGCAGGTCACTCAGCACAGAGCAGCATCAACACCAGGGACACCAACAAGGCTAAAACCCCTCAGGAAAGGGGGCAGCTGTGCCCAGCCTCTGTCCATGTGACACAGACAAAACATCCAACACCAGGAACATTTTGGACACCTGACATGAAATGGGTGGAGGACACAGAGTGACAGCCCTCACACCCCTAACACCAGAGCAGACCTTCTCCCTGGGATGCACTGACTGAGACCAACTCAGATAATCATGTTCCTCATGGGGTTTTTCCATCAGCAACTGCTCAGCCTCCACGAGCCCCAGTGGAAAACAAGGACCAGGTTAAACTCACCCATTCTTCTGGCTCCGAGCTTCCAAGGATGGAGAAGGTGGCACATCGGCACGCACGGTGCCCCTTCACATCACACCAGCACCTCCCTGGGGACCCCATCCAACAGCAAGACCTGCTTGAACCATTTCACATCTTCTCAAGTTTCAGCCAGCAAAAAGGCATTTCCAATATTTTTTCCCCTTTTGAAAAGGCTGGTCCCTCATGGACAACTCCACAGCAAGGGCATGAGGAGGAACTCGCCTGGCCTCGGTCCCAGTAAATCACAGTTCAGAGACAGCTGAACTCCATTTTGTGATTATTAACCCCAGCCCTGCTCCATTTGTTTGGCCTGTCTGAGGCTATATATAGTGATGGGAGCAGGCATGGCCAGGGGAGAATTGTATGCAGCTGTTAAGTGTAGACCCCCACCTTTCCAAAAAAATTTAAAAAAAAAAAAGCCAAAAAAAAAAAAAATCCAGCAAAACAGGAAGACTCTGGCTGGGAAATGAGAAGCAGCTGTGAAGAGGAGGGATGAGATGTCATATAGGGAGGCCTGACTTCAAAACTTGCAGGGAACTCATGAGAAATTTCACAGCCACTTTTCCAATCCATCATCCCAGCCCTGTCCCGTGGTGGCCCCGGGCCCCAGTGACAGACTGGGAGTGGCAGAGGTAGGAGCATCTCTGGGGTGGACTCGGCTAGAAGTCCACCAAAAATGGCTGTTTGCTCTCGTTGTGCCACCAACGGTCTCCTGCTGTGCCTTCGTGACAGACCCCCATCGTCGCCGATAGATGAACCATCAGGGACAGGCAGAACCTGGTGATGAAAAGCTTAGAGCAGTAGCTGTACATTGAATAGCTTTTATTTTATTTATTTAATTAATAGTCATTAAATAGCTACTTTGCTCTGTCTGAGGAGGACAAGAAAGTACCAGCTCCCAGTGCATCTTTTCTCTGAGCTTCACTGTTTTCCATGTTTCAGGGACATTCCTTTTATTCCTCTCTCTCTCAAAAAAGCACCAGCTCTGTTTCTTCAAAGGCTTCTTGTAAAGAATATTTAGCTCTGTAAACCCTTTCTCTATTTCTCTGAATTTTCCCATTATTTTTCATTGATGGAATAAATAAAACAGATTATAACATCCGTGCCCAGACCTTTTTCACCTTGCCTAGGTGAAAAACTCTGAACATACAGATATCTAATATGCAACCTGGGTGCCAAGGGAGCGAAGGAGAGGACCAGGATGGAAAAGCAGAGGTGGAGAAAGGCAGAGGTGCCTTGTTGAGACCCCTGTCCTCTTCCTGCACTCTCAGGACCCAGTGGCCTCTTGGCATCAATCAGCAGAATTTGCTGCTGTTCCTCATTGTGATTCATTTCGGAGCCACCAAATAGGTACAGACCAGGCAAAATGAGGCTGCATTAACGGACTGCACCCAACACTTTCCCTTTGGCCTCTGCATCAGCCTGGAAAACACCTGATGATTAAAAAGAAATAATTGCATCCAGGGCTCTGAACTTTCAGTGTCAGGCATGGGGAAGCATCTGCTGAGTGTACACATGGAGCAGAAACCTGCTGGAGCTGTAGATCTGTTTAGTTCGGACAGACCCTGCCCTGAAACCAGTGCCAGCGTCTTCACAGAAGTATCCCCTGAGTGGCTTTTGCTGGGTGCATGTTTCCTTAGACATTTGTACTGTTTAATATTAATTTATTTAAACTCATAATTTTCCCCTCTGGACTTTCCTTGGGCAGATAGTTCCACACCCTTCTGGACTTTCCTTGGGCAGATAGTTCCACAGCCAAGTGTGTCTCACTGCAAACCAGCTTTTATCTGACCCGGTCACATTTCCCTGGGCACGTTTGCTCCTGTCCTTTTTCCACCAAGGTACAGACAGACAATCCCTGTCTCCTGGACAACACATTGCCATGAGGGAACCTTGCCTTGAGCCTGAACCCCCTTAGCCGGGGGCATGAGAAGGTGGACATTCCTCCTAGATGGACTAATTCCACCTTCCTAGAGGAGTTCAGAGGTGGAAAGAACATTGTAGGGAGGAAGGACCTTCCCTCTCCAAGGGAGGAAAGACCTTCCCTCTCCAAGGGAGGATGACCATTCCACGTTCCTGGAGGAGTTCAGAGGTGGAAAGAACATTGTGGGGAGGAAAGACCTTCCCTCTCCAAGGGAGGATGACTTTCTCTGAAGACCTGGTACCAGCTGGTGTGGCACTGGCATGGAGGAGACTCATTGTTGGCCACAAATCTCTTGCCTCTTCATCAGTTTTTCTCCCTGGCTCTAACGGCAGCTCTGGCAACAACCGCTTGCACCTGAACCGCTGCTCTGGCAGATGGTGCATCAGTTTAACGTTTCATCTGAAGACAAAGCTCAGGGAGGGGAACACAAGTGCTCGACTTGTCCCCTGTTTTGGATACAGGTGTCTGTTGGCCAGGTAAACCCAGAAGCATGTGTTTACCTGGAAAGCACTTCTTTCACTCCACTGCAGGTGGTGTCTGGGGTATGTTCCTGGTGTTACCCCAGAGCCTGTAAACTTACTCTCCCACCCTCACTCGTCGCTTCCTGTTTGCCAGG
Source organism: Calidris pugnax (assembly GCF_001431845.1). Taxonomy (NCBI): domain Eukaryota; kingdom Metazoa; phylum Chordata; class Aves; order Charadriiformes; family Scolopacidae; genus Calidris; species Calidris pugnax. The sequence goes on from NW_015090886.1 coordinate 384,941, forward strand.
AGAGTTTAGGGTGAGAACACCCTGGTTGGGTTTTGTTTTCATGCAGCTCAGCCTCCTCTCGAGCAGGGCAGAGGAAGGCTGCCTTCACTCGGGCTGTGGTTTCGGCAGCTGCTGGCACCAGGCGCCCCGCAGTCAGGTGGCTGCTCCGGGGCGACCACACAGGGCTGACTCGCTGAGAAGAGCTGAGATCAAGGTGTTCATCTGCAAAGGAAGGAGCTCCCAACCGAAGGGCTGCCTGCACGGCAGGCTTGTGGCCGGCTTGTGGCCAGTCAGCCCACCCCTCCCTGCCGGGGTTCAGGGAGCTTCAAACCCCACCTGAAGCTCTTCTGCTGCACCTGCTGCCTCTGAACCCTCACCCCATGGAGACGTCTCCTCTTCTTCCTTTCAGCAAAACGCAGGCAAAGGTCTGGGATGAAAATGGGAGACCAGGATCTCTCTTCAGAACACGCCTCAGCCTTAGCACATGTTTCACTCCTGCAGACCAGGTAGTGAAAGGCTATATACATATACAGGAGGAGGCTATATATACATATACATATACAGCTATATACATAAAGGCTGTGCCTCCTGCTCACCCCTCTCACCAGGACCCCAGCCTCCTGATTTGAGGCTCTAAATCCAGGTGATTTTCTTAAAGAGGAAGGGATGAGCAGAACACTCAGAACAGCCACCCACCCTGGGCAAGGAAGTTTCATGCTCTTCGATCTGTTCACTCTGTCCCTGACATCCCTCTGGACTCAGAGCACTTTGTTGGGCAATAACCCAGGGGAGCTAATTCAGCCATGAGAGCTGCCAGGAATTCCTGAAAATTGCCCCATTCACACTCAGTTTTGCCCCCAGCTTTATTGTGCCAGTTTTAAGACAAGTGTGTGCCCGCTGCTCACTCCAATGTCCCGGGGAACAAAGCTTTCTTCTGTCAGCAACCTCTGCTCTCACCAAACCATTGTGCCAATCCCAGCATAAATTCCTGCTCTGAAAATGACTAAATCCTCTTGTGAAACCAGGAGAATGGGGACTCTTCTATCACCCACAGGGGAAGCTTCATGCCTGTAGGGTTATCAGATGGCTTGGTAATGGGACATTTCTCTTTTGAAACTTCAAGTCCTGCACCACATACTCTCTGCACAGGGAGCATTTAAACTTCTCTCCTCATTCTGCCTTCTTCAGTAATGGATGTTTTTCCAGCTTCCTCTGAGTCCTGAGAGCTGCCATATGGTCATAGGCATCTAGTGGGATGCAGAAAATATGGGACAAAGCCTGGGTGGTAACAGGAATGTGGACACAATAGAAGGAGTGAGAGGGCAGAGAAAGGGAAGGCTCTTGGGAGAGGTCTCCATGAGGTCCTGGTGGACCCCATGCTCCCTGAGAGGCCCTGATTTTGATCATTCACAGATTGAAATCTGACCATAAAGAGCTCGTGTTTTCCCCACCAACCACCACTTCTTCAGGGCTCATTTTCTGCCAGCTGCTCTTCGTCCATCTAAGCCAGGCCCTTGGAGAGCTGGGACAGTGGCACAAACCTTGAGAAACTCTGGCTCTGTGCAAATGCATTTCAAATCCAGAACTTCTTTTCCAGCCCCAAATTTGCACCAGCCAGTGGGGATTTAACCTCTTGTTGCTTCCATCTGAGTCCTGTGTGCAGGCAGGAGAGGGAGAATGGGGAGAGAGTGTCTGATTGACTGCAAATCCCTAGTCAGGAGAAGAAGTTTGATTTACTGAGGCCAGAGGTACTAAAGAACTTGGAGAGGAATTTGCACTAAACCTTTGACACACAAGACATTTCCCTTTCTGGCCAAGACAAACAAAGGAAGGAAGTGTCTGGGACTTTTAAAGCGACCTAGTGGAGACAGGTAAGGGCAGATAAGGGCTGAAGGAAGAGTGGGCTGGGAAAGGGAAGTATCTAGTTCTAAAGATTTGTTTGCGTCCATGGTATTCTGCAAATGAGACTTAGGGGAGGCAAAGAACCACTTGCCATGGGAGAAACAGGCTGAACATGCCTCAGTGCTGAGGGCAGGGTTTCTATTCACCCTCTACTTTTTTCTCTTTTTCCACATACTTTGCAAAGTTCTCTGTGTCCAATGCCTATCCCATGAGTAGGGCTTACAGAACTTCGATGCTCGTTAGCTGACCACCATCGGGCTCTGTGAAGTCTCCTGTCAAAGGCTGCTGGGCTCGAGTGCCAGGGTGGTGTCTGCCTGTACCACTCCTGTAGGATCCTGGGATTTCTGAGCTTTATTGCTTGGTGCAAAAGAGTATTTGCCCCTTTCCAGCATCTGCTCAGGTCCTCTAATAAAAAACAAGAGCTGGAGCTGTTCCTGACCTGCAAAAGGGAGTAAAATACTGTATGATGGAGGGACTGATAAAAAAAACCCCATGATTAATGGAAGGATCAGCTCTATATTAGTGCTCCTCTCTGTCCCCATACCACTTGTACAGGGGATACAGGGGGTCCTCATGTTTCCGGTGCTGGGAGTGGGACCAGCAAGACATCTTCTGTGGGACACCAGTGAGGGTGAAGCCTCTCTGCCCATTGCTGAGAAGGCATCCTGCACCATCGACTGCAATGGGAGGTCAGGCATTTCTCCAGCCTAGAGGCAAACAATAAGTAACTTTTCCAATTTAATGTCACCGGAAACGATTGCTAGAAGACTGTCCCCACCAATAGACTTAAAAAGCAAGGGTTAACCTTGCCCACATAGGGTTAATTTTCCTCTTGGGATTTCAGTTTCTCTGGGGAGTTACCTGTGGGGTGACTCCACAGGTCCCCTTCCTGAGTTAACATTTCACTCTTTGACCTCAACTCTTTCCATTCTCCGCAAAATTGTTCCAGTTTCTTTTTAACCCTTTTTCTCACTCAGGATGCAGCACAGAAATATGGAGTCGCAGCACGAGGAGGCTGCTGGTGTTTCTCCCTACAGCATTTTTTAACCCTTTTTCTCGCTCAGGATGCAGCACAGAAATATCGAGTTGCAGCACAGAGGAGGCTGCTGGTGTTTCTCCCTACAGCACTGCAAAACACACTGTGGATGGAGAATATATTTTGGCAAGATCCAGGGGCCAGCGGGAGCAGGAAAGTCCTCAGTGCCCTGCCCACAGCACTCCCATGCCACAGAGTCACAGATACTGCTCCTTGGTCCTACCCCGTTGGGGTATTTTGCACACTTTGAGTCATTAAATAAAACGCCTGCCCAGGGCCCGGTCTCTTTGGCCAGGGTTGGGACAGGGACTCTGCAGAGGTTCCTCTGCACCTCCAGTCCCACATCATGAAAACAAAGCTGCTGCTTTCTGGGTTATTTATAAAGCAGGCTGGACAAATAAACTTTTCCTACCCTGAACGGTCAAGGTTATGAATCCATAGTTCTCCTTTCCTATGGGGACCTTGTTTGTGACTCATTCCCGGCAGCCGCTCGGGGGCTTCCAGCCCATGAGCTGGAAACGATGGGCCTTTCAAAGGGAGGGATGGCTTGGCAGAGGCAGCTGGAGGCTCCCCGCAAGGACTGAGGTCCACCCTCGTTTGTTACTGTTAAGCAAAGACCTGCACAGAAAAGCCATCTGTAACGCACGCACATTCTTCTGGAAACCCAGAGAACTGGCTGGAGCACCATCTTGAGGCAGTTTCTGGAAAATGTGGGCAGACCACCTCTGGTAACACCATCCACTGGGGCAGGGGGGGTGAAGATGCTGGGGGTGGGTTCCCCTGCGAGGGGTGACACACACACACATCCTCAGGGTGACATGTACATGTCCTCAGGGTGACATGCATATCTCCTCAGGGTGACACTCATATGTCCCTCTGGACCTGGCCAGGCTGAGCAGCTCCCATCCCACCAATAACTACCAGGGCACAGCTTGACCTTGCGATTCCAGGTCTTTGAACAGCTGGTCCTCATCCTGTTCTTCCTCTCTCCAGCTGGGTACCCTTGGACAAAGCCTCCGTTACTGGATATTGCCCCATCCCGTCAGCTGACGGGGCAGGTCGTCCTGGGATGAGGGTTTTTTTCACAGTCAGTCTTTCCTGTGTCCCCAGAAACCAGGAGGGAGTCCCCTGAATCACACTCTGTTCCTCTGCTGACTCTAATCTGTGCCTTTATGTCACCCATGAGCCTGGAGCCACTTCTTGCCTGTGGTTCTCTGCTCTTCACCAGCGTTTGTCACTGGAGTCCACCTGAAATTGGGAAACTTTTCTCCACCGCTTTTCTAGAAATACCTGGTTTGGTTTTACTGTGCTTGATTTGTTACTGATTTTTCTAAGATTTTCATTCAAGAACCAGTCTATCTAAGAGTCTCCCTATATCTTATGCTGGTTTTGACCACACTTTGTTATCCCCAGCTTTTTGACAGTATTTGGACAGTGCAGAGCCCAAGTCTATCTAAGAGTCTTCCTATATCTTACGCTGGTTTTGACTACAACTTTGTTATCCCACTGCAGCTTTTTTGACAGTATTTGGACAGTGCAGAGCCCTGCTTCTGTTTGTTCTCTGAAAGAGGAGACTATTATATTTTTTTTACTTCTGCTGATGTTGAAAAGAGCTGCAGTTTCTGAGAAGGGATCTTGTGTGTGCCCTGACATGTTTCACAACTCAACACCAAGCAAGCTGGGCTCTGCAGCGTTCAGCAAAGAGGCTGGAATTGTTTTGGGTTTTTTTGCGGGGATTTACTTTCTGTAATCTGACCGTTCAGGTTGTTCACAAAGATGAGTTGATTTTTCAATACACCGCAAGCCCGCCATCAGCTTTCTCCTGCACAAGGTTTCCTGCACAATGAGTTGACTCTTTTGTTGCCAGTTCCTGAGGAATTCTTACCAAATAGTGCACAGGCTTAGGAAGCCCTTTGCCTTGCCGTGCGTGTCCTGCACACCGAGGGGATGCTCACTCTTGGCAGCAGCAGGAGGAGAACAGCCCGGGGTGTGCGACGGCTTTAAGGGCGATGCATCTTGAAGTGTTGTTTTTCTCTATATGTCCTGTGTTCACAATATTAAATACTTCCTTCCCCTCTGGCCCTGGAGGCTGTTCTGAAAGCTGGAAGCCCAGTGTGTCTGTTTGAGCGGGGGCCTCTCTATCGCCAGAATCTGCTTATCTGCTGCTCAAAGGAAATTCTGCTTGGCTGATGGGTTCCAGCTCCGGATGAGACGCCTCCTGCCTGCACACGCGGAGAGTTTCGGAGGCAAAGGGCTGAGCTGCTGCGAGGTGGCTCCTCGGGAAAACGACGTCTGTGAAAATAATCAGGGGTTCTCATTTCACGCAGTCAGCGGTTGCGGGGCCAAAGGATCATCTGAGCACCATGGGACTCCATCAAAGCCTTTAGGGCAGGAGATTCCAGGACTTCAGCACTTTAGAGAGGGGGAGGAGGGTTGAGGGACTTGATAAATGCTTACATGGGGAGCAACATCTCGAAAATGAAATGTCAAATAAAATCCTGTCAAATGAAATGCCATCACAAGGACTGAATTAAGCCACTAGAAAGTCTGGGCAGGTTTAAGAGCTCACTTCTGTTGAAAAGTGGGAGTTTTATATTTTCAAGTGTCTTCCCATCACCTACCGGTGTGCCTCAGGGCACAGAGTGTGCTCTTGATGCTGTGCTAAAAATAAACGGCTTGGGAAGGCTCTGACACCTTCTCAGTGCTTCAGGTATTTGGAACTGAAAATGGTAAAAAAAAAACCACAAGCAGAGAAAGTCATCGTGGGCCACCTGGGTGGCACGTGACTCTGGAGAAGGCTCTGGCCAAGCAGTGGAGGGTAGATACAAGCCAGTGTCCACCTTGGTGGTATCAAGTCGTGTCCCAAATGTGGGCTACAACGATGCTATAAACAACAAGAGCACCACAGGCTGCTTCTCATCTAATTTGACATGTATTTGAAGCCGGGTGGGATGGCAGTGGCAGATACACACAGCACCGTGTCCTTGCCATGCACCAGGGGCTGGTGTCGGCTGAGATGTGTCCTGGGTGAGGAGAAGAGGACAAAGCACAAGCCAAGCTTCCAGGAGACACTGTTGTGGGAGGCTGAAAGCACATGGGAAAACCTGCATCCTGGAGCAGGATTGGGCCATTGGGCTTGTCCGGGTGGAAATAGCACCTTGAGCTCCACTGGGCAGAGCAGCGAGCAGGGGGCTGGGTGGAAATCATCATTTACATTAAACAACTTCACCTCCGTCACTTCGTTTCCTGAAAGCTGATGGAGGAAGAGTCAGAATTAGGGAGTGATAGAGTTTGTTTTCTTTTTCTAGAAGACACTGTATATTTTTATTCTCCCCCTTCTTTTTTTTTTTTTTGTGTCTGTTTAGATAAATGTTAGGACAAAAAAGACTTTGCTGAATTGGCTCCAAGATAAAGCCCGAGAAAACAAGCATCAACCTTCAAAGCTGAGAGGTTCCGTGGGTCATCAAACCCAGTTCTCCTCACACAGGAAATCACGTCACTTATTCTTGTGTTTGTGACTTTGGCCAAGGGCAAGATCCTTCTCAACAAGGGCGTCTGACATTCCAGGGAGCAAAGTCCCAAGAGAAACATCGCATTTGAGGAAATAGAGATTTTTCAGGAACAGGAATAGGGTGAAGGTCTACTTGAACGAATACCCAGGTTCCATCTCTGTTTGGGAGAGCAGGCATCCCGGCTCAGTTGGAGCTATTTCTTCATGAATTAACACTTTTAGAAGCATCTTTCTGTCTGCAGCAACTTTGCACTACATTTTTGTTAGATCTAATTAGTTAAAAGTGCTGACAACTTCTCGTTTTCAAGGTGTATTTTGTTCCCTGCTTGAAAAATAAAAACCAAAAAAAAAAGTATTTTTTTTAGTTTCACAGCAATTAAAATTATATTCTTTTCCAAAATATCTACAGAAGCCTCCATCAGTAGAGGTGAGAGAGAAATATCCTCCTGTCTAATCGAGGACCAGTTACATCATTCCCGACATGTTTCTTCAACCTGTTCTTAAAAACCTGCTGTATTTCTATCCTTCCACTTTACAAGGAAACCACTGAAAAACCTCCTCTGCGCAGGGCTCATCTCTCAGTCCTGGATCCACTTTGCAGTGATTTTATCTGAACTGTGTTTCTTTCGCTTGTTCATGGACCATGTGGAACAGTGTCAAAAGCCATAAAACTGTATTTACTGCCTCTTCTTGGAGCGCAGCACTCACAACATCATTGTAGAAGTAAATTATCTTAGCTTGGGATGGTTGAATCTTGCCAAATTAGTACTGCCTGTTACTCGTTTTCTTTGGTGTTCTTCTTTAGGTGCTGACAAACAACGTGTTTAACTGCTTGTTCCACTGCTTTTCCCAGACCCCAACACCACATAATTCTCTCCTGACATTCACCCTCTTTTTTAAGAGAAACTTTTGGCATTTTCTTGACCTTTTTCCATCCTTTTAGGTTAGCAGAGGCTCCTTTCTCAGCTTTCTCCTACCTGTTGAGTGAATTTCATCTTGCCCAGGTAACCTGAAAGCATATAATGAATGTAAGAGCTTCGTAGCCTGTTCTTTTCTTACTGTATTAAGATTTCTTCCCTCTTTACCACCCATGTTAATTATGATGCTTATCTCATCAATCCCGCTTTAAAGTTATACTGACATATTTCAACCTTCTTGGTGTTACCCAATATTTGCCTCTTCTCTTGAGGAAGACTTAGATTTGCTGTTTCCTCGGTCTCCCCTCCCCACATACAGAAATTTCTCTGTTATGTACCAGTGAAGTAGTTTCCTATCCAAGGAAGAATCCAAGGGGTTGTGGAATAAACTATAGTTCATCTCAGCTGCACCCAGAATAACAGTTTGGCCTGAACTAACTGGTCACACACAGATGCCCGAGGGCCCTTTCCTTTTCTCTCCATGAGACTTTCTATAAGCTCAGCCATATTTCAGAACTTTTACATTCTTTAAACCCGTGCAAAGCACCTCAACATTTCACTGGGGAGGATCTTCTCCCCTGCTCTTGCCCACAGCTGCTGTTAACCAGACTAAGCGTACCGTGGGCTGGTTGTTCCTAAGTTGTGCAGGAAACAGATTCGTCCTTCAATATATATTATTTTAATGAGCATATTGTTTAAATCATCCACTATTATTCTTTCTTTCTACACATTATGTTGGGTTGTCATCACTTCAGCTTCTCTCTGAGAGTCTGGCTCAAAATGTCACATGTTACTGCTGAAATCTTATCAAAATCTTAACATCCCAATTTCTCATTACTTTTATGCCACGATAGTGGGACCACGTGCCTTTGGCTGCTGGAATCAGAGGATCTGATTTTCTCTCGTGTTCCGGCTTTCATTAGTTAACAACCCTACAAATCCCATGGATCCTCTGGTACCCTTTCCTGTGCTCTGGAACGGGGATTCAGCCTCAGCGCCTTTGCCAGAGTTTGGGCCATTTGCTGCCTCCTTCAGCAGCCACGAACGCTCTCATGGCAGGAGGTCGCCAGTCCTGGTCATCCCAGATGCAAGTCACTGCTCAACTCTGCTGTCCCACTCCCTCTGCTGACTTCCACCACACTCCCAGTCCAGAAAAAGAGGAGACACCCCCTCATAGCCATGCAAGAGAGCTTCCAAACCCAAGGAGGGAAATGCAGAATGAGAAGAACAGTCAGTTTGGAATAAAGAAGGCTGGAACATTGTGTCCCCTGCCCCAGGCGGTCACTGCTGTGGGAAGAGTTAGGACCAACTTGAAACTGAGATTTCTTCAGTGCCTTGGCTTCTGAGAAGTGTAGGATTTGGTGTTATTTCTGTGCTATCACAGCCAGTTGTCTTCCCCACATGTTCTTCTCCCATCTCCTCTCCTCACCAATCCTTTCTGAAGGATGAACCAGGCACACTCTCTGTGCCCCTCTGACACCCCCAGCTGAACCACCCCCAGCCCCCTTGAATGATACGACTGGGTCCTGGGCATTCCCACCCCTGGAAAAACCTCTGCTTCCCCAAGCTCATGTCCTCGGTGGTGTTAAGGGCCACCTGGTTGAAGGGACAGATGCTGTGCACAGCACGCAGGGCTCCTCACTAAAGGCCACTTTCAGCTTCTACCGGCCATGTTTCCAAGGCAGCTCTGACTGCCCCGTCCTGGGACCTGGCACGAAGAGCTCCAACCCCTCACGGGGACCCAGCTGGGGCAAAACGGAGGAGGAACAGTAAATAGCTCTCTGGACCCACACTACTCCACAAGCTCTGCTGCTCTCCACAGCCAAGCTGCCTGCCCTAGATCAGCCCCTGGAGCTTCCCAGCCTCGTGAGCAGCAAACGCTCTGGGCTTATCACGGCATCAGAGCAGTTGGGAGACAGTTGGGTGTCTCTCCGAGTGCTGATAGAAGGGAAGGCTTTGCTCTTGGAGATAAGAAGCCCTCCCTGAGGAGCCAGGGGAGTTCGTTGGTATCAGAGTGTCTTCCAGCGCTTCACAGACTCTGCCTTTGAACGTGCGAGATGGTGAGGCGGTCACGTAGACAGCAGACAGCAAGGGCTGTGTTTTTGAGGTCAGTTAACTGAACCCCTCGCTATCATCTATTTTCTTTTCCCTAGAATTATTTTTCTCCTGTTGATCAAGCCTTTGCAGTGACCTCATGGGCTCACCAAGCTGTAAACAGTCGAATCCTCGTATTTTTGGAGATAGACTAATTCAGGAGAGATAGGCACTTCAGGAAGGTATTTCAGCCTAAGATTTTGAAACACTTAACAGCTCCCTTTTTCTGCTCTCTGTGGGTGCTTGAGAAGCTGCCCAGCTCTTGCTGCAGGTTATAGAAGACAGTGTTTCACAAACAGCTCCTGTCTGGTTTGGGGGAAATCAGGTGTGTCTGGAGAGAAGCCGTTCACTGCCATCTCCAGAGAGAGCTCCCTGCACTGTCCCACGGCACCAAATCCAGTCTCTGATGGCTCCATGTCAGCTGAATCTCCAGTGTGAGTAAAGCAAAATGCCCCAGCCACCCTTATCTGCAGGAATTCAATAGATCTAATTTACCGTACTGGGGAATTTGGGTGAGTGCAATAATCAGGGCGCAGAGAGGCTGGTCTCTGTTGTACCTTCAAAGCATTTGAAAACAAGCAGATCAAACATTTTGGAGAGGCTGAGGCTGTTTTTACACGATGCTGCTCTGACAGCTCCAGTATACATTGTATGGAAATAATATTTCCTTTCCCATTTTTAGCTGCTGCCCAGTCACTCCTTGGGCCCTTCCCAGCCGAACTGTGAGGGATGGATGCCCTCCACAGGCAGCTTGTGCTCTCCAGCTCCCTTCTCCCTCCCTGTTTACACCCAAAGGAAACTGCCACGTTCCCAAATGTAGGTCTTTTCATCCAAATAAGGGGGCGGGGAGGGCAATTGGAATATTGCTAAAAAATAATGGAGCTGGGAGGGCAGAAATGTAAAAGTGGTGCTAAAGCACAGCTGCTCATTGGAGGCTGGAGAGGGAAGGGAAACACAGACACCCCCAACTCGGTCTCAGAAAACACTGATGGAAGCCCTCTGCCATCTGCTGGTACCGAGCACTAACGCCAAGGCTGTGATCAGAAGTGATAGCCTTATAATATATATACATCCTTAAAGTAGACAAGCACTTGTCTAGGAGAAAGTTTATCTATTTTAGTCTGGCAAAAGATACTGCAAATCTCTGCACAGCCTCTAGGTCCTGAGCAGGCAGAGACCAAAGGGATTTGGCAGCGTAACTCCTGGCCATGGATTTGCGTGGTGGCCACTGAAGCCGTGTGAACCAAACACCTCTGTGCAAGCACGGAGATACTGGAAAAACCCAGCTCTTGCCAGGTTCTTTCCCTGGAGGAGCGTGGACACCCACACCCAGGACTGCCAGTAGCACAGCCTGGAGCAGGATGGGCCATACGATCTCAAAAGGTGCAATAGAAACTGCCATCACCCTTTTGTCACCTGCCCTCTTACTCATAGAAGCCTCACCTCTACGTCAATGCCAGCAAGGACCTTGGATGCAATTAACAAGAAACAGGTTTTAAATATTAAACCACAACGTAGACTTTGTCAGTGAAAGTCCTGCCGCACCTCAATGTATTTTTAGTTCTGGCCTTTGATCCTCAGCTGAAGGTCCTTGAAACGTCCTGGCCCCGTGGGCACTGCATTCAGAATGGCCCTGCCAGGCTGGGTCTGTCCTGCCCCACGTTGCAGATGGGTTTGGGGTCCAGAGCTCCTTCATTGCGTCCAAGAAGAATCAGGCTCAAAGACTGGATTTTTGTTTTTCCTTTTTCTGCTTGATAAAGGACTCTGACCCTGCTGGCCTGGCTGTGTTTAACCAGCTCCTGTATGGTCTCAGAAAGATTGTTTATTCCTACAGCCCACGCCACATCCCTGCTCGTAGATTATCATAAGTGCAATAGCTCTCTCAAAGGGAGGTGACAGCCAGGGCTCGGATGTCCCTTGCCCAGCAGCAGCAGTGGACGCTGTGGGGCAGGGAACAGACCCCAGAGGAAGGAGAGAAGACTTGTCCCCAAGGCCAGGGGGGTGTTAGGGAACCAGACTGGTTCCAGCCCTCACCGTTCCCCACTAGGCCGCAGAGGAGCTTTATGACAGACGGGTATTTTTCCAAACTCGGGAAACGTCTGGGCCAATAAACCAGGATTTCCTTTCAATCAGCTCAGAGGAGCCCATCAGCGCCGTCAATGTAACAGCCCGAGAACGGCCCTTGGCTCCAAAACACTGGTCTCCAAAGTGACTTGTATTTTTCTTCTCTGCATCTTATTGCGGCTCTTTTGCTTTTCCTTCCCACTGTTTATCTCTCACAACACCAAGCCTCGCCTGGGCTTCCTGTTTGGCTCTGTGGTTCGCAGTTTTCTCATTTGTTGTTATTTTTGACTTCCATCCAAGCTTTGTATGATATTAATAGCTATTTCACAGAACCCTAATCTTCCTCAAACCAGTCCTAATATTAGCAGGAGACAGAGCCAAAGAGCCACTGCCGAGGCCCGAGGGACAGGGAACTGCTGGAGAGGGGACAGCAGAGGCTACAAAGATGATGAGGGGCCTGGAGCATCTCTCTGATGAGGAGAGGCTGAGGGACTTGGGGCTTTTTAGGCTGGAGAAGAGAAGGCTGAGGGGGAATGTGATCAACGCCTGTAAATACTTAAAGCGAGGGTGTCAAGAGGATGGGGCCAGTCTTTTTCCAGTGGTGCCCAGGGACAAGAGGAAACAGGCACAAACTTGAATATAAGAAGTTCCACCTAAACATGAGGAGGAACTTCTTTACTTGGAGGGTGGCAGAGCCCTGGCAGAGGCTGCCCAAGGAGGTGGTGGGGTCTCCTTCTCTGGAGACGTTCAAAAGCCCCCCTGGACATGTTCCTGTGGGACTTGCTCTGGGTGGGACCTGCTCTGGCAGGGGGTTGGACTGGATGATCTCCGGAGGTCCCTTCCCACCCCATGTGATTTTGTGCCCTGAGCTCTGAATTCCTGCTGGGCTCTGCCAGCACTGCCCCCGGGAGCCAAAGCACCCCTGTCCCCCGGCAGGCAACCAAGAAGCAGCTCACACAAGCCACAGCACAGAGAGAGCACACTTCCACCAGCATTCAAGAATTAGAACTCATTGATAGGCTAATTAACACCTCAGTCTAATCACTTACCATTCATCCAGTTACAGCAGCACTAACTAATACCCAAATTACTCAATTTCTATTAAAGGTTTTCAGTAATAGAAAAAAAAAGAGCACAATAGACAAAATCATCTTCCCCCTTCCCCTAACGATGAATTCTCCCTCCTTCCGTGGCATCACTGCAGTGACTCATCAGCATCCTGAGGGGGAAAAACTACATTGATGCCTTTTTCTTCTTCTGGAATATGATTATAAGGTTGACGGTTTCTTCCTTCTCAGTTTAGGGTCTACTTGGAACTATTATTTTTTTTTAATGTACTTCCTATTACGCTCTGTACATGAATCTTCCCAGAGCTTCAATTCCACGTTACACCCAGGTACACTATGTATCCTGTGCTTTACCTGTATTTTTTCCTGTTACCTCTAAGACTGGTTTCTGTCACGTGGCAAATCTGTGTTATTCACCAGTAGGTAAGGGATGCTCGAGGGGCTGCTGAGGGCCCCGGGACCATTCTCTGCTCCTGGCTGCACAGTGACCCTCGGGCAGCACTACCTGCTCCTTGGGGCAGGCCATGGGGCCTAGCACAGGCACAGCCATCCTACCTCACAGATATGCAGAACTATGCAAATTCAATAGCTACAAAACAAATTAGAAACAGCCCCCTTGTTGCTGTCTCAGGTAAAAAAGCCACAGGTCAGGACGGATCCAGACAAAACCAGCCCCATGAGCCCCAGCGCCGAGATCTTGCGGAGTCACGTGGAGCCTTTGGTCTTATAACGGTGATGGCAGAGCCATATTTACTTGCCTTTTCTTCCAGCACCTCAGCTCTGTTGCTTTCTAAAAGCTTTAAAGGTGCTTTTCAGGGGGAGGATGACAACTCCAGAGGTGAGCTCAGATCTGCCTCCCAGTTCACCCAGTCTCATTTTGTGGTGAAGGCAGAAGCTTCAACACAAGGAGACCAGGATACTTTCTTTCCTGGTTTAAGCTTTTCTCTTTCAGTTTTGTTTCCCCAAGACAGATTACCTTATCGGACCCTGCCCAGAAGGAAGTACTTTCTCTATTTAAGGACCAGTCTATAAATCAGGCTGGGTGCTGCCCTGTGCTCCCACTGCAGCGTGGAAGAGGTGCACCCCGAGCCATCGCTCCGTGACGGTGACACTTACACCCACAGCAAAAATGAGGTGAGTGCACAGCACCCATTCTTGTAGCAGCTCCCAAAAAGCTCCCTGGCTTTGGGTTGGCAAGCCTTAGCACAGTGTCCGTGCTCGGAACAAGGTTGGAAAGGACCTCTGATGGTCACCTTGTCCAACCCCCTGCTCAAGCAGGGCCATCTAGAGCAGGTTTCCCTTGGCCACATCTAGACAGCTTTTGAGCATCTCCAAGGACAGAGACTCCTCAACCTCTCTGAGCAATCTCTGCCAGCACTCCATCGTTCTCACCCTTAAGAAAAGTTTCCCAATGTGCAGATGGAGCCTCGTGTCAGTTTGTGCCCACCCCTCCACCACTGGAGAAGCTTGTCTCTGTCTTCTCTGCACCCTCCTGCAAGTATTTACGTACATTTCTAAGATCCCTCTGAGTCTTCTCTAGGCTGAAGAGCCCCAGCTCTCTCAGCCTTTCCTCATATAAGAGATGCCCCAGTCCAACGTCTTCATGGCTCTTTGTTGAGCCATCTCCTGTTGCATCCTTCAGATGAAGGCACAGGCCCCATTTCCTCCCCATAGCAAAGAAGTTTTCATGGTATGGTTTGACCTGGGTCTACTCCTCCCGTTTCTTGCCTTTGCCTTAGCTAAGGAGGTATCACCCTGACTCCGGGTGCTGGTGACTTCCCTTTGGGGAACAAGCCAGGAACGAAGCCTCCCAGGTGTTTCCCTGAAGATGAATTGATAAGAACAAAGATTTATAGGTTCTTTAGTAGCTTGAGTGCCAGGGATTTGTTGAGCAAATGAGGAGAGCGAATGAGTTGAGCAAATCCTCCATCCTTCCCTCCAAAGCTTCACGTACAGCATGGAGTTTCTTTCTGCACTGTCCAGGCACCACAGGACCCCACCCCTCCACACCCTGCCTTTTCATAACCCACATTTTCCTCTTTGTAGCCCTGAACAACTGAAGGCGAATTTGGATGCTCTTCAATGCCATTTCACCTGGCATTTGGGTGTAACAGGCCATGTTGAACCAACGCATGCCCTGCAGAAGCTGGCTGTTGAAATCAGACACACAGTCCACCAAAACCAGACAGCACTGCTGGGGCTGCAGGCATACCTGTACCAGCTGAAACACCAGAGCAGAGAAGCTCTGCAAAGCCTTAGAGATGCTGAAGAGCACGAGAGACAAGATGAGCAGCGGGCATCTGCTGCTGGGTCTTTGATTATCTACGGGAATTATGCTTGGATTCACTACCTCCAGGGCTCCTACAGGGAGGCTGAGAGCTATCTGGAACGCATCCAGCAGCTCTGCCCAACTCCTTGGGACACACGGCTGGTCTCACACATCCAGGCCCAGAAAGGCTGGTCCCTCTTGGCTATCAGAACTTGTAACGGGGAACGGGCAAGAGAGTGCTTTGAGGTGGCGTTGATGCTTGAACCAGCAAACACAGATTTCCATGCTGGGCTGGGACTGGCTCTTTATTCCTCCTGGAGTTACTTCTGGTATCCTGATATTGCGAGGAAAGCCATAACCCAATTGGAAAGAACTATCCTTGAGCAGCCAAATAATTACAGAGCCAAAATATATTTAGCCAAGCTACTGGAAGAAGTGGATGAAAATAGATCAAAGGCTTTGATAGAAGAAAGTCTACAGAATAGCTCCGACCCTGAGGTCATCGGAGCTTCAGCTTATTTCTGGCTGCGACGGTCTCCAGACCGAGCAATTGAGATATTACAGCGAGCCCTGGAGCAGGATCCAGGTTACCACCTTCTCTACCAAGCCTTGGCCAAGTGCTATAGGAAACAGTGGCTTAATGCAGAGAGGGAGAGACAGAATAATATAGTGGAGGCAGCCATCCAGGACCTCAGGCAAATTCTTCAGAGACATCCAGACCTTGACCTTGTGTTTGTAAAGCTGCAATTAGCAGAGTTCTATGGCGTAAGAGACCCAGCACAGGCAGAGGAGATCTTCAGGGAGCTGCAGGAGGCAGGGGACACCCTGAGCCCCAAATGCCGTCAAGCCCTTAACCTCTACTGGGGAAAGTTCTTGCTCTACAGGAGGAATTCACGTCAAGAAGCAAAGGAAAAATTTATGGAAGGTTACAGAATTCCCGTGCTGACAGATGAGAGGAGGGAGTGTTTGCAGAGGCTGCTGAGGATGGCTGCCACACTGCACCCCAGTCGGGAGGCTGATGATATCTACAGCTTCATCAGAGACACTGACCGCAACCTGCCTGCAGAATTTCCTGGAAGTGATCTAGACTGATGGTGGGAGCCCATCTGGAGAAAGCAGAGCATCCTTTTGGCAAACCTAGAAAGCATCAAGGACTTGTGTCCATCTGTCTCTCCAACAGCAGGTCCATCACGTCATACAGATATAAGGGTTCTGTCAGCTTCTCAGACCACCCCACTGCTCCCCCATTAAATACAGGCCTACCCATAGATAATGGGCCGCCCAAAATTTACACACCTTGCCCTCAGTCCTGCTTCTCTGAAAGGGAATGAAGGTGGAGAATTTGGCTTTGCAGACATGGACCTCTGTCACGCCCTTGGAATTGCTACAGATCAGAACTAAGTGCAGGTTAGGGCAGCACGAGAAATTAACTCCCTTCAATTATCAGAACTCTATCCTTTCCAATAATGATGTGGCTTCACAAAGGTGACTTCCTCCTAATATGACTAAGCCCTGAGGGGTCTCTGCTGAGGATGAAGCACTTGCCTAGAGGACAGAGATGGTCCTGGCCTGTCCAGTGGCATTAAGTGGAAAAGCAGCAAGAGCTAACTGCGGATCAAGGACTATATAGTTGTGATTATATCTGCGTTAATGATTTGAAGCACATGTGTACTTGCCCCTGCAGGAACAGAGGAATCACTAGGAACAACGTATTCATCACTGTTTCTGGGGCCAAAGTGAGGCCTTTTCTATTCTTTGATCAATAAATATTTCAAATTCTGTTCCACATGATTTCTCCTGTGCCACAGCAGGTGTCTCTTTCCAGCCTAAAGCAACCAGAGCACAGACTACCAGAGATAGGCCCTTTCTTCTGTTTCCACCCTCCACACCCCTGGCTCACATCAGGTGCAGCCCTGGCTCTGCAGTGTCATAGAATTGCCCAGGCCAAAAGGGACCTCCAAAGGCCATCTAGTCCGACCCCCCCGCAGTCAGCAGGGACACCCCCAACTAGACCAGGTTGCCCTATCGAGCCTCTCCTTGAATATCTCCAGGGATGGGGCCTCAACCACCTCCCTGGGCAACCTGTTCCAGTGCTCCACTGCCCTCACAGTAAAGAGTCCCCTCCTAATCTCCAATCTAAATCTGTTCCCCTCCAGCTTGAAGCCATTGCCCCTCGTCCTGTCACTGCAGCCCTTTCTAAACAGGCTCTCCCCAGCCTTCCTGTAGGCCCCTTCAGGTACTGGGAGGCTGCTCTTAGGTCTCCCCGGAGCCTCCTCTTCTTCAGGCTGAACAACCCCAGCTCCCTCAGCCTGTCCTCGGAGCAGAGGTGCTCCATCCCCCTCATCATCCTCGTGGCCCTCCTCTGGACCCTCTCCATCAGGTCCATGTCCTTCTTATATTGAGGGCTCCAGCCCTGCACACAATACTCCAGGTGAGGTCTCACCAGAGCAAAGTGGCAGAATCCCCTCTCTGGACCTGCTGGCAACGCAGCTTTTGATGCAGCCCAGGATGGGATTGACCTTCTGGGCTGCAGCTGCCCACTGCCTGCTCATGTCCAGCTTCTCCTCCACCAGCACCCCCAAGTCCCTTTCCTCAGGGCTGCTTTCCAATCCCTCACCCCCCAGTTTGTATTGGTGGCGAGGATTGTTCCGGCCCAGGTGCAGAACCTTGCATTTGCTCTTGTTGAACCTCATGAGGTTCACCTGGGCCCACCTCTCCAGCCTCTCCAGGTCCTTTTGGATGACATCCCGTCCCTCTGGTGTAGCGACACCACCACACAGCTTGGTATCGTCCGCAAACTTGCTGATGGTGCCTTTAATCTCCCTGTCTATATCATTGATAAAAATGTGTCCTCTCTACTCCACATCCCCACCATGGAACTCGTGTCCTTCCTGGCAGGCAGAGGTGGGGGCACACACACACACAACCCAGCACTGCAGCCACATTTCCAACCACTGGCAGGGCCACCTGATGGGCACAGACCATCAGTAAGAAGTGGGGGTGCCTTGCCAAGGTGTCCCCAAGGCCCATCTGTCCCCACCTGGGCAGCTGTCCCCCAGCAGGTACCACGGCAAATGCCCCAGTTTCTGCTCCAACAAGGATCAGGCAAGGACCCAGTTTGGGAGAGGACATTCCAGAGAAGAGCCAAGTCGTGTGTCCAAGACACAGGATCTGGGGAAGAAAAACATGCCTTAGTGCCACCCTCATGTACATCTGGTGTGTATGAAAGCACGAGGCCAGAAACACCCAGCTGTCCTGGGGCCTTGGCCCCACTGGGGAAGAGGAGCAGCAGCCCCATCTCCTGCAGCTGGTCAGAGCCTAGGTGCAAACATGCCAGGAGAGGACTTGACCCTCCAGATCCTGCAAGCAAGGGAGAGACAACCCAGGACACCATAGAATGGTTTGAATTGGAAGGGTCTTAAAGATCGAGTTCCAACCCCCCTGCCCTGGGCAGGGACACCTCCCACCAGACCAGGTTGCTCCAAGCCCCCTCCAACCTGGCCTTGAACCCCTCCAGATATGGAGCAGCCACAGCTTCTCGGGGCAATCTGGGCCAGGCTCTCACCACCCTCAGAGTTAAGAATTTCTTCCTTATATGTAGCCTAAACCTCCCCTCTTTCAATTTAAAACCATTAGCCCTTGTCCTATTGCTACATTCCCTGATAAAGAATCTCTCCCCATCACTCCTCTAGTCCCCTTCAGGTACTACAAGGCTGTTCTAAGGTCTCCCCAGAGCCTTCTCCAGGCTGAACAACCCCAACTCTCTCAGTCCATCCTCATAGGACAGTATCTCCAGCTCTCTGATCATCTTTGTAGCTGGACCCATTCCAACAGGTCCATGTCCTTCCTTTGTTGAGGACTCCAGAGCTGGACACAGGACTCCACATTCAGCCCAGGCTATTTCACCTCCTGATAAATATTAGGGACCAGATCTGTTCTTCTCCTTCCTCCACTGGACCCATGAGGATACCCATGAACTACCCAGTGCATGATCCTGCACCCCAGCAGCAAAGGCTGCCAGGTTCGTTAGCCCATGGTGCAGGAGCTGCTCAGAGCACAGCACCACAGCATTATGGCCCCACAGCCTCCCGTGATGCCACACAGGCTCTGGTTAAACACCTCTAGCACAAGTGAGAAGCATTAGCCAGAGTACAGAATCATAGGTCACGTAGAGTGTCGTGGTTTACTTAACTGCACAGATAGGACAGTTTTCCAGAGCTCAATAAAAACAGACACTTTAAAATTTCTGTACGTGTTCCACAAATCTTTTCACACAGCACAGGGCAGGGTCACATCAGGAAAATCAGGGGACTCCCAAAAGCAAGGGTGCTATTAAACTACCCCCATTCCCCACACCTGGATGAGCAGCAACAGTAATACATTTAGATGACCCAGGAATCCTTTGGGTTTGCATCTACAGACAGTCCTCTACAAAATTTCCCCCTTGTAAACACAGCATCAGGAAACTTTAGAAAAGAGTCAGTCCCTCCAGCAGTCAATTAAACAGAGCATCTTCTGCCCATCAGAAAAGGCAACACTGCCATCCTCAGGATCACAGGACGCACAACCACAGCACGAGGCAAGAATTACAGACCTGTGTGCTCTTTGAAAAGGATTCTGACAAAGTACAATGGGGGGTGTCACTGCTGTGTGAAGACCAACCTATGGAGGTTTTATTTCAAAAAAAAGAAAAAACCACTTACGACCCTTGTATGACCGTTCCACTTCACATGGGTAGGAGACTGGATGACGACCCTTGTATGACTGTTCCACTTCACATGGGTAGGAGACTGGATGCTGCTGAAAATTGTCAGTGAGTTCCTCTAGCAGATTTTTTTTATTAACACTTTGAACAAATCCTGCTAGTTACCTCCTTCACCAATACTAAATTCAGAACATTAGATAATAAAAACACATTGCACAATAAAATCCCATTAAAAGTGTCAGCTAAGCTGAAAGATAAGAGGAAAAGATCTTATTACAGAAGCTGCCAAGGGCTGCGGAGGACTCGCGTTTACTGTACTCATGCATATTGGTGTGCAAATGCCAGGACAACACTGACTCCCAGGTCCACTTCACTTCAGCAGAGGAGAGGGAAAGAAGTTGCCCTGATGCCCAAGCTGGACCGCTGACTTGCTTTTGCTCCCAAATCTAGTTCAAGAGAAATAGAAAAATATCAGTTTGGGATTTGGATTATAGAGGCCTAAGCTCTTCCTTTCCCGGGGTCATTCACCCAAATTTTGCCCACCTCCCAAACAAAGTGCTCTTCTCCCTCCCATGAGATGATGCTCCTTAACCATTAAGCACCTTGCCCTGTTCTACAGCACTGATCAAGGGAGAGCTGACTGAGTAGTAAATCCAAACTGCTCCCAGAACTGGGCCCAAAAGTCTATTTTTAGTTCTCTTTGAACACCCAAACCACCCGCAGTCACCCCAACACCTTCAGGATAACACCCACGGGCACTCACCTGGGGGTGCTTTTGCTGAAGGTGGAGCGGACTCGCTGGGACAGGGAGCTGGACGATGGTGTCTTGAAGAGCTGCCGCTCTGGAGTGGTGAGGGGTCCCAGCATGCTCACTGTCAAGAGAGGCAGCCAAGTGAGCAACACAAGGACAGCTGAAGCTTTCATTGCCATGCAAGGAACATTAGATATTCCCTAGCATCTGTCAAAAACACTAGACAAATCTGGTGTTTCCTGGCATGCTTTGCTTCCCTCTTCCTCCATGAAGCGTGCAGGAATGGCTAGCTCCAAGAGTCTCACAAGCAGCTTATAATTGAGGGGCATTCTTTTTAATACAGCAGCTACACGGCCAAGAGAGCAGCACCCAGGGGTTACCTTTAACATCTGGTGTCTGTGGAGAGGAGTAGGCATTGGTGTTCTCAATTACATGCGCTGGGTCAATGTTTTCTTGCTCCACCACCATCAGCTGGCTCCAGTAATCCATAGGCAGCAGCAGAAGTCGCTCCACTACCTACAGACACCCATGAGCAGCTGAGGTTACACACTGGCAAACAGCTCTGACACACTGACAGCAGAACTGACAGCAGACTGCTTCAGCTCCCTCCACCAAGTCATTTGAATTCTTCAAGGGGGATACACTCACCCGGGTCAGTCCCTTCTGCCCACCTACCTTGGGTTGCCGCTTAGTATCTTGCAGGAGTGTCATAGGGTCAGGATCAGGTACCGCATGGGCAACTATTGTGGGGCCAAAGACTTTGGCCAAGTTGGCAATATCCATTTTAGTCTCTGGGCTTTGAGCTACCCTATATTTAATAGAAAAAAAAATTAAGAAAGAGAAAAACATAGCTTCTCCCCTTCACTTGTCATACAACTCCACTGTCCCCGACACACTTCAGCCTCTGAATGAGCAGGTTTTTTTTCCAGAACAAAGACTTTATGCTCCCAAGCAGTAACAAGAGCCAATTAGAGAAAGCACCAGTGGCAACCTCCCCCTTTAAGAACTCCCAGCCCATTTGAACATACCTCTGCAGGTGCATCATAAGGAAAGCCAGAGTGTCCCTGTTGGCCTGAGGAAGTTCACCAACTGCTTGGTACATAGCAGCAATGCTGTTGTCTTCATCCAAGATTTCTGAGGAAAAAACGTTTAGACCTCAGAAAGTTGTCTCAGAGGCCCAGCTGTAATGTTCCCCCCACAACAGTAGCCAGCCTGAGAAACTAGGAAGCCAGAAGCTTCATGTGCCACTGTAATAACTTTGTATCCTGCCCAAGCACTGGAACTTGTTGCTTTTTTCTGCTGTACTGTTTTGGAAGAGGAGACCTTCCCATTATGCCAGCAGTGTGCCCAGGTGGCCAAGAAAGCCAACAGCATCCTGGCCTGTATCAG
The DNA here is from genome assembly GCF_001431845.1 of Calidris pugnax. Classification (NCBI taxonomy): domain Eukaryota; kingdom Metazoa; phylum Chordata; class Aves; order Charadriiformes; family Scolopacidae; genus Calidris; species Calidris pugnax. Next base: position 406,625 of record NW_015090886.1, read on the forward strand.
GAACAGCGTGGCGAGTAGGGCCCGAGAGGTGATGGTCCCCCTGTACTCAGCACTGGTGAGGCCTCACCTTGAGTACTGTGTCCAGTTTTGGGCCCCCTACCATAAAAAAGACATTGAGGTGCTGGAGCGGGTCCAGAGAAGGGCGACAAAGATGGTGAGGGGTCTGGAGAATAAGTCTGATGAGGAGAGGCTGAGGGAGCTGGGGTTATTCAGCCTGGAGAAGAGGAGGCTGAGGGGAGACCTTATTGCTCTCTCCAACTCCCTGAAAGGAGGGTGTAGAGAGGTGGGGGTCGGTCTCTTCTCTCAAGTCACAGGCGACAGGACCAGAGGAAATGGCCTCAAGTTGCGCCAGGGGAGGTTCAGGCTGGATATTAGGAACAATTTTTTCCCTGAAAGGGTTCTCAGCCCTTGGAATGGGCTGCCCAGGGAGATGGTTGAGGCCCCATCCCTGGAGGTGTTCAAAAGACAGGTTGATGTGGTGCTGGGAGGTCTGGTTTAGTGCTGATGCTCCTTGTTTGTTGTGGGGGTGTCTATTTTTGTCAGTGAGGTTGACGGTTGGACAAGATGATCTTTAAGGTCCCTTCCAACCTAGAAGATTCTGGGATTCTGTGATTATCAACACAGCTGCAAGCACGAGGGCTCCCCAGAACACCGAGGTCTGCCGGTTCACACGACAGCTAACCCCGAGACCATCAAAGCCTAGGGAAAGAGTTGGAGAGGTCATTCAGCAACTCCTTACCTGCAGCTTCCATAAAAGTCTTGTTTAACCGGAAAGTGAGAAGGGGTTCTTTCAGGCTGCGTAGAAAGTCCTTGAGAAGGCCACAGATGGCATGGATATCATCCACTTTACTGAGCAAAGGGATATTTTTTGCTCTAAGATACTTCTCTTTCAGTTCCCTCACTGTCTTGTCACAGCCAGATATCCGGTAAAGGCCCGTCTGTTAACAGAAAGTGTTGCTTAGAGGCAGAATATCAACTGCACACACAAAGCTGACATCCTTCCACTCCCACTTCCTCTCCACACCTGAGGACTCCACACAGCCACTGTTGCTCACTCAGAGACATCTAACTGAGCAGCACTACACACACCATAAATAAGAGAAATTTGAGTTAACAATTTGCTTCCCTAACACCACAACCCATTTCATTAGCACTGTTTCACACCTCATTTCCATTTTACCTCATGCAGCCCTCGTTGCTCGATCTCATTAACACAGTGCACTATGATGGAAGGGATCATTGGAGGAGTGGAAGGGACAAAGTCCATCAGGGTCCCCTAAGAGACAGGAGTGGGGAGAAAAAAAACCAAAATGATACTCAGGGTCTTCAATACATGGAAAATACTCTTAGGAGTTCATAGTGAGAGAGAATCATAGAACTGTGTTGGTTGGAAGGCACCTTTCAGCTCACAGAGTCCATCCATCAACCCAGCACTGCCCAGATCCCCACTGACCCATGTCCCTCAGCACCACATCTGCCCGGCTTTTCAATCCCTCCAGGGATGGCAACTCCACCACTGCCCTGGGCAGCCTGTTCCAATGGCTGACAACCCTTTCAGTGAAGAATTTTTTTCCTAATATCCATCCTAAATCTCCCCTGGCACAACTTAAGGCTATTTATTCTTGTCCCATCGCCTGTTCCTTGAGAGAAAAGATCGACCCCCCCAGCTACACCCTCCTTTCAGAGAGTTATAGAGTGTAAGGTCTCCCCCCAGCCTCCTCTTTTCCAGGCTAAGATCTCCAGGTCTAGCCTTAAAAAACAAACGTTATTTCTTCTTCATCAGCCCAGAGAAGAGCAGCACTACATCCATCAGCTCAATGCTGCAGGATTGCCTACTCAGAGCTGCCACATTCACCACTCAACACCCTCCTAACATCACATCCCTACCGCCCACCCCCCTGGTTATTGAAGGAGTGGAAGGGGCAGAGTCCAACATGGTTAACAAGCTCATTTGTGTTTTATTGTGCAGCTCTAAGCAGTGGGAGCTCTTCAGGAAAAGGCACACTTGTTGGAGCCTAAGCACGTTCCAACCCCAACCAAAGATCAGCCCGTGTGTGTCAGAGCTGTGCTGCCCCGAGCTCACCCTCCACATACCTCCCCAATTTTGACAGGAGTGCCCGCCAGGGTGGGGATGCAGGGAAGGGGACAGCGCTCCCGACACTCCGGATGAGTGACCACACGGCAGTCTCTGCACCTCAGAGAGATTTTTCCAAATTTTACTCTCTTTCCACATGGAACGCATGATTCTGGCTTGATAACCTAATGATTCAAAGCATAGAGATGGGAAGAGATTAGTGACTGCAGTAACTCCAGAGGACTGAAATTAGCTAAGCCTACGGGATAACATATTCCCTGATCCACGCAGGTAACCACTGCAGTCAATATTGACTTGAAACATAATGGCTGGTGGCCTCTTTCCAAGAGCTTGATCTTGCACACATTTAAAATAATGGAAGAAGATGCTTTTTCTAATTCTCCCTGCCCGCAGACCTACCGTCTTTGAAACAAAATCATGCAGTCTCACTCCCCCATTGCTCTGCGGGGTGCTAGAGCCATCAGTCTCCGATTTGGATTCTGGCTGCTTATTGCCTAGGCTGGACTCGCTGCTCCAGGGCTGCAAAGGACCTGGAAGAGAGAAGAGGAGCGTTGACTGAATGGAATCACCCCCTCCATAACCTTTGCTTCAAAGCAAGTGCGTTATAAACCTCTGGCAGTTGCCCAAGTCCTGGAGGGACTGTAACCTCCAGCCTATGAAGTAGTTCCTTCAGGACTGGGACAAACAGAGAGGTGACACCTACCACTGTTTCTCCGTCTCTTCAGACCGTAAGGCACGGTCTGGATAGTAGAGATGGCTTCAATTGGGCCACCATCACTGGGGACCATGACAGTTGTCTTTGCTACTATGGATTCATTCCCCTGTAAATAGAAACATGCAGTTAGTGACAGCAATACTGACAGGACATAGAATTTTCTCATTTTTGGCCCTAGAAACAGATACACAATATGAACAACAAAGAACAACTACTTTAAACACACACAAACACAGCTGGGACCACCATACCTGGTCCGCTGTGGAGCCAATTGATCTGGTTTTCTTCTGACCTGGGGGGCCTTCAATGAACTGCCTGGAAGACCGCTGAAAAAATACAGTATGTTTTTGTCTATGAGGCAGTTAACACTGTTAACTTAGTGTTACACTAGTTCAGTACAACTAGAAGGACTGAACAACTCTCTGCACACACCACAGATCCATTAACTTCTGCTCTTCATGGCAACCTTGAAGCTGACATGAAGTATCACGAGACCTCTATATGCTGCTCTTTCAAATAATTTTTCTAGCCAGCTTTATAATCCAGTTCAGAAAACAGAAAGAAGGAAGAAAAAGAACGACCAAACCCACACACATAAAAAGTAGAGCAACTAAGCAAGTCCCAGACTCTTTCCAACTGGGCTAGTTATGATTTCAGGCTGTCCTTTCCCACCTGTGCCTACTGCATACTAACAGCAGCCCAGAACAAGCACAAGCTCCTTTACAGAATAGAAAAATATTAACTTCCTACATGTTTTCCCCCTAATCTGGTAGCTGTTAATCATCTCCAAGTGCTTTCTTGCAAACTCTAGGCCATAACAGAACAAGGTATGTGGAACTCCAGTCATTTTCAGTAGACAAACAACGACATCAGAATTAACTTTTAATCTAAATCCACACAGCAGAGTTGAATTCTAGTAGCAGCACATCCATCTGAAGTTTGATTGTGATTAGTAGCTCAGACATCATTATAGGTGGCTGTGAGATGACAGATGGTGACACTGTGTCAGCTAAGGCTAACAATAGAATCTATTTGAAGAGGAAGAATTGAACATACCCGCTTCTCTCTCTTTTTCAGTCTGACAGTTTTCACCACAGAGGAATCCCAGTCCTGTGGGAAATACACAGCTCCAGTTAGCTCAGTGTAAATACCACACAGCCTCTGGCCAGGACTTTCATTAAGTTTTAGCCAATAGCACACCAGAGAAATGCAAATCAGCTCTACCAGTTTAATACCCCAGTAATCTAAACACAAGGCGTCTCTAGAGACTACTGCACACCTCTAAGGTTTTACAGTGGAGGACAATTTTGGAACTTGGAGTTACATTACCAGTGACTCATCAGTCTTGTCAAAGCTGATGTCTGACAGAATCGAGGCAGATTCATCTATTGTAGACAGCCTAAAAAATCAAAAATTAGAAGAGACATGTATCGTTTTGGCTTTCAGTCAGTCCTGGTTCCAGAACAATCTTACTGACTCAGAGGAGCTGTACTTCAAACTGGGATAAAAAGGAAGATTCTGTTGATATGGTTGCAGTACATATCACAGAGGTACACAGCTGGATTGCTGTTTGAGACTGATGTTGCTCAGACAAACACTGCCCACCTTTTGTTGTCTGAACCCCCGAGAGAAGCCTGTGGCCTGTTAAGAAAGGCCAGGGCAGACTTCTGTTCTTCACTCAGCTGAATGCTCCCAGAGGCATCACACATGAGCAGCTCCCGAATCAGTTGCAATTGCCGCTCCTGTAAAGGTAGATAATATCAGCAGCTGTCACAGGATAAGCCATGTTTAATTACTGGATGAACCAATCCGAGGCGTTTGAGATACCACACAGATAGGCTCTCAGAACTTGTGTCAATTGACTGCTAATGGCTGCAGAGCCCGTGCTCCGACAGGTAATGGCAGCTCAGCTCCAAACAGCAGCCTTTTTCCAGACCAGAGCAGTTCGGCTACTACCAGGAGCCAAGCCAATTTGTTGTTGTTGGGGTTTTTTTTCCTTCCCAAGAAAGACGTTATCGGTAGTGCCAGTCCTTATTTTCCATAGATCAATGCAGTTTAATCACCTTGTCTCCACACTCTAAAGAGCCAACTGGTAACAAAGGAATTACTCACCAGCTTTTCGCAGTCTGTTTCAGCTTTTTGCCTTCGTTTGATCTCCACATCCACTTGATTGCGAGCGTGTTTCAGCTTCACATCCAGAGCACTACGTTCAGCTTCAGTTTTCATGAGAAGATCTTTGTACCTGCCAAGCTCATGCTCCGTTTTCTGCATTTTTCTCCGATACTCTTCAAAGTTCTTTGCTAACTGAATAAACTCTGGAGAGAAGATACATATATCTTTAGCTACACAGGCAAGCAGAGGGGATGCAGCAGCCCTCCTTCACTGACAGTAGATCTCTATTAATATAACCTGCTCTTAACTAAGGAGTAGAGAAGCCAGCCTTTCAGCAAACCCACCTACATTCTAGATGTTCATGAGATCTCGCAGTTTTTCAACCCACCACCTTTGTGTGATTATTAACCACAACAGTTAGAACAGGAGACCCTGCACAGATGAAGTCCACTTGCTACAAGCAGAATGTGGCCCTGCCTAGAAGTTCAACCTGTGACTTCGTATTTCTTGACAATGAAAAGAAACTCTTGAATCTGACTGCCTGCAGCAGTCTTATTACCCCTAGCATCCATCACCATCAGATTCTTCCATAACAGCTAATAATCTCTGTTTGCATGTTTATATTCTTACAGCAAACACAGCACAACCCACTTCAGAAACAGAACTCACTGCATTCATTTCCTTCACTTAAAGCTTCAGCCTGGCGCGTAAGTTGATCATACAGATTCCGCAAGTTCAGCATCGCAGTCTCCATTTTCCTGCCAAGAAACCAGAGCTAAATAAACAGCCCAGCCCTTTCCTCCCACCTCCAAAAAGAGAACATGTTACCAGCCCAAAGAAGAGAGAAACAGCTTCAGAATTAATGGGCTTTAGGTTTTTTTTAAGGCAAGTTTTAGAAGCTGCATAAAGAAAAAAACATTAAGAGTTATGTTTTATGAAGATTTATGCATCCAAATTCTTTCCTAGGGAATGAAGATCCTCAGCCCTCCACAGCTTGCAGACAGCAGGCCTACAGAGAGTGGCAATGCAGCTCCCCACCTTATTGGTCCCAGTATTCTCCAGGACACTACAGAGGCTCAGAGCCCAAGGCAAGTTGAGGAATCCCAAATCATTTTCCTTCTGGAAGGCTGCAGAGCACAGCTCATGCCCTGTCTACAAATAACTTGGTACAATATAGGCCACTAAAAATCTGCAAGTTTTCAAAGCTTCATAAGATAAAAATAGGAGCAACATTCTGGGGAATTTTAATTCAGTTTTAAATTTAGCTGCATTTTAAGCTAGAGCTCCTACTGCAAATAGCTGTTAAAATTCAGTCAGTCAGCACATTTTCCACAAGCAGTAGCAACAATGACATAAACAGAAGCAATGAAGAGGAAAGTCTCCAGCTCAGCAACACAGAAATTACCTCACTAATGCGAGAGGTTGCTGGAACACACAGGGCAGCCTTGACTAATAAATCAGCACTAGAAGCAGGTGCAAACGTAGTTGGGAGAGGTGCCAGGAGGGAGCACAGCACAGCAGAGCAGTTAAGAGCTCGGGACTTCACCCTGGAAAGCTTTCAGATACTCTGCTCACAGTTACTGACTCTACAGAAACACGTTTCCCAGGACTTTCTAATATTATGTAGACTACAAATTGAGGAAAAGCTCCCTGCTAAAAGGGCCTCCTCCATTCCTTATAGGCTGCTTAACTCACAGCAAGGGGCACTTCTACAGTTCCGTGCCTTAATTACCAGCCCCAGGATTATCAGCCCCACACTCAACCCGACGGCAGAGGCCGGGGAGGGCGAAGGAACGAGGCAGCGAGGGAAAAGGCCTCTGAGGAAACCGGCGCCGGAGCCGCCCAGGCCCAGGACGGCAGCTCCCCTCGGCCGGTGAGGGGAGCCCCGACCCCTAGGCGAGGTCCGCTACGGGGGACCCGACCCCTAGGCCAGGCTCGGTACCGGGGCCCCGCCGCTGCCCCTCAGCCGCCCTCCCGCTCCCGCGCACTCACCTCAGCCGCCGGCCCGGCCCGAGCTCCCGCTCCAACCGCCCAGCCCAACCGCCCCGCACTTCGGTTTGAATCCCCGCTGCCAGCCAATCCCAGCCCGCTCCCCGCTTCCCGGCCTCTGATTGGCTCTCTTCACTGCGACTTCTGGAGCCGAGCCGGCGCCATGTCTGCTGAGGGCGTGGCCTCTCTGCTCCGCACCCCGGCGCGAGGGCGGAAGGGGGCCTGAACGGCCGCGCGCTGAAGCCGGCCGGGCGCCATCTTTACTGTTGGTTGCTGGCGCCGGCGCGCGTTGCTTAGCAACAGAGCAGGCCGGGGACGCCGGCAGGGCCTAGGGCCCGCGGAACCGAGGGCTGCTGCTGCTCCTCTGAGGGCCCGAGCGCGGCCTTTGGCACCAGAGGGGCTGTTCTGGGGAGAAAAAAACGGTCCTAGGGCTGAGAACCAGTTGTGATTTTAAGCAATGCCATTAGTACACGTCACGGGTGGGCCTGAGTCACCCACACGCTGGTTCTGCAGCGCGCCATGAGGCCTGCGCCAGGTGCTGGATGCATCACGTATCTGGTTCAGAGCATTGGTACCCACTGGGAGGCCGTTTATTACGTGTTCTTGCTTGAGAAATGATGCCTCGACTGATTTTTGTCTTTGAAACACTGATTTGAGTGTTTCCACCGATCCATCCCACCTGCCGAAAGGCAAAACCCCATTTCAAGCCACGTACAAGTCTCCCATTCGCAGACGTTTAATGTGCTACACGATAAAACACAAGCCAAACCCCAACAATTACAGGAAGCAAAATCACATAATCATAAAATAGCAATGCGTTTTAATCTTTTAAATCTGAAACAAAACAGCGGGTAATTGAAGAATGGATATTAGCAATTAGAAAGCGGAACTAAATGCTTAAAATTGCTAAGTGGGAAAGGGAGTTCATAAAGCAGATTGCTGTCTAACATCCAGCTGCTTTTTCAGAACAGCTTTATTTAGGTTATATAGTCTGTTTTAACTTAATTAATAATAATTAATTCATAATAGATTGTAAAAAGCCTCAAGGTCCTCCGAAAAGTAAACACTAATGAAGCTTCCTTGAGGAAGATAGTCCAAATTATCTACATTTTATAGGGGAACTGAGGCCCAGAAGAGACATGACTCATCATCCAAGTGAACGGTGAAGCAAAAGAAAGGCACTGACCTTGATATTTGACCTCATAGCACAGAAAATTACCCAAAACCCCAATTTGCCCCAGTCTGGAAAGCAAGTGGGAAGCTGGTAGTTGCACCTGGCCCTGCCGAGCGCCTCCTGTGCATGCACAGCCCACCCTGGCACTTCTTGCACACCCATTTCTGAGGAGGTTCAGCTGTTTTGGTGTCAGCCCCGGGGCCTCTTGCAGCTCCTGCCTGTAATTAAATCTTCACAGCTAACATGTCTCTATTGGCAGATCATATTTATAGGCAGGCGAGTTGTTTTAGTGTCACTCTTAAGAGTTAAGGAGGCTTTTGCTCATAAGGAAATTCTCTTTTAAATTGTCATCCGCCATCTCGTGCCAATAAAAAGGCACATTATTTTAGATTATTGCCCCTGTGGTGCTTGTAGTGAGTTACTGCGTTAGGTACTGGGTTTCAGTGTTACGCAAATTAAATTTCTTCCATATGTGTTCAGACGTCGTGCTTTCAAATCCTCCTCCGAAACATGGTGGGTGGGAGCTCCAAGGGCATCAGGGACTGAGTATCCCAAAAAAGCTTCTCAGAAACCCCCTTCCTTGCTGATGTGCCCTGGACATGGCAAACAGGCCATGCCCTATGGCACACGCTGCTTGCTTGGTCCCAACCCCAGTCTCTAAAAGCTTTGTAGAGGTTTTTCTTCCTCCTTCCTGACTGATGCATGATGAGAAGAGAGGTCAGAAGCACCTTTCATATATTGCTTTACTTCAAGGGAGAAGAAAAGGCATGAAGATTGAGGGCCTTTTCAGGAGCTGCCTTATTGCAAAGTAATTATATTCTCTTTTGTTTGTGTCGGGGAGGGGAGGGAGAAGCTTTGAAATGTCTCATCTGGGAAACCGTTAATAGAATTTATGCTAATTTGATGATTCCGGCGATTACTGGCGGAAGCACTTCACATTTTCAGGCAGCAGAAATTCTCCTCCAGTTCCTCCTGCAGTCTCGATCCGTTTGGTCTTTAGCCTGTTCGCCTCCTCCAGCCACCAGAGACTCCCTCACTGGGCAGCACTTGCGGACCCCACGATGTGACCAGGATTTTTGCTTAAGACGATGCCAATGGGTTTGCTGGTGACCTCATGCCTCAATATTTTGGGGAAGAACGCAAAGAAATCTGCCCCGGCACCTCGCTGTGCTAGCAAGCAGCCCTGCAGTAACAAACCTTTCCCTCCCAGCCTCATCCTCTGGTGGAGCTTCACAAACACAAATCTGTCTGCCCGGCTCCTGCCTAATTAACTCCAGAATTGCAAACCCATTTGTGTAGCTTTGTGCTCAGGGGAAACCTTTATTAAGTTCCTTTTAATCCAAAACCAGTTAGAAAATGATGGTCTTCATCAACAGTCATTAAAAAAAAAAAAAAAGGGCGGGGGGAAAGGAAGCGGAACTAGAAACTTTAAGATGAGAGGGGGGAGGAAAGCAGAAAAAAAACCATCTTAGGTGCAATTCTCTTGATGCATTAATGCAGCACAGGTTTCAAAAAGGAATGATTCAGTAGCGTGAGGAAAATACCCGGCAGCCTGAGCAGGGAGGGCAGCCTGGGTTTAGCCGGAGGAAACTGGATTTTTTGGGGGAATTAATTTCTAATTTCTCGCGCCTGGCCTGAGCCGCAGGCCGGCAGATGGCATCACGCTCATGCCGTTGGGTGGGAGCTGCGGGGTCTCAGCCATCGCTCATCTGTGCAAAATATTGCTGGGCGCATCGCCCGTGCGGGCTGCCAGGAGGGTGCCGAAGGAGCCACGGTTACGCCGTCGGCCTGAAGGAGAAACCAGGTTTATCTGTGATCTCCTGCCTGCATGAACCCAGGATAATTCCTCCCCACCGCGACTGGCGTCGGGGTAAGGAGCACTTGGATGGGATCAGCCAAGCCTGTCTGCGACGACACGCGGTCCATCCTCTCTGCTCCTCGTAGCAAAACAGTGTATTAATGTCAGCAGAGAAGCCACAGCCTTACCCTGAACTCGTTAAAAAACAATGGGAGTCTCTATTGCCTTCATCTGGCTTTTAATGAATGACCTCTTGTTGCTGGGAGCTGCGAGCAGTGACAAAGGACCTTTGTGGGCTGATATTTATGATTTCATTTAAGCCAGGGAGTAAGCTAAGAGTGGAAAATATGAGCTGAGCTGATGTTTCCTGCTTTAAACTCAGAGGATCTTCATCTCGTTTTTGTGATAATACAGTTGTCATCTCTTAAATATTTGAGCAACTTGCAGCCGTGAACATTCCCACGCTGGAAGGACACGCGGGTCACACTCGGTGCCAGGGCAGGGAATGACTCCTGCTCTCCCAAGCCCCACACATCCCTCTGGGCTCTAGGGTGGGGGAAAGGTTTTGCATTTTCCTAGAGCCCCCAAAAAATTGCATGCACATCAGGCACACCGAGCCCTGCTGTGAGAGCCCACGACCTGCTTGTGGGGGGCCGGCGTCCAGCCCCGGGCTCAGCGCAGCCGCCGGGTCCGAACACCCCTCCCCGCACCCCAGCAACTTGCCAACACTGATAAATTTTGTGCCTTTTCCTTCGGCAGGCCTCAGCGGTGGATTAAGCAGCTGGGAGTCTGGAGTGAGAGCGCGTCCCCTCTCCTTTGCCATGCAAACAGAGAAAATTAATCTTCCAGCTTCCTCTGATATTTGGGCTGAATTACAAGCTGGGAGCGGAGATAAAGCGCGGGCGAAAGGAAGGTACAGGTAGAGCGGAGAGCCGGGCTGGCTGGCACAGGCCTTTGTCCGTGCAGATAAGGGCTCTCCTCCCTGTGTCATGCATAATTCACCAGCAGCACTGCCTCCCTCCGTCCCGGTCATCCCTCTTGCTGCTTTCACTGCTCTGCTCTTGGAGGAACGGGAAGCCTTGCGTCCAAGCCAGCCCGTGCATGTTGGCCGCGTGTGTGGGTGCAGAAACACACTCATCCGTGGGGAGCAAGCATGCATGTGTGCCCACAGACACAGCAGCAACGGGCAAATCTCAGCTGCAGCATTGCTCTCATTGCAGGTTTGCCCAGGGACGAGGTAAGGGGACGTTGTCCTGTCTACTCTGAGGCTGATGGAGCTGGGATACAACACTGCCACAGCCTGTGCCGGGACAGGACACCGGTGTCCTGCTCGCAGCCCCGCAATACCCGACACCAATCCAGCTCACCCAAACCTGCACATCAGCTCCTGCAAGGAGTGATGATTTCGTATGCCCATCACATTTCAGCTCCGCTAACCACGCTAGCTCCCTAAATCCCTCTGATGTTATAGCTGGATAGAGGTTACATCCTCTGGGATACCAACCCCGGCATTAACAGACACCAAGTGCATTTTATTTGGTCCATCATCCGGTGGCTTCTCTGTACCATTCTTGACAGAACTGTGCCACACAGAGCGGAAAAGCCATGGAGGTTTTCCATAGCCGCCGAGAGTTTCTTTCCCAGAACAAAGCAGAAATAACCCTGGTCACCCCCAGCCAAACAGTGAGCATAGACACCTGCTTAATTATTTTTGCTTTGTAAATGAAAGCAGTGCCATGAGTTTAATAACCACTGCTTGGGAGTAATTGGGGCGATTATTGTATGGCCCAGGGGGAAAATTGCAGCTTGTTATCTCCAGGGAGTAGCATTAGGATCCAGCAGATAATCAGAACGTTATTTGTTGCACTTTAGATGACATTTCTTATGGATTTAGAAGCGATAGTGATCAAACGGTGTTGTCAGAACCACCCCCAAAGTGGGGAATCCAGGGACCTGTAAGCTAAATAGCGTCTGAAGCTGCCCGAGACAGCTGCTCTTCCAGCAGGACAGCGTGAATAACAGACACATGTGCCACATTTGAGTTCAAACACTTCCAGATCTAAGCATCACTCATCTCCTTTTTAATTTGGAGAGAGAGATACCGCTCAGGACGCTGCATGAGAGGATGCAAAGGGGGGATATCGGCTCTAACAGATGCTGCCGACCGGATCTATTCGCAGCGATAAGGTTGCTTGAGACCATCCCTCCTCTCTTTCTCCCTCCTCACCCCGATCGATAGCCTCCGCCTGTCCTCTCCCCTACAGCAGCCCTGAAATTTGAGGCCTGGTCAGGAGCATTGCTCACACACTGCTGCAGCACAGGACTTGTCTGCACGGTCTCACGGAGACCATCAGCGCTGGGCATCCTCCCCAGATGTGCCATGATGCCCGCAGCCGAGCAGCTCCCATCGCTGTTGCACTCTCCGTAAGACATTTGTGCACAGTCAGGAAGCAGCTTTCAGCTCCTGGAGGGTTTCTGAGCTGGGGGAGCCACTTCCAGCAAACTCAGACTCGGCGGGTGGGGGAGATGCAGCACACCTCCAGTGATGCCTCCCAAACACTAGCCCTTCTCTTGGCACCCCAAACTGTGCTCATCCAGCCTGGACACAGTGCTGGAAAGAAGATTTTTAGCAAGGCTAAGCCCGGCCAGAGCCTCTGATGCTCTTTCTTTTGTAGGTTTGCTGCACAGGAGCATCCCCAGACCTCTGCTGCTGGGGACGGGCTCGTGGATGACAGGGCAGCACCTCGGCACCGGCACGACCCCAGCGAAGAGGATCCTGCCAGGCCGGGAGAGCGCTGAGCCAAGGCAGGCTCTGCTATTGATCCCCCAATCAATGACAATTCAAGGCCTGGAAATGACAGCGCCTTTTCTTAGTCCTCGATTCCCACCCAAGGCTGGAGCGGGGAGGAGGGAGCTCGCTCAGAGGTTTAGCAATAATCCAAAGCAGGAATGGGGACAGGAAGAGCCTCTCTTGCAGCAGGTGAGTTGTTTAACAAATTGGACACATAACAAGACAAAAGGCACAGAGGAAGGAGATCTGGCGGGACTGGACCTTTATCTCCAGCACGTTGGCAGCCAAATCTTTGTGCAATATTTATCAAGGGTGAGCGGGCAGGAGAATTGGCAGTCGATGCATAAGTGAGGAATTAAAGGCACTGCCATCCTTATCTCCCCGGCAGACACACGAGGGGAGGGGTGGACGGGAGCTGCGAGCCAGCCCAGGGCAATCGAGTTTGAAACCATTTGTGGATTTAACAAGTCCAAACTTTATTAGCTCAGCTGATGGGGAGGAGAGCGGAAGCACCAAGGAGGGCAAACCAGCACATCCGCATCCTCCGGCAGCCAGAGCTGAGCGTGCTGCCTCCAGGAGGGCATTTCAGCTAGAAAGTCCTCCATGTCCCCGGGCAGGCGTTGCACAGCCAGGGGACACAGCAAAGCTGCCCCAAAGGTACCAGGTGAGGGGGCAGATGTCTTTCCATTTCGGCTAGAAAGTCCTCCATGTCCCCAGGCAGGTGTTGCACGGCCAGGGGACACTGCAAAGCTGCCCCGAAGGTACCAGGTGAGGGGGCAGATGTCTTTCAAGCCCAGTTAAAATTCACCATTAAACCAGGGAGTTTAGGAGCTGCTATACTTTCTCTCCCAATTTTGCTCAGCAGTGAGACAAAGGCAAAAGATGCTCTGCCCTCGGGTACGTTCATATTTTCACGGGGCCACAACTGTCTTGAGGAGAGCAGACACCGCTTGGCACTTTGCAGCCACGCCATGAGTATGCCTCACCAGACACAGGCAGGAAAACCGCCAGGGAAGGGACAGATAAAACCTCGATAATATCTGCAGAGCTCTGAGTGGGTCTGCTGAGGGTTTTTGCAGGCGAGCTGTCCCCAGGGAGGGAAGCTCAGCTCCTTTGGTGGCCAGTCGAGTCCCCCGGCCCCTGCAGCGTGTGCGGCTCCTGCAGCTGCGGATGGAGAACGAAGGGCTGCTTCATCTTCACCATCCCCTGGGAATCCCCAGCTCTCACATAACGTCCTGGTAATTAACTCACTTATTGGCTTTGCTTTTGCTGAGATTGCACGTTCAAGATGGGCTCCATCTGCTCCTTGCATGAGCTGGGCTGTTGGTGGAGGATATCAAAGCCCCCCCCATTTATAATGGGAGAAACGTGTCATTTCTGTAAACGGGGGACAACGATAAGGCCATGCCAGGGACCAGCAGCAGCCCTCAAACAACAGGCTGCCCAACTCCACCAGCTCTTTCCCTGCCACCAAACTCGTGCCAAGCAGCCTCCTCCCCCAGGCACCCACCAGCCCTGGACCTGGCTCCACCGGGGCCACCACAGCCACCAGCTTCATTAAATTGTTTTAGGGGATTTACATCTCTCCGTTTAATTTCTCTTCAAGGCAAATAAGAGCACAAGAAGCCAAGTGGGACCTCATTTTTGCTGGACTGCTGTGTGTCAGGCAGCTGCCGGGGAGAAGGCACACTAATCTATATGCCTGGAGCATATAGTGCTATATTCCCTCCCTGCACAACACGATTCCTCCTGGAGAACTGGGACACAAACACCGAGGAGCAGCGACACCAGAGTAACTCCCAGCTCCAGCCTTTCTCAGGCAAGTTGCCCCTTTGGCCCCGACACGGTTCCCATAAATCGTCCCCAGGTTATTCCAGCCGCCGTCACGGAGCTGGAGCAGCAAATCTCAGCTCAGCTCCGAGCGGAGCACGTGGCGCTCGCCGGGTCCCCCAGCACCCATCTGCACTGCCTTTGTCTCCTCAGCCTTTGAGCGGTGCTTTTCCTCCTCTCTGCTGCAAAGAAACGCATTAGTTGCAACATTGCTTTAATTTGTTTGCCAGCTTTCAGAGAGCGGAGAGGCTCTGCTCCCATCGGTGCCGTTTGGAGGATGTTTGCACGCTGGCAGGATTAACCCTTCGGCTGCTGCGCCATGGCTCAGGCTGCTGGAGCGTGTTTGCACACCCAGGACACACGACCTGCCTTCTCTATCACAGCTTTGCAGTGCCCGGGGCCACGGCGAGCACGGGCCACTGGCACGACCTGGCACTTACCAGATGGGGGGATCCATTTCCCCTTCCAGCTATCCTCAGCGTTTCCTTAATGAGATGAGTTTTGTTGTGACCACAACCAGTGTCAGAGGGAATAAAAGAAAATGTGATCTGACTGGGCTCTACGGCAGTGACAAGGACACGGGGACGAGCAGCCTCTAGCAAAGCCAGGCCAGTGCAGGCAAAGAAATGGCATCGGACAAGCGGATCCAGGCTCCCCGGGCTGGTTCTGCACCCCAGGAGGAGCTGGGGGATCCCATCACCCTGCACCACATGTTGTGTATCCCAAAATCTCACCCCTCTGTGCACACACACAATGCTGTACCCACTCATGGCCTGGGATTGCAGCAAGGGGGTTGCCTTTGCTGGGCATGGCCGCAGGGACATCGACGTGGCCACCCACGGCATGGGACATTTCTTCTCATGAAGCTCCAAAACACCTTTGGCTTCTGACACAGGAATCAGAGTGGTGAAGAGAAGACAGAGCCAGGAGGGATGGCCTCGGGCAGTGCTGCGGGACAGCAGGCAACGACTGCACAGAGCCCTGCTCAACCCAGTCATGGCCCAGCATTTTGTGAAATGAGTTTGTTTGGTCTCTGCCCCGCACTTCCAGACGTGGGTGCCACCCAGACCAAGTATCACAAGACCCTCCGGTCCAGGGGAGCAGCCCCTGAGCTGTGTCTGTCCCAGATAAGAGGCTTTTTCTGGACACAGGGTGAAACACGGGGACAGCAGGACCAGCCAAGGTGGAGCTGGTGCGAGGGGAAAGTGTTTCAGGACAGTCGTTGAGCAGCAGCCAGTGGGTTTGCATTGCCTCACGCTAATTGCTCGAGCTAATGAAGCCACACGCTCAGCTCAGTGACTTTCTGCAGGGTTTCCGTTTGCCTTCGGTTCGCGATGTGCCGTTCCCAGCGCCGGAGATCTGCGGCTGATCGATGGCGAGATTGCCAGAATGGCAAAAGAGCAGAGATGGCCCTGGAGGGGCTGTAAAAAACACAGCAGGCAGAGAGGGACACCCAGATCCCAGAGGGACGAGCGACAAGATGAACAGCTGGAGGAAAACCCAGACATTCAGACCCAGGTGGGCAATGTTGGTGCAACACAGATGCAGAGGCTACCGGCGAGGAGGTGTACCTGCCTTCCTGCAGGAGACAGGCCCCAGGGGGTTTCTCTCCCGGCCCTTGGGGACAGTTCCTGCTGCCAAAACCCCAGGAGAGCCCAAGCCACCTTCCCCATCTCTCTGTCTCCAGGTCCCCCACGCTGCAAGGTGCCTGGTTGTTAAGCGATGCAGCCTCCCTTTTATCCCAAACGTGGTTCTGAAGGTTTAAATAGAAAGATATCAAAATAAAAGATAATTGTTGAGAAAGATGAATAGGGGGGAGGAAAAAAAAACCATCAGCACGGAGGAACTCTTGTCTAATTTCTCACCCACGCAGAGCACAGCGATATTAGTGCCTTCAACTCCGGTTCATAAAAGCTTTCATGACTTTATTACCAGCTCCCTGAACAGCTTGTCCTTTTAATAAGCCAAGGCCTCCAGATAGCATATCTGCCCACGGGAGATCCCATCAGGACGTGGTTAATCTGGGCAGAAATAGCACAGAGCATCACTGCGCTCACCTGACCAAGGAAACCCTCATCTGAGGAAGGAAAAGGTTAAAAACCACCCCAAAATGCAAGGGAGGGGAAGAAGAGGATGGGAGAGAGGAGCCGTTTCTCGGCCAAGGCCTCACCGCCGCAACACCCCATTAATCGGTGCTGCCGGGTGTCCTCGCCTTCCCCGTCAGCCCTGCTCTCCGCAGCCGCCAGCTTTGGCCACGGAGGCCTTTAATTATCCAAACTGCTGCCCCTCACAAAATTAAATGCCGCTGAGGATGACTCAGTGTTTAATGGACTGGCTGCTCCTCGCGCCGGGAGAGCCAAGCGGGTGCGAGCGAGAGGAGAGCACAACACGGCATAAATCAGAGGGAGACACCCTGCACAGGGGCGAGTGACCCAGCAGCTCGGAGCAGGGAGGCAGCGAAACTGCTGATTTTAAACAGTTGCATTTTTCACTCGGGGTAACCCCACTGGTAACCCCTGGGAGCAGCAGCACCGGGGGCTGTGACTCGACCCTCTGCCCCAGCTGTCTCTAACCCTTCGCATCTCCCACCGCTTGTGCCATGGAGATGTGCTTGATTCCAAAATCCCACGGCATCACTGAGCTGCTCCTGCTGGGTTCTTCTTTCTCAGGGTTTCGATATGGTGGTTTCCTCTGTAAAGGTCTCAGAAATGAGACCTTGAGTACTGTGTCCAGTTTTGGGCCCCCTACCATAAAAAAGACATTGAGGTGCTGGAGCGGGTCCAGAGAAGGGCGACAAAGATGGTGAGGGGTCTGGAGAATAAGTCTTATGAGGAGAGGCTGAGGGAACTGGGGTTATTCAGCCTGGAGAAGAGGAGGCTGAGGGGAGACCTTATTGCTCTCTCCAACTCCCTGAAAGGAGGGTGTAGAGAGGTGGGGGTCGGTCTCTTTTCTCAAGTCACAGGCGACAGGACCAGAGGAAATGGCCTCAAGTTGCGCCAGGGGAGGTTCAGGCTGGATATTAGGAAAATTTTTTTCACTGAAAGGGTTCTCAGCCCTTGGAATGGGCTGCCCAGGGAGGGGGTTGAGGCCCCATCCCTGGAGGTGTTCAAAAGCCGGGTTGATGTGGTGCTGGGAGGTCTGGTTTAGTGATGATGCTCCTTGTTTGTTGTGTGGGTGTCTATTTTTGTCAGTCAGGTTGACGGTTGGACAAGATGATCTTTAAGGTCCCTTCCAACCTAAAAGATTCTGTGATTCTGTGAAATGGCCAGGCTTGGTTTACACAGCAAGAGCAAACAGGAGCCAAAAGATGCAGCACAAGGTTATCTCTTCCTCCCTTTTCCAACCTGGGACAGCAACATCCTCCAGGCCAGCCAGAACCAGCGACGGCAAGAAACAGCTCTTTTAATAGCCTCGTTAGTCTCACCAAGTTGCTGAGGCTTTGGCTTCCAGCAGATAATTAATGATGTGCTCATGAATTAGGAAGACCTGGACCTCTACCAGGACCTACGTGGAAGCAATGGAGCTGCTCTTGGTTCAGAGCTGGAGCAAAGCAATGCCTCGAGGAGCAGCCCAGAGCGATGGGGATGGCTAGTGGGGACCGGCTCTCGGGGCTGGGGGAAGCGATGCCCAGCCCCACGTGGATCCAACAGCCCCCTAACGCTGGAGCTACCCCACCAGCACATGTAAAAAATTGCTGGTAAAGCCCCACAGTGCCTCATTTGAATACAATTTACTGCTGCTAATGATGCTGATGGTTATTTCCCCAAGCTAGGAAGTGTTTGGCCCCAAAATGGGCTCCTGGAAGCAATTTCAGATGAGCAATCTGTAATACCGGAGCTGATGGAAGCAATTTGCAACCCATTAGCAGAGATCGGCTGTGAAGATATTTTACATGTCACTCAGCCCAGGTTCAAGGGGGGCTTGAATTTTCCCCCTTCTCCCCCAGAATTTCAGGTCTGGATGGGATGGGGTGACAAAGGGCTGTGGTGTCAGACACTGCACCAGCCTCACAAAACCCACCGACGTGAAGGGTCAGAGCATCCCTGAGCTCTCAGCGCGGGGCCAGCGACGGCACCGTCCTCCCAACGAGCAGCCCAACACCAAAGCACTGCCTCCGTGGCCCCTGCAGGAAGCAGAAAGGGCTTTGTGTCACGCCACACAGGTGGTCTTTTAATTAAATCTCTCACCTTAAATACACAATGCAATTCTGGAGATTGCAGGGGCAGTCACCCCTGGAGCCCTCACGCTCCGGGAAGGGAAGCGGCAGCGCCCGGCACCTCCAGCACCCACGGTACTTAATAGACCATTATGAATTAAATTGCCTCCTGTGCAGCAGCTGGGTGGCCAGTGCAGATAGAGAGGCAATTTGCAAGCCTGGGCTGCCTCGATGGAGGGAGCGATAGCAGGGCATAACCCAAAAAAAAAGCATGGAAAAGCATCTCTTACCTATCCTTGCAACCCCATCCTCGCCCTGGGGATGCTCTTCCAAGATGCAGGGTGGAAGTTTGTTTCCGTAACAGAGCTGTGTGTGTTGGAGGGACAAACGTTGCTGGGAAGGTGAGAAAATAGCACCAGGGCTGGAGTTACCCCTTGGCCCGAGCTCCCAAGATGTTCCCAAGACACACCAGTGCCTGCCTGTCTGCTGGAGCCTGCGCTGGGAGCCTCAGCACTGCAGCACCTTGCCTTAATTACTTTTTTCACGCTAATTAGATCTGTGGGCATGCCTGAGGGGAACCCTGGCTACTGGATCTGAGCTGGAGCTGAGCACCCATTCTGCACAGGAAGGATACAACCACAGCAGCTCCTCACCATCACCACCTCCTCCTCCTCCTCACACCCCACTGCCCATCACTCCCAGGTCCCAGCACACCCCTTGGCTCACCGCTACCCTTGGTGCCTTGGTGTCTTGCTGTTATCAGTTATCACCTGAGGCTTAATTGTTAGCTCCTCATCCATCCAACAGCCCTCAGCTGGCCCCGCTGCCTCTCCCAGCAGGAATTAACACAACCCTCACGTGGCTCCCCGGAAAAATAACGCGGAAATGCTGGCGCTCCCCACGCTCCACTCGACTCCAAGGATGCAGCTGCATCCTTCCTGGCCGGGGGCCAGCGGCAAGGAAGTTTCCTCCGACCGCTCGCCTCCTCCCTGGCTCCTGCAGGAAAAGGGTCCCAGGGGGCTCAGCCCCCCCAAAACCCCCAGGAAATGCTCTTTCCAGCCAGGGTGGCTCAGAGACAAGGAGCCACTTCACTGGGGCTTCTTGTGCAGAGGAAAGCAAGGGCTTGCAAGTGCGTCCACGTGCGCATCCACTCCGGCCTGAAACCCCATCCCTCCCTGCGTGCAGCCTCTCCGCTGCCGGTGGATTTACTGTCAATAAAACCACTGCAGAGAATGACTTCTCATCTGGAAAGGAAAAAAAAAAAAAAAAGAAAAGGCAGCGGGGGGAGGAGGAGGAAAAAAACAACCCCTTTTTCAATGTTCTTATCCCTTATCCAAGCAGCACATCCTTCTCCGGGTTTCTCTCAGGAGCCCTGATGGAGAGAGGGCTCTCAGCAGGCAGCTGTCGGCCAGGCGAGGAGCAACGCCGGCTCGACTCGCTGCAGAGCGGAGCTGGGAAGGGAACGGCGGAGCTGGTGCCAACTGGAGCCGCTAACGCCGCTCTCCCAGCCTTGCAGCCACGTTTCCAAACGCTGGTAGGGTCGTCCCTGTGCCCAGTGGTGAGCGTTGGCTCACGGGGATGCCTCTGGAGCTCATCTCTGTCCCCCCGCAAGATGTCCCCAAGCAGGCCCCAGTGCAAAACCCCAGGTTCCTGCTTGGGCAAGGACCCAGTTTAGGAGAGGATGCTCCAGAAAGGGACCAAACCAAGTGTGGCCAAGACGCAGGATTTGGGGACAGGGTGGGCATGTCTGACCCTGCTGTACCCAAAACTGCCCGTGGTCCCATTAGCCATGGTTCAGGTGGGGACACGCTCCAGGAAGGCACCTTTGGGCAGGGGGACAGCTTGTGGGGACGCCCCCGGGGTCTGGCTGCCCCTTTCCAACGTCACCCTTGTTGAATCACGCTTTTCCGTTTGGCTGCAGTCACCTTACTGGGAGCACTGGGGGGGCTGCTGGGCAGAGGCCTGTGGGGGAGTGTGTGTCCCCCAGCTCCACTCAGGTGACAAGGGCACCCCACTCTCCTGGTAGTGATGGGGAGCAGATAGAGGTGACGCAGAAGATGGGGTTGGGGCACAGGGGGAAGATGGATGGTGCTGCCAACCCTCTTGCTCTGCCCTGGGAGGAGGAGAGCACCCCGCACCCAGCCCCCCTGGGGACACTGGTACCTTTCTGATGACTCTGCAAATGGCAGAAGGTGAATAGCAGGGAGAGGGGCAGCACGTCCTGTGCGGGGCAAGAGCCCAGCACCTCCAGCAGGGTCTTGTCCCCATCGCAGTGAGCATCGTGCTGGGGACCACGCAGCAGGCAGAGAGGAGTGGAGCTGCAACCGGTGAGCTCAGGACAGACCCTTGGGCACCACGGTGCCCTGCTGCCACCCCAAGCAGGTGGCCAGGAAGGACTGGAAGGTGCCCACCCTCCATCCTCCCAAAAAGGACCAACGCAAGGGTGTCTGCAGCCACCCATGGGTGATGCCTGCGAGGGCAGTGGGGGCCGTGGCAGGGCAGAACCGGGTCAGGGATGGCTGGGGGGGTTGGGGGGGGGGCTCCGGCAGAGCGAGGAGCCGGAGCATCACTGTAAGGCTGGGGGATGGGAGCGGCACACGCAGGCACACGCACACACACATTACCCACATGCACACGCCAGCAGCACCAACAGCCCCTGCCAGAGCCTGCAATCGCTGGAGCGCCCCGCTCCTCCGCCTCTCCCTCCTCCTCCTCCTCCTCCTGCAAAGTGGGTCCCAAATTGGTTCATATCCAGATAATCCAGCCTGACGAACAATATATTCCTGAAAAGAGG